>NW_028270171.1:32255648-32564204 GCF_037043375.1 Chiloscyllium plagiosum
CACAAAGACCATTGTCTCAGCAATCGCCACCGAGACCATTGCCTCCGTGATCACTACCAAGACCACTGCCTCTGCGATAACCACCAAGACCACTCTCTCCGTAATCACCAGCAAGACCACTGTCTCCGCAATCACCACAAAGACCACTGTCCCCGTGATCACCACCAAGACCACTGTCTCCGCATTTACCACCAACACCACTGCCTCCACGATCACCACCAAGGCCACTGTCTCTGCAATCACCACCAAGACCACTCTCTCCGTAATCACCACCAAGACCACAGCCTCCGCAATCCCCACCATGACAACTGTCTCCACAATCACCACCAAAACCACTGACTCCACGATCACCAACAAGACCACTGTCTCCACAATCACCACCAAGACCACTGTCTTCGGGATCACCACCAATAACACTGTCTCCGCAATCACCACCAAAACCACTGACTCCATGATCACCACCAAGACCACTACCTCCATGATCACCACCACGACCACTGTCTCCACAATCACCACCAATACCACGGTCTCCATGATCACCAACAAGACCACTGTCTCCGCAATCGTAAACAAGACCGTTGTCTCCACAATCACCACTAAGGCCACTGAATCCATGATCACCACCAAGACCACTGCCTCCATTATCACCACCAAGACCACTGTCTCCACAATCGCCACTAAGACCACTGTCTCCGTGATCACCACCAAGACCACTGCCTCCGCGATCACCACCAAGACCACTGTCTCTGCAATCACCACCATTTCCACTGATTCCAAGATCACCACCAAGACCACTGTCTCCACAATCACCAAGATCACTGTCTCCATGCGTACCACCAAGACCACTACCTCCACAATCACCACCAAGACGATCTACTACATAATCACCCCCAGGACCACTGTCCCCACAATCCCACCAAGATCACTGTCTCCACAATCAACACCAAGACCACTGTCTCCGCAATCAAAACCAAGACCATTGTCTCCACAATCACCACAAAGACCACTGTCTCCGCAATCACCACCAAGACCACTGTCTCCGTGATCACCACCAAGACCATTGTCTCCACAATTACCACCAAGACCACTGTCTCCGTGATCACCACCAAGACCACTGCCCCCGCGATCATCGCCAAGACCACTGTCTCCACGATCACCCAGAAAGAACACTGTCTCTATGATCACCACCAAGGCCACGGTCTCCGCAATCACCACCAAGGCCACTGTCTAAATAATCACCACCAACGCCATTGTCTCCGCGATTACCATCAAGACCACTGTCACCACAATCACCAACAGGTGCAATGTCTCCGCAATCACCACCATTCCACTGTCTCCGTAATCACCACCAAGACCACTGTCTCTGCAGTGATGACCAAGACCACTGCCTCCGCGATCACCACCAAGACCACTGTGTCCACGATCACCACCAAGACCACTGTCTCCACAAGCACCACCAAGACATTGTCTCCACAATCACCACCAAAACTATTGTCTCCGTGATCACCACCAAGACCACTGCATCCGTGATCACCACAAAGATCACTGTCTCCAAGATCACCAAGAAAGACCACTGTCTCCATGATCTCCACCAAGGCCACTGTCTCCGCAATTACCACCAAGACCACTGACTCAGCAATCACCACCAACACCATTGTCTCCACGATCACCACCAGGACCACTGACTCCGCAATCACCACCAACACCACTGTCTCGGCGATCAACACCAAGACCACTGTGTCCATGATCACCACCAAGACTACTGTCTCCACAATCACCAAGACCACTGTCTCCATGATTACCACCAAGACCAGTACCTCCACAATCACCACCAAGACGATCTACTACATAATCACCACCAAGACCACTGTCTCCACAATCCCACCAAGACCACTGTCTCCACAATCACCACCAAGACCACTGTCTCCACAATCACCACCAAGACCATTGTCTCCACAATCACCACCAAGACCACTGTCTCCACAATCACCACCAAGACCACTGTCTCCGCGATCACCACCAAGACCATTGTCTCCACAATCACCACTAAGACCATTGTCTCCACAATCACCACCAAGACCACTGTCTCCGCAATCACCACCAAGACCATTGTCTCCACAATCACCACCAAGACCATTGTCTCCACAATCACCACCAAGACCACTGTCTCCGTGATCACCACCAAGACCACTGTCTCCACGATCACCAAGAAAGAACACTGTCTCCATGATCACCACCAAGGCCAATGTCTCCGCAATCACCACCAAGGCCACTGTCTCCATAATCACCACCAACGCCACTGTCTCCGCGATCACCATCAACACCACTGTCTCCACAATCACTAACAGGTGCACTGCCTCCGCGATCACCACCAAGACCACTGTGTCCACAATCACCACCTAGACCATTGTCTCCGTGATCACCAACAAGAACACAGACTCCGCAATCACCACCAACACCACTGTCTCCACGATCACCACCAGGACCACTGACTCCGCAATCACCACCATCACCACTGTCTCTGCGATCACCACCAAGACCACTGTGTCCGTGATCACCACCAAGACCACTGTCTCCATCATCACCACAAAGACCATTGTCTCCGCAATCGCCACCAAGACCATTGCCTCCGTGATCACTACCAAGACCACTGCCTCTGCGATAACCACCAAGACCACTGTCTCCATGATCACCACCAAGGCCACAGTCTCTGCAATCACCACCAAGACCACTCTCTCCGTAATCACCAGCAAGACCACTGTCTCCGCAATCACCACAAAGACCATTGTCCCCGTGATCACCACCAAGACCACTGTCTCCGCATTTACCACCAACACCACTGCCTCCACGATCACCACCAAGGCCACTGTCTCTGCAATCACCACCAAGACCACTCTCTCCGTAATCACCACCAAGACCACAGCCTCCGCAATCCCCACCATGACCACTGTCTCTGCAATCACACCCAAAACCACTGACTCCATGATCACCACCAAGACCACTGTCTCCACAAGCACCACCAAGACCACTGTCTTCGGGATCACCACCAAGACCACTGTCTCCGCAATCACCACCAAAACCACTGACTCCATGATCACCACCAAGACCACTACCTCCATGATCACCACCACGGCCACTGTCTCCACAATCACCACCAATACCACGGTCTCCGTGTTCACCAGCAAGACCACTGCCTCCGCGACCACCACCAAGACCAGTGTATGCGTGATCACCTGCAAGACCACTGTCTCCACGATCACTACCAAGACCACTGACTCCACGGTCGCCATCAAGACCACTGCCTCCACCATCACCACCAAGACCACTGTCTCCATGATCACCACAAGACCAGTGTCTCCACGATCACCACCAAGACCACTATCTCTGCAGTGATGACCAAGACCACTGCCTCCGCGAACACCACCAAAACAGCTGTGTCCACATTCACCACCAAGACCATTGTCTCCGTGATCACCACCAAGACCACTGCATCCGCGATCACCACCAAGACCACTGTCTCCACGATCACCAAGAAAGACCACTGTCTCCATGATCACCACCAAGGCCACTGTCTCTGCGATCACCACCAAGACCACTGCGTAGGTGATCACCACCAAGACCACTGTCTCCACCATCACCACCAAGACCATTGTATCCACAATCGCCACCAGGACCACTGTCTCCGCGATCACTACCAAGACCACTGCCTCCACGGTCGGCACCAAGACCACTGCTCCACCATAACCACCATGACCACAGTCACAAACATCACCACCAAGATCACTGTCTTCGCAATCGCCACCAAGACCACTGTCTCCGCGATCACCACCAAGACCACTGTGTCGGTGATCACCACCAAGACCACTGTCTCCACCATCACCACCAAGACCACTGGCTCCACAATCACCACCAAGACCACTGTCACCACAATCACCACCAAGACCATTGTCTCCACAATCACCACCTCGACCATTGTCTCCGTGATCACAAAGAAAGACCACTGTCTCCATGATCACCACCAAGGCCACTGTCGCCGCAATAACCACCAAGACCACTGACTCCGCAATCACCACCAACACCACTGTCTCCGTGATCACCACCAAGACCATTGTCTCCACAATCACCACCAAGACCACTGTCTCCGCGATCACCACCAAGACCACTGTCTCCGCGATCACCACCAAGGCCACGGTCTCCGCAATCACCACCAAGGCCACTGTCTAAATAATCACCACCAACGCCATTGTCTCCGCGATTACCATCAAGACCGCTGTCATCACAATCACCAACAGGTGCAATGTCTCCGCAATCACCACCATTCCACTGTCTCCGTAATCACCACCAAGACCACTGTCTCTTCAGTGATGACCAAGACCACTGCCTCCGCGATCACCACCAAGAGCACTGTGTCCACGATCACCACCAAGACCACTGCCTCCACAAGCACCACCAAGACATTGTCTCCACAATCACCACCAAAACCATTGTCTCCGTGATCACCACCAAGACCACTGCATCCGCGATCACCACCAAGACCACTGTCTCCACGATCACCAAGAAAGACCACTGTCTCCATGATCACCACCAAGGCCACTGTCTCCGCAATCACCACCAAGACCACTGACTCAGCAATCACCACCAACACCATTGTCTCCACGATCACCACCAGGACCACTGACTCCGCAATCACCACCAACACCACTGTCTCCGCGATCACCACCAAGACCACTGTGTCCGTGATCACCACCAAGACTACTGTCTCCACAATCACCAAGACCACTGTCTCCATGATTACCACCAAGACCAGTACCTCCACAATCACCACCAAGACGATCTACTACATAATCACCACTGTTGAAACTTTCTTGCTGGAACAGCACAGCAGGTCAGGCAGCATCCAGGGAACAGGAGATTCGACGTTTCGGGCACAGGCCCTTCTTCAGGAAGAAGGGCCTGTGCCCGAAACGTCGAATCTCCTGTTCCCTGGATGCTGCCTGACCTGCTGTGCTGTTCCAGCAATAAAGTTTCAACTTTGATCTCCAGCATCTGCAGACCTCACTTTCTCCTACATAATCACCACCAAGACCACTGTCTCCACAATCCCACCAAGACCATTGTCTCCACAATCACCAACAAGACCACTGTCTCCGTGATCACCACCAAGACCACTATCTCCACGATCACCAAGAAAGAACACTGTCCCCATGATCACCACCAAGGCCAATGTCTCCGCAATCACCACCAAGGCCACTGTCTCCATAATCACCACCAACGCCACTGTCTCCGCAATCATCATCAAGACCACTGTCTCCACAATCACTAACAGGTGCACTGCCTCCGCGATCACCACCAAGACCACTGTGTCCACGATCACCACCAAGACCACTGGCTCCACAATCACCATCAAGACCACTGTCACCACAATCACCACCAAGACCATTGTCTCCACATTCACCACCAAGACCATTGTCTCCGTGATCATCGACAAGACCACTGCATCCGCGATCACCACCAAAATCACTGTCTCCACGATCACCAAGAAAGACCACTGTCTCCATGATCACCACCAAGGCCACTGTCGCCGCAATAAACACCAAGACCACTGACTCCGCAATCACCACCAACACCACTGTCTCCACGATCACCACCAGGACCACTGACTCCGCAATCACCACCATCACCACTGTCTCTGCGATCACCACCAAGACCACTGTGTCCGTGATCACCACCAAGACCACTGTCTCCATCATCACCACAAAGACCATTGTCTCCGCAATCGCCACCAAGACCATTGCCTCCGTGATCACTACCAAGACCACTGCCTCTGCGATAACCACCAACACCACTGTCTCCACGATCACCACCAGGACCACTGACTCCGCAATCACCACCATCACCACTGTCTCTGCGATCACCACCAAGACCACTGTGTCCGTGATCACCACCAAGACCACTGTCTCAATCATCACCACAAAGACCATTGTCTCAGCAATCGCCACCGAGACCATTGCCTCCGTGATCACTACCAAGACCACTGCCTCTGCGATAACCACCAAGACCACTCTCTCCGTAATCACCAGCAAGACCACTGTCTCCGCAATCACCACAAAGACCACTGTCCCCGTGATCACCACCAAGACCACTGTCTCCGCATTTACCACCAACACCACTGCCTCCACGATCACCACCAAGGCCACTGTCTCTGCAATCACCACCAAGACCACTCTCTCCGTAATCACCACCAAGACCACAGCCTCCGCAACCCCACCATGACAACTGTCTCCACAATCACCACCAAAACCACTGTCTTCGGGATCACCACCAAGACCACTGTCTCCGCAATCACCACCAAAACCACTGACTCCATGATCACCACCAAGACCACTACCTCCATGATCACCACCACGACCACTGTCTCCACAATCACCACCAATACCACGGTCTCCATGATCACCAACAAGACCACTGTCTCCGCAATCGTAAACAAGACCGTTGTCTCCACAATCACCACTAAGGCCACTGAATCCATGATCACCACCAAGACCACTGCCTCCATTATCACCACCAAGACCACTGTCTCCACAATCGCCACTAAGACCACTGTCTCCGTGATCACCACCAAGACCACTGCCTCCGCGATCACCACCAAGACCACTGTCTCTGCAATCACCACCATTTCCACTGATTCCAAGATCACCACCAAGACCACTGTCTCCACAATCACCAAGACCACTGTCTCCATGCGTACCACCAAGACCACTACCTCCACAATCACCACCAAGACGATCTACTACATAATCACCCCCAGGACCACTGTCCCCACAATCCCACCAAGATCACTGTCTCCACAATTAACACCAAGACCACTGTCTCCGCAATCAAAACCAGGACCATTGTCTCCACAATCACCACAAAGACCACTGTCTCCGCAATCACCACCAAGACCACTGTCTCCGTGATCACCACCAAGACCATTGTCTCCACAATTACCACCAAGACCACTGTCTCCGTGATCACCACCAAGACCACTGCCCCCGCGATCACCGCCAAGACCACTGTCTCCACGATCACCCAGAAAGAACACTGTCTCTATGATCACCACCAAGGCCACGGTCTCCGCAATCACCACCAAGGCCACTGTCTAAATAATCACCACCAACGCCATTGTCTCCGCGATTACCATCAAGACCACTGTCACCACAATCACCAACAGGTGCAATGTCTCCGCAATCACCACCATTCCACTGTCTCCGTAATCACCACCAAGACCACTGTCTCTTCAGTGATGACCAAGACCACTGCCTCCGCGATCACCACCAAGACCACTGTGTCCACGATCACCACCAAGACCACTGTCTCCACAAGCACCACCAAGACATTGTCTCCACAATCACCACCAAAACCATTGTCTCCGTGATCACCACCAAGACCACTGCATCCGTGATCACCACAAAGATCACTGTCTCCAAGATCACCAAGAAAGACCACTGTCTCCATGATCTCCACCAAGGCCACTGTCTCCGCAATTACCACCAAGACCACTGACTCAGCAATCACCACCAACACCATTGTCTCCACGATCACCACCAGGACCACTGACTCCGCAATCACCACCAACACCACTGTCTCGGCGATCAACACCAAGACCACTGTGTCCATGATCACCACCAAGACTACTGTCTCCACAATCACCAAGACCACTGTCTCCATGATTACCACCAAGACCAGTACCTCCACAATCACCACCAAGACGATCTACTACATAATCACCACCAAGACCACTGTCTCCACAATCCCACCAAGACCACTGTCTCCGCAATCAGCACCAAGACCATTGTCTCCACAATCACCACCAAGACCACTGTCTCCACAATCACCACCAAGACCACTGTCTCCGCGATCACCACCAAGACCATTGTCTCCACAATCACCACTAAGACCATTGTCTCCACAATCACCACCAAGACCACTGTCTCCGCAATCACCACCAAGACCATTGTCTCCACAATCACCACCAAGACCACTGTCTCCGTGATCACCACCAAGACCACTGTCTCCACGATCACCAAGAAAGAACACTGTCTCCATGATCACCACCAAGGCCAATGTCTCCGCAATCACCACCAAGGCCACTGTCTCCATAATCACCACCAACGCCACTGTCTCCGCGATCACCATCAACACCACTGTCTCCACAATCACTAACAGGTGCACTGCCTCCGCGATCACCACCAAGACCACTGTGTCCACAATCACCACCTAGACCATTGTCTCCGTGATCACCAACAAGACCACTGTATCCGCGATCACCACCAAGACCACTGTCTCCACGATCACCAAGAAAGACCACTGTCTCCATGATCACCACCAAGGCCACTGTCGCCACAATAACCACCAAGACCACTGACTCCGCAATCACCACCAACACCACTGTCTCCACGATCACCACCAGGACCACTGACTCCGCAATCACCACCATCACCACTGTCTCTGCGATCACCACCAAGACCACTGTGTCCGTGATCACCACCAAGACCACTGTCTCCATCATCACCACAAAGACCATTGTCTCCCCAATCGCCACCAAGACCATTGCCTCCGTGATCACTACCAAGATCACTGCCTCTGCGATAACCACCAAGACCACTGTCTCCATGATCACCACCAAGGCCACAGTCTCTGCAATCACCACCAAGACCACTCTCTCCGTAATCACCAGCAAGACCACTGTCTCCGCAATCACCACAAAGACCATTGTCCCCGTGATCACCACCAAGACCACTGTCTCCGCATTTACCACCAACACCACTGCCTCCACGATCACCACCAAGGCCACTGTCTCTGCAATCACCACCAAGACCACTCTCTCCGTAATCACCACCAAGACCACAGCCTCCGCAATCCCCACCATGACCACTGTCTTCGCAATCACACCCAAAACCACTGTCTCCACAAGCACCACCAAGACCACTGTCTTCGGGATCACCACCAAGACCACTGTCTCCGCAATCACCACCAAAACCACTGACTCCATGATCACCACCAAGACCACTACCTCCATGATCACCACCACGGCCACTGTCTCCACAATCACCACCAATACCACGGTCTCCGTGTTCACCAGCAAGACCACTGCCTCCGCGACCACCACCAAGACCAGTGTATGCGTGATCACCTGCAAGACCACTGTCTCCACGATCACTACCAAGACCACTGACTCCACGGTCGCCATCAAGACCACTGCCTCCACCATCACCACCAAGACCACTGTCTCCATGATCACCACAAGACCAGTGTCTCCACGATCACCACCAAGACCACTATCTCTGCAGTGATGACCAAGACCACTGCCTCCGCGAACACCACCAAAACAGCTGTGTCCACATTCACCACCAAGACCATTGTCTCCGTGATCACCACCAAGACCACTGCATCCGCGATCACCACCAAGACCACTGTCTCCACGATCACCAAGAAAGACCACTGTCTCCATGATCACCACCAAGGCCACTGTCTCTGCGATCACCAGCAAGACCACTGAGTAGGTGATCACCACCAAGACCACTGTCTCCACCATCACCACCAAGACCATTGTATCCACAATTGCCACCAGGGCCACTGTCTCCGCGATCACTACCAAGACCACTGCCTCCACGGTCGGCACCAAGACCACTGCTCCACCATAACCACCATGACCACAGTCACAAACATCACCACCAAGACCACTGTCTTCGCAATCGCCACCAAGACCACTGTCTCCGCGATCACCACCAAGACCACTGTGTCGGTGATCACCACCAAGACCACTGTCTCCACCATCACCACCAAGACCATTGTCTCCGCAATCGCCACCAAGACCACTGTCTCCGCAATCACTACCAAGACCACTGTCTCCGCGATCACCACCATGACCACTGTGTCCGTGATCACCACCAAGACCACTGTCTCCACCATCACCATCAAGACCATTGTCTCCACAATCGCCACCAAGACCACTGTCTCCGCGATCACTACCAAGACCACTGCCTCCGCGGTCGCCACCAAGTTCACTGCCTCCACCATCAACACCAAGACCACTGCCTCCACCATCACCACCAAGACCACTGTCTCCATGATCACCACCAAGACCATTGTCTCCGCAATCGCCACCAAGACCACTGTCTCCGCAATCACTACCAAGACCACTGCCTCCACGGTCGCCACCAAGACCACTGCCTCCACCATCACCACCAAGACCTCTGTCTCCACCATCACCACCAAGACGACTGTCTCCGCGATCACTACCAGGACCACTGTGTCCGTGATCACCACCAATGCCACTGTCTCCACCATCATCACCAAGACCACTGTCTCCACCGTCACCACCAAGAGCACTGTCTCCGCGATCACCACCAAGACCACTGTTTCCGCGATCACCACCAAGACCACTGTCTCTGTGATCAGCACCAAGACTACTGCCTCCGCGATCACCACCAAGACCACTGTCTCCACGGTCACCTGCAAAACCACTCTCTCCGCGATCACCACCAAGGCCACTGTGTCCGTGATCACCACAAAGACCACTGGCTCCATCATCACCACAAAGACCATTGTCTCTGCAATCGCCACCAAGACCATTGCCTCCGCGATCACTACCAAGAGCACTGCCTCTGCGATAACCACCATGACCACTGCCTCCATGATCACCACCAAGGCCACAGTCTCTGCAATCACCACCAAGACCACTCGCTCCGTAATCCCCACCATGATCACTGTCTCCGCAATCACCACCAAAACCACTGACTCCACGGTCGCCACCAAGACCACTGCCTCCACCATCACTACCAAGACCACTGTCTCCATGATCACCACCAAGACAATTGTCTCCGCAATCGCCACCAAGACCACTGTCTCCGCGATCACTACCAAGACCACTGCCTCCACGGTCGCCACCAAGACCACTGCCTCCGCGACCACCACCAAGACCAGTGTATCCGCGATCACCTGCAAGATCACTGTCTCCATGATCACTACCAAGACCACTGACTTCACGGTCGCCACCAAGACCACTTCCTCCACCATCACCACCAAGATCACTGTCTCCATGATCACCACCAAGACCATTGACTCCGCAATCGCCACCAAGACCACTGTCTCCGCGATCACTACCGAGACCACTGTCTCCACGGTCGCCACCAAGACCACTGCCGCCACCATCACCACCAAGACCACTGTCTCCACCATCACCAGCAAGACCATTGCCTCCGCGATCACTACCAAGACCACTGTCTCCATGATCACCACCAAGTCCACTGTCTCCGCGATCACCACCAAGATCACTGCCGCCGCGATCACCACCAAGACCACTGTCTCCATGATCACCACCAAGGCCACTGTCTCTGCAATCACCACCAAGACCACTCTCTCCGTAAACACCACCAAGACCACTGTCTCCGCAAACACCACTAAGGCCACTGTCTCCGTGATCACCACCAAGACCACTGTCTCCTCATTTACCACCAAAACCACTGCCTCCACGATCACCACCAAGACCACTGTCTCCACCATAATAACCAAGACCACTGTCTTCCGGATCACCAGCAAGACCACTGCCTCCGCAATCCCCACCATGACCACTGTCTCCGCAATCACCACCAAAACCACTGACTCCATGATCACCACCATGACCACTCCCTCCATGATCACCACCAAGACCACTGTCTCCACAATCACCACCAATATCACGGTCTCCGTGATCACCACCAAGACAACTGCCTCCGCGACCACCACCAAGACCAGTGTATCCGCGATCACCTGCAAGACCACTGTCTCCACGATCACTACCAAGACCACTGCCTCCACGGTCGCCACCAAGACCACTGCTCCACCATCACCACCAAGACCACTGTCGCCACGATCACTACCAAGACCACAGTCTCCGCGATCACCACCAAGACCATTGTCTCCACAATCGCCACCAAGACCATTGTCTCCGCGATCACTACCGAGACCACTGTCTCCACGGTCGCCACCAAGACCACTGCTCCACCATCACCACCAAGACCACTGTCTTCCGGATCACCACCAAGACCACTGCCTCCGCAATCCCCACCATGACCACTGTCTCCGCAATCACCACCAAAACCACTGACTCCATGATCACCACTATGGCCACTACCTCCATGATCACCACCAAGACCACTGTCTCCACAATCACCACCAAGACCACTGACTCCATGATCACCACCAAGACCACTGTCTCCGCGATCACCACCAAGATCACTGTCTCCGCGATCACCACCAAGACCACTGTGTCCGTGATCACCACCAAGACCACAGCCTCCACCATCACCACCAAGACCATTGTCTCCACCATCACCAACAAGACCACTGCCTCCGCAATCCCCTCCATGACCACTGTCTCCGCAATCACCACCAAAACCACTGACTCCATGATCACCACCAAGACCACTACCTCCATGATCACCACCACGACCACTGTCTCCACAATCACCACAAAGACCACTGTCCCCGTGATCACCACCAAGACCACTGTCTCCGCATTTACCACCAACACCACTGCCTCCACGATCACCACCAAGGCCACTGTCTCTGCAATCACCACCAAGACCACTCTCTCCGTAATCACCACCAAGACCACAGCCTCCGCAATCCCCACCATGACCACTGTCTCCGCAATCTCCACCAAAACCACTGACTCCACGATCACCACCAAGACCACTGTCTCCACAATCACCACCAAGACCACTGTCTTCGGGATCAACACCAAGACCACTGCTTCCGCAATCCCCACCATGACCACTGTCTCCGCAATCACCACCAAAACCACTGACTCCATGATCACCACCAAGACCACTACCTACATGATCACCACCACGACCACTGTCTCCACAATCACCACCAATGCCACGGTCTCCGTGATCACCAGCAAGACCACTGCCTCCGCGACCACCACCAAGACTAGTGTATCCGTGATCACCTGCAAGACCACTGTCTCCACGATCACTACCCAGACCACTGACTCCACGGTCGCCATCACGACCACTGCCTCCACCATCACCACCAAGACCACAATCTCCATGATCACTACAAGACCAGTGTCTCCGCGATCACCACCAAGACCACTGTTTCTGCAGTGATGACCAAGACCACTGCCTCCACGAACACCACCAAGTCAACTGTGTCCACGATCACCACCAAGACCATTGTCTCCACATTCACCACCAAGACCATTGTCTCCGTGATCACCACCAAGACCACTGCATCCGCGATCACCACCAAGACCACTGTCTCCACGATCACCAAGAAAGACCACTTCCTACATGATCACCACCAAGGCCACTGTCTCCGCAATCACCACCAAGACCACTGACTCCGCAATCACCACCAACACCACTGTCTCCGCGATCACCACCAGGACCACTGTCTCCACATTCACCACCAGGACCACTGTCTCTGCGATCACCAAAAAGACCACTGTGTCCGTGATCACCACCAAGACCACTGCCTCCACCATCATCACCAAGACCATTGTCTCTGCAATCGCCACCAAGACCACTGTCACCGCGATCACTGCCAAGACCACTGCCTCCACGGTCGCCACCAAGACCACTGCCTCCACCATCGCCACCAAGACCACTGTGTCCATGATCACCACCAAGACCACTGCTTCCACCATCACCACCAAGACCATTGCCTCCGCGATCACTACCAAGACCACTGTCACCGCGATCACTACCAAGACCACTGCCTCCACGGTCGCCACCAAGACCACTGCCTCCACCATCGCCACCAAGACCACTGTGTCCATGATCACCACCAAGACCACTGCTTCCACCATCACCACAAAGACCATTGCCTCCGCGATCACTACCAAGACCACTGTCTCCTTGATCACCACCAAGATCACTGCCTCCGCGATAACCACCAAGACCACTGTCTCCATGATCACCAACAAGGCCACTGTCTCTGCAATCACCACCAAGACCACTCTCTCCGTAATCACCACCAAAACCACTGTCTCCGCAATCACCACTAAGGCCACTGTCTCCGTGATCACCACCAAGACCACTGTCTCCGCATTTACCACCAAAACCACTGCCTCCACGATCACCACCAAGATCACTGTCTCCACCATCACCTCACCTCAAAACTACTTTCTCCGCCATCACCAGCAAGACCACTGTCTTCGCGATCACCACCAAGACCACTGTGTCCATGATCACCACCAAGACCACTGTTTCTGTGATCATCACTAAGACCACAGTCTCCACAATCACCACCAAGACCACTGTCTCCACAATCACCACCAATACCACTGTCCCCATAATAACCACCAAGATCAATGCCTCCATGATCACCAACAAGACCACTATCTCCACAATCACCACTAAGACCACTGTCTCCATGATCACCACCAAGACCACTGCCTCCATGATCACCACCAAGACCTGTACCTCCGCATTTACCACCAACACCACTGCCTCCACGATCACCACCAAGGCCACTGTCTCTGCAATCACCACCAAGACCACTCTCTCCGTAATCACCACCAAGACCACAGCCTCCGCAATCCCCACCATGACCACTGTCTCCGCAATCTCCACCAAAACCACTGACTCCACGATCACCACCAAGACCACTGTCTCCACAATCACCACCAAGACCACTGTCTTCGGGATCAACACCAAGACCACTGCTTCCGCAATCCCCACCATGACCACTGTCTCCGCAATCACCACCAAAACCACTGACTCCATGATCACCACCAAGACCACTACCTACATGATCACCACCACGACCACTGTCTCCACAATCACCACCAATGCCACGGTCTCCGTGATCACCAGCAAGACCACTGCCTCCGCGACCACCACCAAGACTAGTGTATCCGTGATCACCTGCAAGACCACTGTCTCCACGATCACTACCCAGACCACTGACTCCACGGTCGCCATCACGACCACTGCCTCCACCATCACCACCAAGACCACAATCTCCATGATCACTACAAGACCAGTGTCTCCGCGATCACCACCAAGACCACTGTTTCTGCAGTGATGACCAAGACCACTGCCTCCACGAACACCACCAAGTCAACTGTGTCCACGATCACCACCAAGACCATTGTCTCCACATTCACCACCAAGACCATTGTCTCCGTGATCACCACCAAGACCACTGCATCCGCGATCACCACCAAGACCACTGTCTCCACGATCACCAAGAAAGACCACTTCCTACATGATCACCACCAAGGCCACTGTCTCCGCAATCACCACCAAGACCACTGACTCCGCAATCACCACCAACACCACTGTCTCCACGATCACCACCAGGACCACTGAATCCGCAATCACCACCAACACCACTGTCTCCGCGATCACCACCAGGACCACTGTCTCCACATTCACCACCAGGACCACTGTCTCTGCGATCACCAAAAAGACCACTGTGTCCGTGATCACCACCAAGACCACTGCCTCCACCATCATCACCAAGACCATTGTCTCTGCAATCGCCACCAAGACCACTGTCACCGCGATCACTGCCAAGACCACTGCCTCCACGGTCGCCACCAAGACCACTGCCTCCACCATCGCCACCAAGACCACTGTGTCCATGATCACCACCAAGACCACTGCTTCCACCATCACCACCAAGACCATTGCCTCCGCGATCACTACCAAGACCACTGTCACCGCGATCACTACCAAGACCACTGCCTCCACGGTCGCCACCAAGACCACTGCCTCCACCATCGCCACCAAGACCACGGTGTCCATGATCACCACCAAGACCACTGCTTCCACCATCACCACAAAGACCATTGCCTCCGCGATCACTACCAAGACCACTGTCTCCTTGATCACCACCAAGATCACTGCCTCCGCGATAACCACCAAGACCACTGTCTCCATGATCACCAACAAGGCCACTGTCTCTGCAATCACCACCAAGACCACTCTCTCCGTAATCACCACCAAAACCACTGTCTCCGCAATCACCACTAAGGCCACTGTCTCCGTGATCACCACCAAGACCACTGTCTCCGCATTTACCACCAAAACCACTGCCTCCACGATCACCACCAAGATCACTGTCTCCACCATCACCTCACCTCAAAACTACTTTCTCCGCCATCACCAGCAAGACCACTGTCTTCGCGATCACCACCAAGACCACTGTGTCCATGATCACCACCAAGACCACTGTTTCTGTGATCACCACTAAGACCACAGTCTCCACAATCACCACCAAGACCACTGTCTCCACAATCACCACCAATACCACTGTCCCCATAATAACCACCAAGATCAATGCCTCCATGATCACCAACAAGACCACTATCTCCACAATCACCACTAAGACCACTGTCTCCATGATCACCACCAAGACCACTGCCTCCATGATCACCACCAAGACCTGTACCTCCGCAATTACCACCAAGACAACAGGCTCCACAATCACCAACAAGACCACTGTCTCCACAATCTCCACCAAGATCACTGTCTCCATTGTCACCACCAAGACCACTGTCTCCGCGATCACCACCAAGACCATTGTCTCCACCATCACCACCAAGACCACTGTCTCCGTGATCACCACCAACACCATTGCCTCTGCGATCACCACCAAGACCACTGTCTCCGTGATCACCATCAAGACCACTGTCTCCGCGATCACCACCAAGATCACTGCCTCCGCGATCACCACCTAGACCACTGTCTGCATGATCACCTCCAAGGCCACTGTCTCTGCAAACACCACCAAGACCACTCTCCCCGTAATCACCACCAAGACCACTGTCTCCACAATCACCACTAAGGCCACTGTCTCCGTGATCACCACCAAGACCACTGTCTCCGTATTTACCACAAATACCACTGCCTCCACGATCACCAACAAGACCACTGTATCCACAATCACCACCAAGACCACTGTCTTCGGGATCACCACCAAGACCACTGCCTACGCAATCCCCACCATGACCACTGTCTCTGCAATCACCACCAAAACCACTGACTCCATGATCACCACCAAGACCACTACCTCCATGATCACCACCACGACCACTGTCTCCACAATCACCACAAAGACCACTGTCCCCGTGATCACCACCAAGACCACTGTCTCCGCATTTACCACCAACACCACTGCCTCCACGATCACCACCAAGGCCACTGTCTCTGCAATCACCTCCAAGACCACTCTCTCCGTAATCACCACCAAGACCACTGCCTCCGCAATCCCCACCATGACCACTGTCTCCGCAATCACCACCAAAACCACTGACTCCACGATCACCACCAAGACCACTGTCTCCACAATCACCACCAAGACCACTGTCTTCGGGATCAACGCCAAGACCACTGCCTCCGCAATCCCCACCATGACCACTGTCTCCGCAATCACCACCAAAACCACTGACTCCATGATCACCACCAAGACCACTACCTACATGATCACCACCACGACCACTGTCTCCACAATCACCACCAATGCCACGGTCTCCGTGATCACCAGCAGGACCACTGCCTCCGCGACCACCACCAAGACCATTGTCTCCGTGATTACCACCAAGACCACTACATCCGCGATCACCACCAAGACCACTGTCTCCACGATCACCAAGAAAGACCATTGCCTACATGATCACCACCAAGGCCACTGTCTCCGCATTCACCACCAAGACCACTGACTCCGCAATCACCACCAACACCACTCTCTCCGTAATCACCACCAAAACCACTGTCTCCGCAATCACCACTAAGGCCACTGTCTCCGCGATCACCACCAGGACCACTGTCTCCACATTCACCACCAGGACCACTGTCTCTGCGATCATCAACAAGACCACTGTGTCCGTGATCACCACCAAGACCACTGTCTCCACCATCACCTCACCTCAAAACTACTTTCTCCGCCATCACCAGCAAGACCACTGTCTTCGCGATCACCACCAAGACCACTGTGTCCATGATCACCACCATGACCACTGTCTCCGCAATCACCACCAAAACCACTGACTCCATGATCACCACAAAGACCACTTCCTACATGATCACCACCACGACCATTCACTCCACGATCACCACCAAGACCACTGTCTCCACAATCACCACCAATGCCACTGCCTCCGCGACCACCACCAAGACTAGTGTATCCATGATCACCTGCAAGACCACTGTCTCCACGATCACTACCAAGACCACTGACTCCACGGTCGCCATCACGACCACTGCCTCCACCATCACCACCAAGACCACTATCTCCATGATCACCACAAGACCAGTGTCTCCGCGATCACCACCAAGACCACTGTCTCTGCAGTGATGACCAAGACCACTGCCTCCGCGAACACCACCAAGACAACTGTGTCCACGATCACCACCAAGACCATTGTCTCCACATTCACCACCAAGACCATTGTCTCCGTGATCACCACCAAGAACACTGCATCCGCGATCTCCACCAAGACCACTGTCTCCAAGATCACCAAGAAAGACCACTGCCTACATGATCACCACCAAGGCCACTGTCTCCGCAATCACCACCAAGACCACTGACTCCGCAATCACCACAAACACCACTGTCTCCACGATCACCACCAGGACCACTGAATCCGCAATCACCACCAACACCACTGTTTGCGCGATCACCACCAGGACCACTGTCTCCACCATCACCACCAAGACCACTGTCTCCACCATCACCTCACCTCAAAACTACTTTCTCCGTGATCACCAGCAAGACCACTGTCTTCGCGATCACCACCAAGACCACTGTGTCCATGATCACCACCAAGACCACTGTTTCCGTGATCACCACTAAGACCACAGTCTCCACAATCACCACCAAGACCACTGTCTCCACAATCACCACCAATACCACTGTCCCCATAATCACCACCAAGATCAATGCCTCCATGATCACCAACAAGACCACTATCTCCACAATCACCACTAAGACCACTGTCTCCATGATCACCACCAAGACCACTGCCTCCATGATCACCACCAAGACCTGTACCTCCGCAATTACCACCAAGACAACAGGCTCCACAATCACCAACAAGACCACTGTCTCCACAATCACCACTAAGACCAATGTCCCCATAATCACCAGCAAAATCACTGTCTCCATGATCACCAACACGACCACTGTCTCTGCAATTACAACCAAGACCACTGTCTCCACAATCTCCACCAAGACCACTGTCTCCATTATCACCACCAAGACCACTGTCTCCGTGATCACCACCAAGACCATTGTCTCCACCATCACCACCAAGACCACTGTCTCCGTGATCACCACCAACACCATTGCCTCTGCGATCACCACCAAGACCACTGTCTCCGTGATCACCATCAAGACCACTGTCTCCACGATCACCACCAAGATCACTGCCTCCGCGATCACCACCAAGACCACTGTCTGCATGATCACCTCCAAGGCCACTGTCTCTGCAAACACCACCAAGACCACTCTCCCCGTAATCACCACCAAGACCACTGTCTCCACAATCACCACTAAGGCCACTGTCTCCGTGATCACCACCAAGACCACTGTCTCCGCATTTACCACAGATACCACTGCCTCCACGATCACCAACAAGACCACTGTATCCACAATCACCACCAAGACCACTGTCTTCGGGATCACCACCAAGACCACTGCCTCCGCAATCCCCATCATGACCACTGTCTCTGCAATCAACACCAAATCCACTGACTCCATGATCACCACCAAGACCACTACCTCCATGATCACCACCACGACCACTGTCTCCACAATCACCACCAATACCACGGTCTCCGTGATCACCACCAAGACCACTGCCTCCGCAACCACCACCAAGACCAGTGTATCCGCGATCACCACCAAGACCACTGTCTCCACGATCACCACCAAGATCAGTGTCTCCGCGATCACCACCAAGACCACTGTGCCAGTGATCACCACCAAGACCACTGTCTCCACCATCACTACCAAGACCATTGTCTCCGCAATCGCCACCAAGTCCACTGCTCCACCATCACCACCACGACCACTGTCTCCACAATCACCACCAATACCACTGTCTCCATGATCACCACCAAGACCATTGCCTCCGCAATCCCCACCATGACCTCTGTGTCTGCAATCACCACCAAATCCACTGACTCCATGATCACCACCAAGACCACTACCTCCATGATCACCACCACGACCACTGTCTCCACAATCACCACCAATACCACGGTCTCCGTGATCACCACCAAGACCACTGCCTCCGCAACCACCACCAAGACCAGTGTATCCGCGATCACCTGAAAGACCACTGTCTCCACGATCACTACCAAGACCACCGACTCCACGGTCGACATCAAGACCACTGCCTCCACAATCACCACCAAGACCACTGTCTCCATGATCACCACCAAGACCAGTGTCTCCGCGATCACCACCATGACCACTGTGTCGGTGATCACCACCAAGACCACTGTCTCCACCATCACCACCAAGACCATTGTCTCCGCAATCACCACCAAGACCACTGTCTCCGCGATCACTAACAAGACCACTGACTCCACGGTCGCCACCAAGACCACTGCTCCACCATCACCACCAAGACCACTGTCACCACCATCACTAACAAGACCACTGTCTCCGTGATCACCACCAAGACCACTGACTCGATGATCACCACCAAGACCACTTTCTCCGCGATCACTACCAAGATCACTGTCTCCGCGATCACCACCAAGACCACTGTCTCCGCGATCACTACCAAGACCACTGCCTCCACGGTCGCCACCAAGACCACAACTCCACCATCACCACCAAGACCACTGTCTCCATGATCACCACCAAGACCATTGTCTCCGCAATCGCCACCAGGACCACTGTGTCCGTGATCACCACCAAGACCACTGTCTCCACCATCACCACCAAGACCACTGTCTCCACCGTCATCACCAAGAGCACTGTCTCCGCGATCACCACCAAGACCACTGTTTCCGCGATCACCACCAAGACCACTGTCTCCGTGATCACCACCAAGACCACTGCCTCCGCGATCACCACCAAGACCACTGTCTCCACGGTCACCTGCAAAACCACTATCTCCGCGATCACCACCAAGGCCACTGTGTCCGTGATCACCACCAAGACCACTGTCTCCATCAACACCACAAAGACCATTGTCTCCACAATCGCCACCAAGACCATTGCCTCCGCGATCACAACCAAGACCACTGCCTCTGCGATAACCACCAAGACCACTGTCTCCATGATCACCACCAAGGCCACAGTCTCTGCAATCACCACCAAGACCACTGACTCCATGATCACCACCAAGACCACTACCTCCATGATCACCACCACGACCACTGTCTCCACAATCACCATAAAGACCACTGTCCCCGTGATCACCACCAAGACCACTGTCTCCGCATTTACCACCAACACCACTGCCTCCACGATCACCACCAAGGCCACTGTCTCTGCAATCACCACCAAGACCACTCTCTCCGTAATCACCACCAAGACCACTGCCTCCGCAATCTCCACCATGACCACTGTCTCCGCAATCACCACCAAAACCACTGACTCCACGATCACCACCAAGACCACTGTCTCAACAATCACCACCAAGACCACTGTCTCCACAATCACCACCAAGACCACTGTCTTCGGGATCAACACTCGGCATTTCCAGTGCGAGCAGCAGCGAAGGTAAGACCGTTTGGTTTTAAAAGTGCTTACCGGTAGCGGGCAGCGGTGTTTTTTTTTCTCTTTCACTCTCTCTTCACAGAAAGAGCGGGAGCACCAGGGGGAAGTGACGACGACCAGAGGGGCAGCCGAGACCCGGAAGCAGTTAGTGTAAGCTTACCTGGGTAGGTCTTTTCCCCCTTTAAAAGCGCGAAGGAGAGGAACCCGAGGCACTACACGGGTAGTGCCTCCCACCCGCCCTCCTCCTCTAACCTAATAATAACACCTGTTTTGGTAAGTAGGTAAGTGCTGAATTTTGCTTGTTGTATTCTTTAGACCCAGTTTTTTTTTAAAATAAAAGTTAGCTTTAGAGGGATGGCAGTGAAGGCAGTGCAATGTTCCTCCTGCAACATGTATGAGGTGAGGGATGCCATCGACGTCCCTGCCGATTACACTTGCGGGAAGTGCACCCATCTCCAGCTCCTCCAAGACTGTGTTAGGGAACTGGAGCTGGAGTTGGATGAACTTCGGATCATTCGGGAGGCAGAGGGGGTCATAGATCAGAGTTATAGGGAGGTAGTAACTCCAAAGATGGCAGATAGATGGGTGACAGTGAGGGGGACTGGGAGGAAGCAGCCAGTGCAGGGACCCCCTGCGGCCGTTCCCCTCAAGAACAAGTATACCGTTTTGGATACTTGTGGGGGGGATGACTTACCAGGGGGAAGTAACGGGGCTCCGGTCTCTGGCACGGAGCCTGACCCGGTTCCCAGAAGGGAAGGGTGAAGAAGAGCAGAGCAGTAGTAATTGGGGACTCGATAGTTAGGGGCACAGATAGGCGGTTTTGTGGGAACGAGAGAGACTCACGTTTGGTATGTTGCCTCCTAGGTGCAAGGTTACGTGATGTCTCTGATCGTGTTTTCCGGGTCCTGGAGGGGGAGGGGGAGCAGCCCGAAGTCGTGGTCCATATTGGCACCAACGACATAGGTAGGAGGAGTGCCGAGGATGTTAGACAGGCTTTCAGGGAGCTAGGTTGGAAGCTCAGAGTTAGAACGAACAGAGTTGTTGTCTCTGGTTTGTTACCCGTGCCACGTGATAGAGATTCGAGGAATAGGGAAAGAGAACACTTAAATGCGTGGCTACAGGGATGGTGCAGGAGGGAGGGATTCCGGTTTTGGATAACTGGGGTTCTTTCTGGGGACGGTGGGACCTCTATAAACAGGATGGTCTACACCTGAACCTGAGGGGCACCAGTATCCTTGGGGGGAGGTTTGCTAGTGCTCTTGGGGGGGGGTTTAAACTAACTCTGCAGGGGCATGGGAACCCAGATTGTAGCTTCAGGGTGCAGGGCCTGGAGTGTAGGGAGGTTAGGAACATGGCATCAATTTCCAAGGAGGGTGTCTGTAAACAGGAAAGTGGCATGAAGTGTGTATACTTCAATGCAAGAAATATACGAAATAAGGTAGGTGAACTTGCAGCGTGGGTTGGTACCTGGGAATTCGATGTTGTGGCTATTACGGAGACATGGCTAGAACAGGGACAGGATTGGCTGTTGCAGGTTCCAGGATTTAAATGTTTTAGTAGGGTCAGAGGTGGGGGTAAAAGAGGGGGAGGTGTGGCATTGCTTGTCAAAGATAGTATTACAGTGGTGGAAAGGACGATGGATGAGGACTTGCCATCTGAGGTAGTTTGGGCTGAGGTTAGGAATAGGAAAGGTGAGGTCACCCTGTTAGGAGTCTTTTACAGGCCTCCTAATAGTCCTAGAATCATTGAAGAAAGGATAGGGAAGGTGATTCAGGAGATGAGTGACAGTAATAGGGTGGTTGTTATGGGGGACTTTAACTTTCCTGATATTGATTGGGAAAGCTATAGCTCAAGTTCGTTAGATGGGTCAGTGTTTGTTCAATGTGTGCAGGAGAGTTTCCTGACACAATATGTAGACAGGCCAACAAGAGGTGAGGCCATACTGGATTTGGTTCTGGGTAACGAACCAGGCCAGGTGTTAGAATTAGAGGTAGGTGAGCACTTTGGGGATAGTGACCATAATTCGGTGATTTTTACTCTCGTGATGGAGAGGGATAAGTGTGTACTACAGGGCAAGAGTTATAGCTGGGGTCAGGGAAATTATGATGCGGTGAGGCATGACTTAGGATGTGTGGCTTGGAAAAGTAGACTCCAAGGCAAGAGTGTAAATGATATGTGGAGCTTGTTCAAGGAGCAACTATTGAGTGTCCTTGATAATTATGTACCTGTCAGGCAGGGAGGAAAGGGTCGTGCGAGGGAGCCGTGGTTTAATAAGGAATTGGAATCCCTTGTTAAATGGAAGAGGGCGGCCGATCTCAAGATGAGACGTGAAGGTTCAATTGGGGCGATTGAGAGTTATAGGGTAGCCAGGAAGGACCTGAAGAGAGAGCTAAGAGCAGCAAGGAGGGGACATGAAAGGTCCTTAGTCGGTAGGATTAGGGAAAACCCTAAGGCTTTCTATAGGTATGTTAGGAATAAAAGAATGACTAGGGTAGGAATAGGTCCAGTCAAGGATAGTAGTGGGAAGTTGCATGTGGAGGAGGAAGAGATTGTGGAGACACTGAATGAATACTTTTCTTCAGTATTTACTCAGGAACAGGGCATTGTCGTCGATGTGAATACTGAGTCACAAATAAGTAGAATGGATGGCTTTGAGGTATGTAGAGAAGAGGTGCTGGAAATCCTGGAAAAGGTGAAAATAGATAAGTCCCCTGGGCCTGATGGCATTTATCCTAGGATTCTCTGGGAAGCAAGGGAGGAGATTGCAGAGCCATTGGCCTTGATTTTTATGTCCTCTTTGTCTACTGGAGTAGTGCCAGAAGACTGGAGGATAGCAAATGTGGTTCCCTTGTTCAAAAAGGGGAGTAGGGATAACCCTAGTAACTATAGGCCGGTGAGTCTCACTTCTGTTGTGGGCAAAGTCTTAGAGAGAATTGTAAGGGATAGGATTTATGCACATCTGGATAGGAATAATGTGATCAAGGATAGTCAGCATGGTTTTGTGAAGGGCAGGTCGTGCCTCACAAACCTTATTGAATTCTTTGAAAAGGTGACGAAGGTGGTTGATGAGGGGAAAGCGGTAGATGTGGTATATATGGATTTTAGTAAGGCGTTTGATAAGGTTCCCCATGGTAGGCTACTGCAGAAAATACGGAGATATGGCATTGAGGGTGAGTTGGAGGTTTGGATTAGGAATTGGCTGGATGGAAGAAGACAGAGGGTAGTAGTTGATGGCAAAGTTTTTTCATGGAGTGCCGTCACTAGCGGTGTTCCGCAAGGATCTGTTTTGGGACCCTTGCTGTTTGTCATTTTTATAAATGACCTGGAAGAGGGGTTAGAAGTTTGGGTGAGCAAGTTTGCGGATGATACGAAAGTCGGTGGAGTTGTTGACAGTGAGGAAGGATGTGGCAGGTTACAGCAGGATATAGAGAAGCTGCAGAGCTGGTCAGAAAGGTGGCAAATGGAATTCAATGTAGCTAAGTGTGAGGTGATTCACTTTGGGAAGAATAACAAAAAGATGGGGTACTGGGCTAATGGTCGGATACTTGGTAGTGTGGATGAGCAGAGGGATCTTGGTGTCCATGTACACAGATCTCTGAAAGTTGCCACCCAGGTAAATAGTGCAGTGAGGAAGGCATATGGCGTACTGGCTTTTATTGGTAGAGGAATTGAGTTCCGGAGTCCTGAGGTCATGATGCAGTTGTATAAGACTCTGGTGCGGCCGCATCTGGAATATTGTGTGCAGTTTTGGTCGCCATACTATAGGAAGGATGTGGAGGCACTGGAACGGGTGCAGAGGAGGTTTACCAGGAGGTTGCCTGGTATGGAAGGAAGATCGTATGAGGAAAGACTGAGACACTTGGGGCTGTGTTCATTAGAGAAAAGAATGTTTAGGGGTGACTTGATTGAGGTGTACAAGATGATTAGGGGGTTAGATAGGGTTGACAGTGTGAACCTTTTCCCGCGTATGGAGTCGGGTATTACAAGGGGGCATAGCTTTAAATTAAGGGGGGGTAGAAATAGGACTGAAGTTAGGGGTAGGTTCTTCACTCAGCGAGTCGTAAGTTCATGGAATGCCCTGCCAGTAGCAGTGGTGGACTCTCCCTCTTTATGGGCATTTAAGCGGGCATTGGATAGGTATATGGAGGATAGTGGGTTAGTATAGGTTAGGTGGGCTTGGATCGGCGCAACATCGAGGGCCAAAGGGCCTGTACTGCGCTGTATTCTTCTATGTTCTATGTTCTATGTTCTAACACCAAGACCACTGCCTCCGCAATCCCCACCATGACCACTGTCTCCGCAATCACCACCAAAACCACTGACTCCATGATCACCACCAAGACCATTACCTACATGATCACCACCACGACCACTGTCTCCACAATCACCACCAATGCCACGGTCTCCGTGATCACCAGCAAGACCACAGCCTCCGCGACCACACCAAGACTAGTGTATCCGTGATCACCTGCAAGACCACTGTCTCCACGATCACTACCAAGACCACTGACTCCACAGTCGCCATCACGACCACTGCCTCCACCATCACCACCAAGACCACTATCTCCATGATCACCACAAGACCAGTGTCTCCGCGATCACCACCAAGACCACTGTCTCTGCAGTGATGACCAAGACCACTGCCTCCGCGTACATAACCAAGACAACTGTGTCCACGATCACCCCCAAGACCATTGTCTCCACATTCACCATCAAGACCATTGTCTCCATGATCACCACCAAGACCACTGCATCCGCGATCACCACCAAGACCACTGTCTCCACGATCACCAAGAAAGACCACTGCCTACATGATCACCACCAAGGCCACTGTCTCCGCAATCACCACCAAGACCACTGACTCCGCAATCACCACCAACACCACTGTCTCCACGATCACCACCAGGACCACTGAATCCGCAATCACCACCAACACCACTGTCTCCGCGATCACCACCAGGACCACTGTCTCCACATTCACCACCAGGACCACTGTCTCTGCGATCACCAACAAGACCACTGCGTCCGTGATCACCACCAAGACCACTGCCTCCACCAGCATCACCAAGACCATTGTCTCTGCAATCGCCACCAAGACCACTGTCACCGCGATCACTACCAAGACCACTGCCTCCACGGTCGCCACCAAGACCACTGCCTCCACCATCGCAACCAAGACCACTGTTTCCATGATCACCACCAAGACCACTGCTTCCACCATCACCACCAAGACCATTGCCTCCGCGCTCACTACCAAGACCACTGTCTCCTCGATCACCACCAAGACCACTGTCTCCGCGATCAACACCAAGATCACTGCCTCCGCGATAACCACCAAGACCACTGTCTCCATGATCACCAACAAGGCCACTGTCTCTGCAATCACCACCAAGACCACTCTCTCCGTAATCACCACCAAAACCACTGTCTCCGCAATCATCACTAAGGCCACTGTCTCCGTGATCACCACCAAGACCACTGTCTCCGCAGTTACCACCAAAACCACTGCCTCCACGATCACCACCAAGACCACTGTCTCCACCATCACCTCACCTCAAAACTACTTTCTCCGCCATCACCAGCAAGACCACTGTCTTCGCGATCACCACCAAGACCACTGTGTCCATGATCTCCACCAAGACCACTGTTTCCGTGATCACCACTAAGACCACAGTCTCCACAATCACCACCAAGACCACTGTCTCCGCATTTACCACAAAAAACACTGCCTCCACGATCACCAACAAGACCACTGTATCCACAATCACCACCAAGACCACTGTCTTCGGGATCACCACCAAATCCACTGACTCCATGATCACCACCAAGACCACTACCTCCATGATCACCACCACGACCACTGTCTCCACAATCACCACCAATACCACGGTCTCGTGATCACCACCAAGACCACTGCCTCCGCAACCACCACCAAGACCAGTGTATCCGCGATCACCTGCAAGACCACTGTCTCCACGATCACTACCAAGACCACTGACTCCACGGTCGACATCAGGACCACTGCCTCCACAATCATCACCAAGACCACTGTCTCCATGATCACCACCAAGATCAGTGTCTCCGCGATCACCACCAAGACCATTGTCTCCACCATCACCACCAAGACCACTGTCTCCGTGATCACTACCAAGACCACTGTCTCCTTGATCACCACCAAGACCACTGTCTCCGCGATCACCACCAAGACCACTGTCTCCGCGATCAACACCAAGATCACTGCCTCCGCGATAACCACCAAGACCACTGTCTCCATGATCACCAACAAGGCCACTGTGTCTGCAATCACCACCAAGACCACTCTCTCCGTAATCACCACCAAAACCACTGTCTCCGCAATCATCACTAAGGCCACTGTCTCCGTGATCACCACCAAGACCACTGTCTCCGCAGTTACCACCAAAACCACTGCCTCCACGATCACCACCAAGACCACTGTCTCCACCATCACCACCAAGACCACTGTCTCCACCATCACCTCACCTCAAAACTACTTTCTCCGCCATCACCAGCAAGACCACTGTCTTCGCGATCACCACCAAGACCACTGTGTCCATGATCACCACCAAGACCACTGTTTCCGTGATTACCACTAAGACCACAGTCTCCACAATCACCACCAAGACCACTGTCTCCACAATCACCACCAGTACCACTGTCCCCATAATCACCACCAAGATCAATGCCTCCATGATCACCAACAAGACCACTATCTCCACAATCACCACTAAGACCACTGTCTCCATGATCACCACCAAGACCACTGCCTCCATGATCACCACCAAGACCTGTACCTCCGCAATTACCACCAAGACAACTGGCTTCACAATCACCAACAAGACCACTGTCTCCACAATCACCACTAAGACCAATGTCCCCATAATCACCACCAATATCACTGTCTCCACGATCACCAACACGACCACTGTCTCTGCAATCACAACCAAGACCACTGTCTCCAAAATCTCCACCAAGACCACTGTCTCCATTATCACCACCAAGACCACTGTCTCCGCGATCACCACCAAGACCATTGTCTCCACCATCACCACCAAGACCACTGTCTCTGTGATCACCACCAACACCATTGCCTCTGCGATCACCACCAAGACCACTGTCACCGTGATCACCATCAAGACCACTGTCTCCGCGATCACCACCAAGATCACTGCCTCCGCGATCACCACCAAGACCACTGCCTGCATGATCACCTCCAAGGCCACTGTCTCTGCAAACACCACCAAGACCACTCTCCCCGTAATCACCACCAAGACCACTGTCTCCACAATCACCACTAAGGCCACTGTCTCCGTGATCACCACCAAGACCACTGTCTCCGCATTTACCACAAAAAACACTGCCTCCACGATCACCACCAAGACCACTGTCTTCGGGATCACCACCAAATCCACTGACTCCATGATCACCACCAAGACCACTACCTCCATGATCACCACCACGACCACTGTCTCCACAATCACCACCAATACCACGGTCTCCGTGATCACCAACAAGACCACTGCCTCCGCAACCACCACCAAGACCAGTGTATCCGCAATCACCTGCAAGACCACTGTCTCCACGATCACTACCAAGACCACTGACTCCACGGTCGACATCAGGACCACTGCCTCCACAATCATCACCAAGACCACTGTCTCCATGATCACCACCAAGATCAGTGTCTTCGCGATCACCACCAAGACCATTGTCTCCACCATCACCACCAAGACCACTGTCTCCGTGATCACCACCAAGACCGCTCT
This sequence comes from Chiloscyllium plagiosum, assembly GCF_037043375.1. Taxonomy (NCBI): domain Eukaryota; kingdom Metazoa; phylum Chordata; class Chondrichthyes; order Orectolobiformes; family Hemiscylliidae; genus Chiloscyllium; species Chiloscyllium plagiosum. The sequence continues at coordinate 32,285,150 of NW_028270171.1, forward strand.
CTCCGTAATCTCCACCAAGACCTCTGTCTCCGCAATCACCACTAAGGCCAATGTCTCCGTGATCACCACCAAGACCACTGTCTCCACCATCATCACCAAGACCACTGTCTCCGCGATCACTACCAAGACCACTGACTCCACGGTCGCCACCAAGACCACTGCTCCACCATCACCACCAATACCACTGTCTCCACCATCACCAACAAGACCACTGTCTCCGTGATCACCACCAAGACCATTGCCTCCGCGATCAACACCAAGACCACTGACTCGATGATCACTACCAAGACCACTCTCTCCGCGATCACCACCAAGATCACTGTCTCCGCGATCACCACCAAGACCACTGTGTCCGTGATCACCACCAAGACCACAGCCTCCACCATCACCACCAAGACCATTGTCTCCACCATCACCAACAAGACCACTGTCTCCGTGATCACCACCAAGACCACTGTCTCCGCGATCACCACCAAGATCACTGCCTCCGCGATAACCACCAAGACCACTGTCTCCATGATCACCAAAAAGACCACTCTCTCTGCAATCACCACCAAGACCACTCTCTCTGTAATCACCACCAATACCACTGTCTCCGCAATCACCACTAAGGCCAATGTCTCCGTGATCACCACCAAGACCACTGTCTCCGCATTTACCACCAAAACCACTGCCTCCACGATCACCACCAAGACCACTGTCGCCACCATCACCACCAAGACCACTGTCTCCACCATAACCTCACAACTAATTTCTCCGTGATCACCAGCAAGATCACTGTCTCCACGATCACCACCAAGACACTGTGTCCATGATCACCACCAAGACCACTGTTTCCACCATTGCCACCAAGACCACTGTTTCCGTGATCACCACTAAGACCACTGTCTCCACAATCACCACCAAGACCACTGTCTCCACAATCACCACCAAGATCAATGTCTCCATGATCACCAACAAGACCACTATCTCCACAATCACCACTAAGACCACTGTCTCCATGATCACCACCAAGATCACTGCTTCCGCGATCACCACCAAGACCACTGTCTGCATGATCACCACCAAGGCCACTGCCTCTGCAATCACCACCAAGACCACTCTCTCCGTAATAACCACCAAGACCACTGTCTCCACAATCACCAATAAGGCCACTGTCTCCGTGATCACCACCAAGACCACTGCCTCCGCAATCACCACCAAAACCACTGTCTTCATGATCACCACCAAGACCACTACCTCCATGATCACCACCACGACCACTGTCTCCACAATCACCACCAATACCACGGTCTCCGTGATCACCACCAAGACCACTGCCTCCGCGACCACCACCAAGACCAGTGTATCCGCGATCACCTGCAAGACCACTGTCTCCACGATCACTACCAAGACCACTGACTCCACGGTCGCCACGAAGATCACTGCCTCCAACATCACCACCAAGACCACTGTCTCCATGATCACCACCAAGACCAGTGTCTCCGCGATCACCACCAAGACCACTGTGTCGGTGATCACCACCAAGACCACTGTCTCCACCATCACCACCAAGACCATTGTCTCCGCAATCGCCACCAAGACCACTGTCTCCGCGATCACTACCAAGACCACTGCCTCCACGATCGCCACCAAGGCCACTGCTCCACCATCACCACCATCACCACTGTCTCAACCATCACCACCAAGACCACTGTCTCCGCAATCACCACCCAGACCACTGTGTCCGTGATCACCACCAAGACCACTGTCTCCACCATCACCACCAAGACCATTGTCTCCACAATCGCCACCAAGACCACTGTCTCCGCGATCACTACCAAGACCACTGCCTCCACGGTCGCCACCAAGACCACTGCCTCCACCATCAACACAAAGACCACTGTCTCCACCATCACCACCAAGACCACTGTCTCCGCAATCACCACCAAGACCACTGTGTCCGTGATCACCACCAAGACCACAGCCTCCACCATCACCACCAAGACCATTGTCTCCACCATCACCACCAAGACCACTGTCTCCGTGATCACCACCAAGACATTGCCTCCGCGATCACCACCAAGACCACTGTGTCCGTGATCAGCACCAAGAACACTGCCTCAACCATCACCAACAAGACCACTGTCTCCACTATCACCACCAAGACCATTGCCTCCGCGATCACCACCAAGACCACTGTCTCCATGATCACCACCAAGGCCACTGTCTCTGCAATCACCACCAAGACCACTCTCTCTGTAATCACCACCAAATCCACTGTCTCCGCAAACACCACCAAGACCACTGTCTCCGCATTTACCACCAAGACCACTGCCTCCACGATCACCACCAAGACCACTGTCTTAACCATCACCACCAAGATCACTGTCTTCGGATCACCACCAAGACCACTGCCTCCGCAATCCCCACCATGACCATTGTCTCCGCAATCACCACCAAGACCACTGTCTCCGCGATCACTACCAAGACCACTGCCTCCACGTTCGCCACCAAGACCACTGCCTCCACCATCACCACCAAAACCTCTGTCTCCACCATCACCACCAAGACGACTGTCTCCGCGATCACCACCAGGACCACTATGTCCGTGATCACCACCAAGACCACTGTCTCCACCATCACCACCAAGACCACTGTCTCCACCGTCACCACCAAGAGCACTGTCTCCGCGATCATCACCAAGACCACTGTTTCCGCGATCACCACCAAGACCACTGTCTCCGTGATCACCACCAAGACCACTGCCTCTGCGATCACCACCAAGACCACTGTCTCCACGGTCACCTGCAAAACCACTCTCTCCGCAATCCGCACGAAGACCACTGTCTCCACCGTCACCACCAAGACCACTGTCTGCGCGATCACCACCAAAACCACTGTCTCCACGGTCACCTGCAAAACCACTCTCACCACGATCACTACCAAGACCACTGCCTCCACTATCACCACCAAGACCACTGTCTTCGCGATCACCAGCAAGACCATTGTCTCCACGAGCACTACCAAGACTACTGCCTCCTCCATCACTACCAAGACCACTGCCTGCTACATCACCAGGCAACTGCCTCCAAAATAAATGCCACGACCCCCGAATGGAGGGCTCTCTATGCGGGAGTCATTCCCGTTTCTCTCTGGGTTCTAGGATGGTGGGTTTTGCATGCAGCATTCCCCTGCATCCGCAGATTGCAGTGGCTCACGGGCCCCCCAGTCCAACCGGTTGTTCTGTGATGCTGTCGAGCCCGTGGACGACGTATATATTGGATGTGTGCATTTGCAATCCCTTTTTGATTTTCTTAAAAACCTTCTCCTCTGTTTTTGGTTGCACTTCAGTCCCACGCTCCTGATCTTCAGGCACCCGGTGTTGAGGGGGAAAGGAAGGTCTGAGGACCTCCTCGTGGGTCTGCTCCTGGAACTGGCCAAACTGGCCATAAACGGGTCCAGGCAGCGGGCCGTGGAGGGTGTTGTCAGAGCCAATTGCTTGCCCCTTCCGCGGATATGTCAGATCCCGGGTGTCTCTGGAGAAGGAACACGTGGTGTCCACCAAACCCTTGAGCTGTTCAGGAAGAGGTGGGTGATGCAGGGAGTGGAGTGCATTATTTCCCCATCCAACTCTATTTTGATTTAATCCCTGCCCTCCCCTTCACTGTTTCATCATGCAGTATTGCCCTTTGATGTGAAGGGTACTGCATGTCACTGGCCATTTGGGTGTTTCCTTTCTTCCTGGTGGTGGAAATTGAATAAAGATTTCGATGTGGACTTGTTGGGCTGAAGGGAATCTAATCAGGGCAGCATGGTGGCTTAGTAGTTAGCACTGCTGCTTCACAGCACCAGGGTTACAGGTTCGATTCCAGCTACAGAGTGTCTGTGTGGAGTTTGCACATTTTCCCCATGACTGCATGGGTTTCCTCCGGGTGCTCTGGTTTCCTCCCACAGTCCAAAGATGTGCAGGCCAGGTGAATTGGCCATGCTAAATTGCCCATAGTGTTAGGTGCATCAGTGAGAAGGAAATGGGACTGGGTGGGTTACTGGGTGGAGAGTTGGTGTGGATTTGATGGGCCGAAGAGTCTGTTTCCACACTGTAGGGAATCTAATCTACACCTTGTGTCTTTCACTGTGTTTCAAACCTGCACGCACAACTTGGTGCTGGGGAAACATAAGCACTAGAGAGAAAACAAATCACTGTCAAAACCACTGCCTTCTTGATTACCACCAGGACCACCACCTCTGTAGTCAACACCAGAATCACCGCCTCCATGATCACCATCAGGGCAACCACTGCTGTGATCACTGCTAAGACGTCTGCTTCCACAATCACTGCCAAAACCACTGCTGACACGATCATCGCCTCTGCACTCAAAGCCAACACCACTGCTTCTGCGATCACTGCCAGACGACAGCCGCCACAATCACCGGCAGGACAATCACCTCTATGATCACCACCAATAACACCGTCTCCATGATCACCACCAACATCACCACTTCTGCGATCAGCGCCAGGGCCACTGTCTCTACAATCCCTGCCAAGACCACCACCACCTCCGCGATTACTGCCAAGACCACCGTCTCCAGGATCATTGCTGACACCACCACCTCCGCACTCAACGCTAGGACCACTGCCACCACAATTACCACTAAGACCACCAACTCCATGATAACCACCAGGAACACTGCCTACATGATTGCCATCACTGCCAGGACCACCACCAGAATCAACACCAGTATCACCAACTCCCCTCTCACCACCAAGACCACCACCTCTGAAATCACTGCCAGGACCACCTCCGAAATCACCTCCAGGACCACCGACTCACCTCTCACCACCAAGACCACCACCTCCGAAATCACCGCCAGGACCAGCGCCTCCACAGTCTCCCCGAAGACCACCACCTCCACGATCACATGCCAGGACCACAGCCTCCATGATCACCACCAGGACGACTGCCTGCACGATCACCGCTAGGATCACTGCCCCTACGAATACCGCCAGGACCATGGCCCCCACAATCATCGCCAGGACTACCACCTCCTCTGCAATCACTGCCCCCATAATCACCACCAGGACCATCACCACCGAAACCACTGCAAAGCCTGGCCATCATTTGACTTCTGCCCCCATGGTTGCCCTTGCCTCAGCCACTTCCTCCCCACTGACATCACTCACCAAAACACTGCTAATGAATACGCCACTATCGAATGCACTGCTTCTACACCACATCCACCGCAGTTTACATCACTTCCTTTGGTGACATCACCCAAAATTCCATGACCACAACCACTCCAGAGACATTCTCTGCCCTCACTCCTAACATCAGCATTATACCAGGTTCTAACTCATGCCCTGGCATATTTTTACCATCCTCTAGACCTCCCCCTCTCTGAGGATGAATGATCAGTCCTCAGTACAGGTCTCACCTTCATCCCACTACAGTCCTGGGTCAATGAATTCCACATGAGCCGTGGCATTGATTTTTTTTTCAGTCAGTCCCTGTACACATCCATCTATCCATCAGAGTGAAGGCCTCCGAGCACTCCCTTTCTTTCTCTCCCGCCGACCCATCCAGATCCCTCTACCAACACACTCATTCGAATGTCTGAACGGGTCCTCACCATCAACAATATCTCCTTCAAATCCTCCCATTTCCATCAGACCAAAGGGATAGCATTGGACACCCGCATAGGCCCCAGCTATGCCTGCCTGTTCATCGGGTACACGTACTCCGCAGTTACACTGACACCATTCCCCACCTTTCCTCTGCTACATCGATGAGTGTGTCAGTGCCACCTCGTTCTCCCATGAGGAGGTTCAAAAGTTCGTCAACTTCACGAACGCCTTTGACCCTGATCTCATGTTCACCTGGACTATCTCAGAGACCTAGGTAAAAACAAGGCCTGCAGATACTGGAAACCAGAGTCGAGATCAGAGTGGTGCTGGAAAAGCACAGCAGGTCAGGCAGAATCCGAGGAGCAGGAAAATCGACCTTTCGGGCAAAAGTCCTTCATCAGGAAAGAGGCAGAGTGCCTGCAGGGTGGAGAGATAAATGAGAGGAGGGTGGAGGTGGGGAGAAAGTAGCATAGAGTACAATAGGTGAATGGGGGTGGGGGAGGAGGTGATAGGTCAGGGAGGAGGGTGGGGGAAGGTAGCAAAGAGTACAATGGGGGGATGGGGATGAAGGTGATAGGTCAGATGGAGGGTGGAGTGGATAGGTGGAAAGGAAGATAGGCAGGTAGGACAGGTCATGGGGACAGTGCTGAGCTGGAAGTTTGGAGCTGGAGCTGGAGTGGGATGGAGAAGGGGAAATGAGGAAACTGGTGAAGTCCACATTGATGCCCTAGGGTTGAAGTGTTCCAAGATGGAAGGTGAGGTGTTCTTCTCCAGGCGTCAGATGGTGAGGGAGCAGCGGTGAAGGAGGCCCAGGACATCCATGTCCTCGGCAGAGTGGGAGGGGGAGTTGAAATGTTGGGCCACAGGCGGTGTGGTTGATTGGTGCGGGTGTCCCAGAGATGTTCCCTAAAGCGCTCTGTGAGGAGGCGTCCAGTCTCTCCAGTGTAGAGGAGACCGCATCGGGAGCAACTGATACAATAAATGATATTGGTGGATGTGCAGGTAAAACTTTGATGGATGTGGAAGGCTCCTTTAGGGCCCTGGATGGAGGTGAGGGAGGAGGTGTGGGCGCAGGGTTTGCAATTCCTGCAGTGGCAGTGGCAGGGGCAGGTTGCCAGGACGGGAGGGTAGGTTGTTGGGGGGCATGGACTTGACCAGGTAATTGCAGAGGGAATGGTCTTTGCGGAAGACAGAAAGGGGTGGGGATCCCTGGTGCTGGGATCCATTTGGAGCTGGCGGAAATGTTGGTGGATGATTTGGTCCTTCCCCTTTCTGGACTTTCTCCATCTTCATTTCCAGTGACCGACTCAACACAGACATCTATTTAAAGCCCATTAACTCCCACAGTTATCTGAACTACACCTCCTCCTACCCTGCCTCCTGTAAAAACTCTATCCCTTACTCCCAAATCCTCTGCCTCTACTGCATCAGCTCCCAGAAGGACCAATTCCACCATAGAACATCCCAGATGGCCTCCTTTTTCCAGGAACACAATTTCACTCCCTCACGATCAACAATACATTACAGAGCATTGCCTCCACTTCTCACACCTTTGGCCTTGAACCCCACCCCTCCAACTGCAACAAGGATAGAAACTCCCTGGTCCTCACCTTCCACCCCACAAATCTCCGGATACATCACTTCATCCTCTGCTATTTCCACCATCTCCAATCAGACCCCACCACCAGATATATTTTTCCCACCCCATTCTGCAGAGACCATTCCCTCCATGACTCCCTTGTTCGATCCACGACCTCACCAAACAGCCTCCACTCCCGGCACCTTCCCTTGCTATTGCAAGAAGTGTAAAACCTGTGCCCAAACATCCCCTCACACCTCTGTCCAAGGCCCCAAAGGATCATTTCACATCCAGCAAAGATTTTCCTGCACATCCAAACATCTCATCTACCATCTCCGTTGCTCTCGATGACGTCTCCTCTCCATCGGGAGACAGAAGACCAACTTGCAGAACATTTCAGGGAACATCTTTAGGACACACACACCCATAAACCCCACCACCCTGTGGCCAACAAATTCAACTTCCTCTCCCACTGCAAGGACATGCAAGTCCTGGGCCTTCTCACAGCCATATCCAAGCCACCCGACATCTAGAGGAATAACATCTCATCTTCTGCCTTGGGACCCTTCAACCACATGGTGTCAACATAGACTTCACCATTTTCCAAATCTCCCCTCTGCCCACTTCATCCCAGATCCAACCCTATAACTTGGCACTGCCCTCTTGACCTGTCGCAACTGGGAATCTTCTTTCCCACCTATCTAAACAACCAACCTTCCCAAATTATTACCGTTACCTCCCAATTGCATCCACCTCTTGTCTTCCCAATCAACGTCCCTTCAGTCCCACACCCACCCTCCTATTTATCTTTCAGCCCCAATGGAGAACATTGTACCTTCAAGCAGATAAGAAATGGGCAGAAGTGAATCAGGTTGTTTTGCCAGTAGGGTAGAGAAAGGAGATGCTGCGAGTGATGCATGCGCGACCACCTGGAGGTCATTTAGGGGTGAGGAAAACACGGGCTAAAATACAAAGACATTTTTACTGGCCTGGGTTACACATGGATGTAGTTGAGTTTTGCCAGACGAGTCATACATGTCAGCTAATCGGAAAACCACAGGCAGTAATAAAACCTGCACCTTTAATACCAAATCCAGCATTTAAGGAACCTTTCACAAGAGTCTTGCTTGATTGTGTAGATCCCCTACCTCAAACAAAAGGTGGGAATCAGTATTTGTTTATAGTAATGGATGTATCGACTGGATTTCCAGAAGCAGTACCATTACGCAATATCACAGCTGAAAGGGTTGTAGAAGAATTACTCAAATTTATTTTTAACCAGATACGGACTACCAATAGAGATACATCAGGTCAAGAGTCAAAGTTCACATCCAAACTATTCAAGAAGATTATGAATAGCTTGGGAATAAAGCAATTCAAATTTACTGCATACCATTCAGAATCGCAGAGAGCACTGGGGAGATGGCATCAAACACGAAAGACCATGTTGAGGGCTGAGGGTCAGGACTATCAAGGTGATTGGGATAAGGGAATTCCACTTGTAGTCAGAGGTTCACCAAATGAATCGATCAAATTCAGCCCATTTGAATTAATTTTTGTGCATTAAGTACAAGGACTGTTAAAATTGTTGAAGGAGAAATTAATAAGTCAGAATTCAGAGACCACCCATTTGGACGATGTGTCAAATTTTAGAGAACAACTAAATAGAGCGGGGGTGTTGGCTAGACAGCATTTAGAAGTATCAGAGCACACAATGAAACAGGAATTTGTGGATAAGAAATCACAAATTCGCAATTTTGCAATTGGAGATAAGGTATTGGTGCTATTTCCAGTAATAAGTGAATCTTTAAAAGCAAGGTTTAGTGGACCTTAACAAACCTAGAGGAAACTGAGTGAGGTGAACTACTTAATAAGAATTCCAGACAGAAAGAAATCTCACAGAGGGTGTCATGTGAATATGCTCAGAAGGTATTTTGATGGGGAAGGAAAGCAAGAGGAGAGGGTGTTAATGATTACAGCACAGAAGGAAGAACCAAGTTCAGAGGATTCTGAATTGGACATTCCCCAAATCAAATTGGACAGTGAGGAAGTTGTCAAAAATTGGGATAAATTATTGAGTTACTTTCCACAAGAAAATGGAAATGACCTGAAAGAGTTATTGCTATTACATGGGCAGATATGTGGAAATAAGCTGGGAAGTACTAACCTAATTGTGCATGATGTAGAGATCAGAAATGCAATTTCAAATAAGCAACATCCTTACAGGCATAACCCTCTAAAGTTGGCACAGGTTCAGAGGGAGATAGAGCGCATGCTCCAAGATGGCATAATTGAAGTGAGTTACAGTGACTGCAGCTCACCCAAAGTCATCGTGTCAAAGCCAAATGGTACCCAATGGTTACATGTAGACTACTGCAAAGTCAACGCCGTTACAAAGACTGATGTATATCCAATTCCATGGTTGGAGGACGGTGATGAAAGGGTGGGACAAGCAACTTACATTTTTAAGTTGGACTTGCTACTGGCAAGTACATCTATCAGAGAGAGCAAAGGCAATTCCGGCTTTTATAACACCAAATGGATTATATCAGTTCCTGATGAAGGGCTTTTGCCCGACTTCAATTCATCTGCATCTCAGATGCTGCCTGACCTACTATGCTTTTCTCGCACCACATTTTTGACTCTATATCAGGTCAAAGTCATGCCATTTGGTATGAAAAATGCTCCAGCCACATTTCAGAGACTAACTAATGAGGTCATTGCCGGATTACCCAACTGTGTGGTGTACATCGATGACCTAGTGATTTTTAGTCAGTCATGGAAGGAATATTTACAGCATTTATCAGACTTAGAACATAGAACGTTACAGCACAGTACAGGCCCTTCAGCCCTCAATATTGCACCGACCTATGAAACCAACCTGAAGCCCATCTAACCTACACTATTCCATTCTTGTCCATATGCCTATCCAATAACCATTTAAATGCTCTGAAAACTGGGGAGTCTACGACTGTTGCAAGCAGAACTGTCCACGTCTCTACTACTCTCTGAGTAAAGAAACTACTTCTGACATCTGTCCTATATCTATAACCCCTCAATTTAAAGTTATGTCCGCTAGTGCTAACCATCGCCATCTGAGGAAAAAGGCTCTCACTGTACAACCTATTTATCGTCTGATTATCATATATGTCTCAATTAGGTCACCTCTCAGCCTTCTTCTCTCTCACAAAAACAGCCTCATGTCCCTTAGCCTTTCCATGTAAGATGTTCCCTCCATGCCAGGCAGCATCCGAGTAAATCTCCTCTGACAACTTTCCAAAGCTTCCACATCCTTCCTAGAATGCGGTGACCTGGACTGTATGCAATACTCTTAAGTGCGGCTGCACCAGAGTTTTGTATAGCTGCAGCATGACCTCATGGTTCCGAAACTCAATCACTTTACCAATCAAAGCTAACACACTGTATGCCTTCTTAACAATCCTATCAACATGGGTGGCAACTTTCAAGGAACTATGTACATGGACACCGAGATCTCTCTGCTCATCTGCACTTCTTACCATTAACCTAGTACTATGCATTCCTGTTACTCCTTCCAAAGTGAGTCACCTCACATTTTTCCACATTGAACTCTAATTACCACTTCTCAGCCCAGCTCTTCAGCTTATCTATGTCTCTCTGTAACCTGCAACATCTGTCGGCACTGTCCACAACTCCACTGACCTTAGTGTCTTCCACAAATTTACCAACCCAACCTTCTCCACCCTCATCCAGGTTATTTATAAAAATGATAAACAGCAATGGATCCAGAACAGATCCTTGCAGTACACCTCTAGTAACTAAACTCCAGGATGAACATTTCCCATCAACCAACACCTTCTGTCTTCTTTCATCTGGCTAATGTCTGATCCAAACCACTAAAACACCCACAATCCCACACCTCCATACTTTGTGCAATAGTCTACTGTAGGGAACCTTATCAAATGCCTGACTGAAATCCATATACGCCACATCAACCACTTTACCCTCCTCTACTTGCTTGGTCACCGTCTAAAGAACTGAATAAGGTTTGTGAGGGATGGCCTACCCCTCACCAAACCATGTTGACTATCCCTAATCAACTTATTCCTTTCTAGATGATTATAAATCCTTTCTCTTATAAACCATTCCACCATTTTACTCACAACCTAAGTAAGACTCACTGATCTATAATTACCAGGATTGTCTCTCTTCCTCTTTCTTGAACAAGGGAACAACATTTGCTATTAGAAATAAGATGGATGAGCTTGAGGCTCTTTTGGAAATTGGCAGCTACGATATTGTGGGGATAACTGAGATGTGGTTTCAAGTGGACAGGGTCTGGGAAATGAATATTCAAGGCTATCGTAAGGACAGACTGAGTGGGTGTGGGGTGCCCCTGTTGGCAAGGGATAATATTCAGTCCCTTGCACAGGGGGGCCTAGAATCAGGGGATGTAGAGTCAGTATGGATAGAGCCGAGAAATTCTAAGGGTAGAAAGACCCTCTTGGCAGTTATCTACAAGCCCCCAAACAGTAGTATGGATGTTGGGTATAAGTTGAATAAGGAGCAGAAATTGGCCAGTCACAAAGATGTTACTACAGTTGTTATGGGGGATTTCAACATGCAGGTAGACTGGGAGAATCAGGATGGTATTGGATCTCAAGAAAGAGACTTTGTGGAGCGCCTCCAAGATGGATTCTTAGAACAGCTGGTGCTGGAGCCGACCAGGGCGAAGGCAATTCTGGATCTGGTATTGTGCAATGAACCAGAATTGATCAGGGACCTTGAAGTGAAGGAGCCATTAGGAGGTAGTGACCATAATACAATAAGCTTCAATTTGCAATTTGAAAGGGAGAGGGTACAATCGGTAGTGGCAGTATTTCAGTTGAATAAAGGGAACTATGGAGCTATGAGGGAGGAGCTGGCCAAAGTTCAATGGTGCAATGCCTTAGCAGGGATGACAGTGGAGGAACAATGGCAGATATTTCTGGGTATAATGCAGAAGATGCAGGATCAGTTCATTCCAAAAAGGAAGAAAGATTGTATGAGGAGGCAGGGGTGATCGTGGCTGATGAGGGAAGTTAAGAAACATATAAAGTCAAAAGAGAAAAAGTATAACATAGCAAAGATGAGTGGGAAAACGGAGGACTGGGAAGCTTTTAAAGAACAACAGAGGATTACTAAGAAGGAAATACGCAGAAAAGAAAATGAGGTATGAAGGTAAACTGGCCAAAAATATAAAGGAGGATAGTAAAAGCTTTATTAAGTATGTGAAAGGCAAAAAAATGGTTAAGACTAAAATTGGGCCCTTGAAGACAGAAACAGGGGAATATATTATGGGGAACAAAGAAATGGCAGAAGAGTTGAATTGGTACTTCAGATCTGTGTTCACTGGGGAAGACACAAGCAATCTCCCAGAGGTAACAGTGGCTGAAGGACCTGAACTTAAGAGAATGTATATTTGCCAGGAATTGGTGTAGGAGAGATTGTTAGGTCTGAAGATTGATAAGTCCCTGCGGCCTGATGGTCTACATCCCAGGGTACTGAAGGAGGTGGCTCGAGAAATCGTGGATGCGTTGGTGATTATTTTCCAGAGTTCGATAGATTCAGGATCAGTTCCTGCGAATTGGAGGGTGGCTAATGTTGTACCACTTTTTAAGAAAGGAGCAAGAGAGAAAGCAGGAAATTATAGACCAGTTAGTCTGACCTCAGTGGTGGGAAAGATGCTGGAGTCAATTATAAAGGATGAAATTACGACACATCTGGATAGTAGTAACAGGATAGGTCAGAGTCAGCATGGATTTATGAAGGGGAAATCATGCTTGACTAATCTTCTGGAATTCTTTGAGGATGCAACTCTGAAGATGGACGAAGGAGATCCAGTAGATGTAGTGTACCTGGACTTTCAGAAAGCTTTTGATAAAGTCCCACATAGGAGGTTAGTGAGCAAAATTAGGAAGCATGGTATTGGGGGCAAAGTACTGACTTGGATTGAAAGTTGGTTGGCTGACAGGAAACAAGGAGTAGTGATAAACGGCTCCATTTCGGAATGGCAGGCGGTGACCAGTGGGGTACCGCAGGGATCAGTGTTGGGACCGCAGCTTTTTACAGTGTATATTAATGATATAGAAGATGGTATTAATAGTAACATTAGCAAATTTGCTGATGATACAAAGCTGGGTGGCAGGATGAAATGTGAGGAGGATGTTAGGAGATTACAGGGTGACCTGGACAGGTTAGGTGAGTGGACAGATGTATGGGCAGCTGCAGTTTAATGTGGATAAATGTATGGTTATCCACTTTGGTGGCAAGAACAGGAAGGCAGATTACTACCTAAATGGAGGAGAAAGTGAGGACTGCAGATGCTGGAGATCAGAGCTGACAATATGTTGCTGGAAAAGCGCAGCAGGTCAGACAGCATCCAAGGAGCAGGAGAATCGATGTTTCGGGCATGAGCCCTTCCTGAAGAAGGGCTTATGCCCAAAACGTCGATTCTCCTGCTCCTTGGATGCTGCCTGACCTGCTGCGCTTTTCCAGCAACACATTTTCAGCTACTACCTAAATGGAGTCAAGTTAGGTAAAGGGGGAGTACAAAGAGATATGGGTGTTCTTGTACACCAGACAATGAAGGCCAGCATGCAGGTACAGGAGGTAGTGAAGAAAGCTAATAGCATGCTGGCCTTCATAACAAGAGGGATTGAGTATAAAAGCAAAGAAGTTCTTCTGCAACTGTACAGGGCCCTGGTGAGACCGCACCTGGAATATTGTGTGCAGTTCTGGTCTCCAAAGTTGAGGAAAGACATTCTGGCTACTGAGAGAGTGCAGCGTAGGTTCACGAGGCCAATCCCTGGAATGGTGGGACTATCTTATGTTGAAAGATTGAGTTTAGAAGACTGAGAGGGGATCTGATTGAGACGTATGAGATTCTTCAAGGATTGGACACTCTGGAGGCAGGAACCAGAGGACACAGCTTAAAAAATAAGTGGTAGGCCATTTAGGACAGAGATGAGGAGAAACTTCTTCACCCAGAGAGTGGTGGGTGTGTGGAATGCTCTGCCCCAGAAGGTAGTGGAGGCCCAGTCTCTGGATTTGTTTAAGAAAGAGTTAGATAGAGCTCTCAAGGATAGTGGAATCAAGGGTTATGGAGATAAGGCAGGAACAGGATACTGATTGAGGATGATCAGCCATGATCATAATGGATGGTGGTGCAGGCTCGAAGGGCAGAATGGCCTACTGCTGCAAATATTGTCTATTATTTATTCTCCAGTCTTCTGGCACTATTTCTGTTACAATGACGACATAAATATCAAAGCCAAAGACTGCATTCCCCTCCCTGGCTTCCCAGAGTATCCTAGGGTAAATCCTAACCAGCCCAAGGGACTTACCTATTTTTACTCTCTCCAGAATTGCTAACACTCCTCCTTGTGAACCTCAATCCTATCTAGTCTAGCAGCCTCTATCTCAGTATTCTCCCGACAGCATTGTCTTTTTCCAGTGTGAATACTGACAAAAAGTATTCATTTCATGCTTCCCTAGCTCCTCCGACTCCACGCACAACTTCCTACTAATATCCTTGATTGGCCCTAATCTTACTTACATCATTCTTTTATTCCTGATATAACAATAGAAAGCCTTACAGTTTTCCTTGATCCTATCCACCAATGACTTCTGGCTCTTCTTAGTTCTCTCTTCAGGTCATTCCTGGTTAACCTGTAACCTTTCCACCTATCACATTTCCGACGCCCCTCCCCCAAGTCCCTCCTCCCTACCTTTTATCTTAGCCTGCTGGCAAACAGACTAACCTGTAACTCCCAATCACTCTAGCTGAGCCATCACATCACATCCTAACATAAGCCTTCTTCTTCTTCTTGACAAGAGATTCAATTTCCTTAGTAAAGCTCAGCTCCCACCCTCGACAACCTCCGCCCTGCCTGACATGTACATACTTATCAAGGACACACAGATGCTGTTCCTTGAACAAGCTCCACATTTCAATTGTGCCCATGCACTGTAGGTTCCTTCCCCATCCAATGCATCCTAAATCTTGCCAAATCACATCGTAATTAACTTTCCTCCAGCTATATCTCTTACCCTGCAGTATATCCCTATCCCTTTCCATCACTAAAGTAAATAAAAGTGAATTATGGTCACTTTTGGGCAGCACGGTGGCACAGTGGTTAGCACTGCTGCCTCACAGCGCCAGAGACCCGGGTTCAATTCCTGCCTCAGGCGACTGACTGTGTGGAGTTTGCACATTCTCCCCGTGTCTGCGTGGGTTTCCGCCGGGTGCTCCGGTTTCCTCCCACAGTCCAAAGATGTGCAGCTCAGGTGAATTGGCCATGCTAAATTGCCCGTAGTGGTAGGTAAGGGGTAAATGTAGGGGTAGGGGTATGGGTGGGTTGCGCTTCGGCGGGTCGGTGTGAACTTGTTGGGCTGAAGGGTCTGTTTCCACACTGTAATGTAATCTAATCATCAAAGTGCTCACCTACCTCCAAATCTAACACCTGGCAGGGTTCATTACCCAGTACCAAATCGAATGTGTCCTGTCTACATACTGTGTCAGGAAACCTCCTGCACACATTGGACAAAAGCTGACCCATCTGAAGTGGGTCCTACAGTGTTCCCAGTCAATATTTGGAAAATTAAAGCCCCCATAAGAGGGCTTTAATCTCGAAGAGGGCACTGTTGGTATGATCAGCAAGTTTGCAGATTACACAAAGATTGGTGGAGTAGCAGAAAGCATAAGGGACTGTCAGAGAGTACAGGAGGATATAAATAGAATGGAGAGTTGGGCAGAAAAGTGGCAGATGGCTTTCAATCCAGACAAATGTGAGATGATACATTTAGGCAAGACTAATTCTAGAGCGAATTATACAATGAATGGAGGAGCCTTGGGAAAAGTTGTTGGGCAGAGAGATCTGGGAGTGCAGGTCCATTGTACCCTGAAAGTTGCTGCACAGGTGGATAGAGTGGTCAAGAAGGCATATAGCATGCTTGCCCGCATTGGACAGGGTATTGAGTATAAGAGCTGGCAAGTCATGTTAACATTGTACAAGACATTGGTTCAGCCGCACAGAATACTGTGTACAGTTCTGGTTGCCACATTGCCAAAAGGATGTAGACGCTTTGGAGAGGGTGCAGAGAAGGTTTACGAGGATGTTGCCTGGTATGGAAGCTGCTATCTATGAAAAGAGGTTGAGTAGGTAGGTTTATTTTCACTAGAAAAAAGGACGTTGAGGGGGGACCTGATTGAGGTTTACAAAATTATGAAGGGTATAGACAGGGTGGATAGAGACAGGCTTTTTCCCTGAGTGATAGATTCAATAACGAGAGGTCATGCTTTCAAGATGAGAGGTGGAAAGTTTAAGGGGGATACACGCAGCAAGTACTTCACACAGAGGGGGGTGGGCATTTGGAACACGTTGCCAGCAGAGGTGGTAGAGGCAGGTACGGTAGATTCATTTAAGATGCGTCTGGACAGATGCATGAGTAGGTGGGGAGTAGAGGGATACAGATGCTTAGGGATTGACTGACAGGTTTAGACAGTACATTTAGATTGGCTCAGGCTTGGAGGGCTAAAGAGCCTGTTCCTGGGCTGTAAAGTTTCTTTGTCCTTTGTTTTTTATATCAACTACCTTGCTATCGAGGATCATTTTTGCTATTTGTTTTTGTGTGTGTGTGTGTGTGTGTGTGTCTGTGTGTGTGTATCATCACTGTCTACAATGGGAATCACTATGTCCTGAAGGAAGTTTGAATGATTTAATTAAAATGGTGTGAATCAAAGATTCAGAGTCTCTCTCTCTCTCCATCCCTCCCCTCACCACCTACTCCAGCTTCTCCATCCTGCATTTTCGATGATACAATGCCACCCTCTGCTGGACTCTCCACACTATTGCAAAAGCATCAGATTTATTTTTGGAGAAAATATCAATGTCCCGTGAATCTGTCACACTGTGAGCTTTTTTAGATTTTTAGATTACATTACAGTGTGGAAACAGGCCCTTCGGCCCAACAAGTCCACACCGACCCGCCGAAGCGAATCCACCCATACCCCTACAGTTACCCCTTACCTAACACTATGGGCAATTTAGTATGGCCAATTCACCTGACCCTGCACATTTTTGGACTGTGGGAGGAAACCGGAGCACCTGGAGGAAACCCACGCAGACACGGGGAGAACGCGCAAACTCCACACAGTCAGTCGCCTGAGGCGGGAATTGAACCCGGGTCTCTGGCGCTGCGAGGCAACAGTGCTAACCACTGTGCCACCGTGCCGCCCACCGCGCAGCTTGTTGAAACAAGAAACAAGAATGCCTTTGAAGACGCAGAGCAGTTTTACCCGATCCCCTGTGATTTTGACCCTGAGATATGCAGATAAGAAAATGAACAGGCCCAGTGCTAATCTCATCCCTTTGTATCCTTTCTCACTTAGAGATCGTGAGAGTATATCAGAAAACATTTTAAGCTGCAGGACATGTTTTAAAATTCACTCTGTCTCCTCACAAAACAGTTCAATTGGAGACACCTGGACACAGTTACAGAGGAAACACATTATTTAATGTACATAATGGCAGAAATACTGCTCAAAGATAGATAATTTCCACATTGCAGAGGGAGCAGAACATTTCTCCACATGAACATATCTCAGTCCAATTGCAAACCTCTCCACACCAGCTGTGTGTGTGTGTGTGTTGATGGTTCTGTTAGTGTGGATGGTGCAGTGAGCTGCTGCCCTCCCTCTGTCCGCCTCCGAGTGAATCCTTGAGGATTTTCACACTCCCCTCCCGAACCCCTCCCCTACCCATGCAGTGGTGTGGGAGGCCACTTTCAACACAAGGCAACTTCATTTCACTATTTTGACTCTCCACCCCATGACTGAAAATTTCTGATAAGAGTGCATTGGAGTAGCTGCCCATTGCAAATGGGAACCATGAGACTAAGGAGTAGGGAGCCCAACCATGTGTTATCACATATAAGTTTTATTTATTAATGACATAAGGAATTCCTGTAACTGGATATTTTACTGTGTTATTGAACTTCACTCTGAACTTAGACAAACATGCTGCATAAATAACTATTTGGTGGGTGCATTCTGATGATGCCTTGCAATTACTTGCCACAAATTCCTAACAGGGAAATCTATCTCCATTCCTTCACTGTCGCTCAGTCAAAATTCTAGAATTCCTTTCCTGATAACGTTATGGATCTAACCTGCAGCACATGGACTGCAGTGGTTCAAGTAGGCAGCACATCACTATCTTCTCAAGGGGCAACTAGAGATGGGCAATAAATGCTGACCTGGCCAGTGATGACCACATCCCACAAATAAATTAAAAACAAAATAATTTCATGGTATGGAGGCAATAAGATCCTGCTGTTGGCTTCATTGAGGAGTTTTACAAGGAATTCGTGTTGCCAAATATTTCACTGCCTTACTGATTTTTGCTCTGAACCCAGGCAATGTTGCTGCATAAATAAATGTGTTTGTGCAACAACTTAGGATCTGCAGCATATAACCAACAACCCTGAAGTCGTATAGAAAAGGCGGGTAATCAGCAGAATAGATTCCTTGAGTGACATAATATAAGAAATCTGCAACAACGATTGACCACAGGAGAATAAAGCTCCCAGAGATGGTGAAGAGCAAAATCACAGGCTTCCTTCTGCTCTCCATCTCTAGGTCTCTGCAGTTGTCTCCTTTGCTCTAACTCTTCAGCCTCTTCCGGTCTCGACTGGCCACTAAAATGTGTCTGACTGTCAGTGCATTGAGCAACAGAATTAAAGCAAATGGCAGTAAAGGGGTCAAAACTGAATCAAGCCAATCTATTGCCACCCACCAAATCTCAGTCATGTAGCTTGATTTTGTTTTAAAGAAGAATGGTACATTGTTGATTATCCTTGCTGGCTCATATTGAAAATAGAAGGGGATGTTTTTCAAACAGAACAGGGTGCAGGTTGTTGCTAGAACTACAGTTGCAGTTTTCTCAGTGCAATATTTTGTTTTCAGCTTCTGACAACAAATGGTCACAAATCGGTCAAAGGAGAATGTGATGGTGAACCAGACAGAACAATCCCTGGCTGTACTTACCAGGACCCCAGTAATACTACATACAGGGGTTATGTCCAGGAAAGACCATGGGTAATAATAATAGGGAAGTCTCCATACTATAACATCAGTGGTAATGACCATCATATCTGCAGCTGCCATAAGCACCAAGTAGCGAGTGGTGCTAGGAGAAACACCACACTTTCCCCTGGAAAGGATTGAAATTGCCAGCAAATTAACTGTGGAAGACAAATAGGAAAAGACACAGTGAATTACTGATCATAAACTCCCCCTGTCTGTTCTAGACAGCATCAATAAGATTTACCATGCAATAATGGCACAATGTGTGAGAGTGCAACTGGTTTGAAACTTAAGTCTTTCATATCTACCTCAGCTTGTTCCTGAGCTCAGCCCAATTACTCCAGAGATTATGGACAGGGACTGAATTGACTGTGCCAACTAGGAAAGTAGAAGGAAATCTGTGATTTTGTTTTGTAGCAAAGTAACGATTTGAATGACTGTAATGAATTCTTACAATTCTCAGCTCCAACTCTGACAAGGGTGAAAACCCATTGGAAATCAAGATCCCAACTCAGTTGTAGAACTGATGATTGGACTGTCAATAAACCAAACTCTCCCCTTCTCCTTAAATCATGTCATTCCCTGCTTTTATCATTGGCCCAAATCCTGAATAAAGCCACAACAGGACCAGGAAATAAATCATCAGAACTTGTGTAACATTTCAAACAAGACTACTCTATGTATCTTACACAAGTGCGGCAGAACAGAGCATGCAGGACTTCATCAGTGACAATGTGTGAATGTTAGGACTGCTGTGATATTTACACTGTAAATTACAAATCAGAACACAGTAGCTCAGTGGTTAGCACTGCTGCCTCACAGCACCAGGGTCCTAGGTTCGATTCCAGCCTTGGGTGACTGTCTGTGTGGAGTTTGCACATTCTCCTTGTGTCTGCGTGGGTTTCCTCCAGGTGCTCTGGTTTCCTCCCACATTACAAAGGTGTGCAAGCCAGGTAAATTGGCCATGCTAAATTGCTCATAGTGTTAGGTACATTAGTCAGAGGGGTTACTCTTCAGAGGATCAGTGTGGACTTGTTGGACTGAAGGGCCTGTTTCCACACTGTAGGGAATCTAATCTAATCTAAAGTACATGACAAATGTATTGACATGCATCGATCAGGAAGGGAATCTGCCAAGATAAGTCTTTCCTGACCAGACACGGTGAGGAGGGGAGAACTTTCAGAATGGATTGGTAGTTAGATCAAGCTTTCCAAATCAAAACGGGGTGCATCTGCCTCAATTCCTCTAATTAACAACAACAAATCTATCTCATTTGAAATTCACAACTGATCATGTGTCCACAGCCGTTTGTGGAAGAGAGTTCATCTACCCATTCTGTGCAAAATTGTTCCCTAACATCCTTCCTAATGATCTGCCCTCATTCTCAGACTATGTTCCTCCCCACCTCCTTTCAAGAAGATCCCTCATTCTAACTAGTGAAAACAGCTGATCTCTTCCTGTCTTTTCCTTTTAATATCATGACGGACTTTGCTCAGATCACCCCTTATCATTGAAAATTCTAGCAAAAGAAAGCATCATTTGCATAACAAAAACTGAAATTGTTCAGCAGTACTGGCAGCATCTGTGGGAGATACAGCAGAGTTAACATTTCAGATCCAGTGACCCTTCTTCAGAACTAACTTTTATGATCTCTCCTCACACCTTCAAACCATAAGAAACCAGACTGAGATCAGAAAATACTTCAGCAGCAGTAAAAGTGTCTGTCAGTGGAGAATTGTCCTGAGGATGTAACTCAGTGAATTGCTATCACAGTTCTGGTGTCTGGATAAGGCTGACCAGTCAGTGAGCTGGAGACATTACAGTTCAAAAGACAAAACCAGAAAGCAGATCAGCAACAGATTAAAACAAGTTCAATTGTCATAATACCATACCTGGAACACCAATAACAGCAAGGATGGTGTAGAACATTTTTGCCACATGATCAATTAGTCGATGCATTTTTCTTTATGAGGTGATCTGTCCCTTCAGGCAGCTGACAAGCTCCTTCTTTGTAACTGTGAGCTGATGCACTCTCAGAGACGCTGCATTATACTGTGTGGAAAATCCGTGGGGAGATCAAGGTTTCGTTGCTGCTTTTTTTTTCAAATTTCTGTAAATGAACAAATTAGTTACAATAACAAGTTTAATCCCAATTATGGATGAGCATTGCTGCTCAGTACATCATAACGAAATAACAAAAATAGAATCTGGATTCTGCCAGCAATAACACTGTCCATACAACACCATGAGATCACAAATTATTTCAACCAAACATACATCGAGACAGTTTATTCCAAATGTGAAACGTTGTCTCAGAGCTGTACTTCTGTTGTCTAGGGTAGGAGCTGCTCTATTTAAAGAGAATATTTCACTCACTGATGGAAATATGATTCTTCTCACACACTGAATGTGGGCATTGCTGCTGAGATACATCCCCAATGTACATACCCTTCATTGTACCATCTGCCATGTGCCTATCGAAGAGTCACTTAAATGTCCCTAATATATCTGACTCTACTTCCATTGCTGGCAGTACATTCTACACACCCACCACTCTCTGTGTGAAGAATCGACCTCTGACATCTCCCCTAAACATTCCTCCAATTACCTTAAGATTATGCCCCACTCATGATGGCCATTTCCGCTCAGGGAAAAAGTCTCTGGCTCTTCACTCTATGCCTCTCATCATCTTGTACACCTCTATCAAGTCATCTCTCATCTTTCTTATCTCTAATGAGAAAAGCCCTAGCTCCCTCAACCTTTCTTCATACGACATGCTTTCCAGTCCAGGCAGCATCCTGGCAAATCTCCTTTGTATTCTCTCTAAAGCTTTCACATGCTTCTGAGAATGACGTGGCCAGAACTTAACATATGATTCCAAGTGTGGTCTATCCATGGCTCGATAGAGCTGCAGCATAACCTGCTCTTAAACTCAATCCCTCTTCTAATGAAACCAAACACACCTTACACCTTAACAACCCTATCAACTTTGGTGGCAACTTTGAGGGGTCATTGGACATGGACCCCAAGATCCCTCTGTTCCTCCATACTGCCAATAATCCTGCCTTTAACCCTGTATCCTGCATTCAAATTTAGCATTCTAAAGTGAATGGCTTCACTTTTTTCCAGGTTGAACTCCACCTGCCAGTTATCAGCCTAATTCTGCATCCTGTCAATGTCCCATTGCAACTTACAACAGCCCCACACTATCCACAAACTCAACCAACCTTCATGTCAACAGAAAACTGACTAACCCACCCTTCCACTTATTCAAGTTATTTGTAAAAGTCACAAAGAGCAGAGATCCCAGATTCGATACCTATGGGACACCACTAGTCATCAATCTCCAGGCCCTACCACCCTCTGTCTTCTATGTACCAGCCAATTCTGTATCCAGAGAGCCAGATTTTCCTGTATCCTATGCCTCCTTACTTTATGAATAAACATGCCATGGGGAACCTTATTAAATGCCTCATTAAAATGCATGTACACCACATGCACTGTTCTACCTTCATCAATGTGTGTTGTCATATCCTCAAAGAATTCAACAAGTGTTTTGAGGCATGACCCGCCTCTCACAAAGCCGTGCTGACTATCTCTAAGTAAACTATGGTTTTTCAAGTAAATATAAATCCTGTCTTGCAGAATCCTCTCCAACAATTTGCCCACCACAGATGGAAGTCT
This sequence comes from Chiloscyllium plagiosum, assembly GCF_037043375.1. Taxonomy (NCBI): domain Eukaryota; kingdom Metazoa; phylum Chordata; class Chondrichthyes; order Orectolobiformes; family Hemiscylliidae; genus Chiloscyllium; species Chiloscyllium plagiosum. The sequence continues at coordinate 32,308,124 of NW_028270171.1, forward strand.
GTAATTCCCAAGATTATCCCTATTCTCATTCTTGAATATGGGAGCAACATTTGCCACCCTCCAATTATCTGGTACTATTCCAGTGGACAGTGAGGACACAAAGATCATCACCAAAGGTGCAGCAATCTCTTGCCATTCTTCCTGTAGTATCCGAGGGCATATCCTGTCTGGCCCAGGGAACTTATCTAACCTCACGTTTTGCAACATTTTCAGCACCTCCTCATTCCTAAGATCAACCTTTTCCAGCATATCAGTCTGTTTTACGCTGTCCTCAGAAATGTAAAGGTCCCTCTCAGAAGTGAATACTGAAGCAAAGTATTCATTAAGGACCTCCAGTACTTCCTCTGACTCCAGGCACAAGTTCCCTCCACTGTCCCTGATTAGCCCTTCCCCCACTCGAACCATCTTCTTGTTCCTCACTTAACTGTAAAACACCTTGGGGTTTTCCTTCATTCTGCCCACTGAAGCTTTTTCATGCCCCCCTCCTAGCTGTCCTAAGTCCATTCTTCAGTTCAGTTCTGGCTACCTTGTAACTCTCTGAAGCCCTGACTGATCCTTGCCTCCTCAACACCAGGTCCTAGCTCCCAGCCCGGCCGTGTTTTCACCATCCCTCCAGACCTCCCCCTCTCTGAGGATGAAAGATCAGTCCTCAGCAGAGGCCTCACCTTCATTCCCCTATGCTCTCGGATTAATGAGTTCAACACGTGGCATGACATCGAACAATTCTTCCGCCGCCTTCGCCTCCGTGCCTACTTCTTCAACCAGGATTCTTGCCCACCCTCTGATGACCCCTTCTCCCGCCTCCAACACACCCCATCCACCTGGACACCCCGTGCTGGCCTCTTACCCGCCCTCAATCTCTTCATAGCCAACTGCCGCCGCGACATTAACCACCTCAAACTCTCCACCCCTCTCACCCACTCCAACCTCTCACCCTCGGAACGTGCAGCCCTCCACTCCCTCCGTTCCAACCCCAACCTCACTATCAAACCGGCAGACAAGGGAGTCGCGGTAGTAGTTTGGCGCAGCGGCCTTTACACTGCTGAGGCTAAACACCGCGGACACCTCCTCCTACTGCCCCCTTGATCATGACCCCACCTCCTACCACCAAACCATCATCTCCCAGACCATCCATAACCTCATCACCTCAGGGGATCTCCCATCCACCGCCTCCAACCTCATAATCCCACAACCCCGCACGACACGTTTCTACCACCTGCCCAAAATCCACAAACCTGACTGCCCCGGCCGACCCATTGTCTCAACCTGCTCCTGCCCCACCGAACTCATCTCTGCATACCTCGACACGGTCCTGTCCCCCTTAGTCCAAGAACTCCCCACCTACGTTCGGGACACCACCCACGCCCTCCACCTCATCCATGATATTCGCTTCCCCGGTCCCCAATGCCTTATCTTCACCATGGATATCCAGTCCCTGTACACCTCCATCCCCCATCACGAAGGACTCAAAGCCCTCCGCTTCTTCCTTTCCCACCGTACCAACCAGTACCCTTCCACTGACACCATCCTTCAACTGATTGAACTGCTCCTCACGCTGAACAACTTCTCTTTCCAATCCACCCACTTCCTCCAAACGAAAGGAGTAGCCATGGGCACCCGCATGGGCCCCAGCTATGCCTGCCTCTTCGTAGGATATGTGGAACAGTCCATCTTCTGCAGCTACACTGACACCACCTCCCACCTTTTCCTCCGTTACATCGATGAGTGTATCGGCGCTGCCTCATGCTCCCATAAGGAGGTTGAACAGTTCATCCACTTTATCAACACCTTCCACCCCGACCTCAAATTCACCTGGACTGTCTCAGACTCCTCCCTCCTTTCCTAGACTTTTCTATTTCTATCTCGGGCAAACGAATCAACACGGACATTTACTATAAACCGACCGACTCCCACAGCTACCTAGACTACACCTCCTCCCACCCTGCCCCTGTAAAAATGCCATCCCATATTCCCAATTCCTTTGTCTCCGACGCATCTGCTCCCATGAGGACAAGTTCCAATACCATACAACCCAGATGGCCTCCTTCTTCAAAGACCGCAATTTCCCCCCAGACCTTGATCGACGATGCCGTCCACTGCATCTGCTCCACTTCCCGCTCCCCCGCCCTTGAACCCCGCCCCTCCAATCGCCACCAGGACAGAACCCCCGGTCCTCGCCTACCACCCCACCAACCTCCAAATACATCGTATCATCCGTTGTCATTTCCGCCACCTCCAAACGGACCCCAGCACCAGGGATATATTTCCCTCCCCTCCCCTATCAGCGTTCCGTAAGGACCACTCCCTCCGTGACTCCCTCGTCAGGTCCAGACCCCCCACCAACCCAACCTCCACTCCCAGCACCTTCCCCTGCAACCGCAAGAAATGCAAAACTTGCGCTCACACCTCCCCCCTTACTTCCCTCCAAAGCCCGAAGGGATCCTTCCATATCCGCCACAATTTCACCTGCACCTCCACTCACATCATTTACTGCATCCGCTGCACCCGATGTGGCCTCCTCTATATTGGGGAGACAGGCCGCCTACTTGCAGAACGTTTCAGAGAACACCTCTGGGACACCCGGACCAACCAACCCAACCACCCCGTGGCTCAACACTTCAACTCCCCCACCCACTCCACCAAGGACGTGCAGGTCCTTGGACTCCTCCATCGCCAGACCATAGCAACATGACGGTTGGAGAAAGAGCGCCTCATGTTCCACCTAGGAACCCTCCAACCACAAGGGATGAACTCAGATTTCTCCAGTTTCCTCATTTCCCCTCCCCCCACCTTGTCTCAGTCAAACCCCTTGAACTCAGCACCGCCTTCCTAACCTGCAATATTCTTCCTGACCTCTTCGCCCCCACCCCCACTCCGGCCCAGCACCCTCACCTTGACCTCCTTCCACCTATCGCATTTCCAATGCCCCTCCCCCAAGTCCCTTCTCCCTACCTTTTATCTTAGCCTGCTGGACACACTTTCCTCATTCCTGAAGAAGGGCTCATGCCCGAAACATCGATTCTCCTGCTCCTTGGATGCTGCCTGACCTGCTGCACTTTTCCAGCAACACATTTTCAGCTCTGATCTCCAGCATCTGCAGTCCTCACTTTCTCCTCCTCAACTTTAAGTAAACCTCCTTCTTACTCTTGACTAGATGTTCCACATCCCTTGTCACCCAAGGTTCCTTCACCCTACCATCCCTTCCTTGCCTCAGTGGGACAAACCTGTCCAGCACTATCAGCAAGTACTCCGTAAACAATCTCCACATTTCTGTCATGCATTTCCCTGAGAACATCTGTTCCCAATTTAGATGCCCCAGTTCCTGCCTAATGACATTGTACTTCCCCCTCCCCCAATTAAATACTTTCCCATACCATCTGCTCCTATTCCTCTCCATGAGTATAGTGATGGTCAAGGGGTTGTGATCACTATCACTGAAATGCCCTCTCACCAAGATATCTAACACTTAGCCTGGTTCGTTGCCAAGCACCAACTCCAATAACATGAACTCTTTTTGGAAACACCTGACAAAAACTGCTTCTTCCAAACTATTTGAACTAAGAAGGTTTCAATCAGTAACAGGGATGTGAAAGTCATGCATGACAACAAACCTGTTACTTCTGCAGTTTTGCAAAATTTGCCTCCCAATCTGCTCCTCCATGTCTGCTCTTTTTTGCTATTTGTACAGGTTGGACCTGTACAAACAGGAAGGTCTTCACTTCAACCAGAGGGGCACTAATATCCTGAGTGGGAAATTTGTTGGTACTCTTCGTGTGGGTTTAAACTAGCTCAGCAGGGGGATGGGAACATGTGGTGTAGTTGCAGTGCACAGGAAAATGAGAGTAGGGAGGGCATTGACAGGATTTCAGGGTCACAGGAATGTGCTGGCAGACAGCAAGCTGGTTTAAAGTGTGTCTACTTCAACGCCAGAAGTATCCAAAATAAGGTAGGTGAGCTTGCAGCATGGATAGGTACCTGGGACTTCGATGTTGTGGCCATTTCGGAGACATGGATAGAGCAGGGTGAGGAATGGATGTTGCAGGTTCCAGAGTTTAGATCTTTTATTAAGAACAGGCAGGGCGGTAAAAGAGGGGGAGGTGTGGTTTTGTTAGTCAAGGATTCTATAATGGTGGCTGAAAGAACTTTTGACGAGGACTCGTCTACTGAGGTAGCGTGGGCTGAGGTTAGAAACAGGAGAGGAGAGGTCACACTTGCTTGGATTTTGCTATAGGCCTCCATAGAGTTCCAGGGAGGTGGAAGAGAGGATTGGCAAAATTATTCTTGTTAGGAGTGAAAGGAACAGGTTGGTCATGATGGGGGACTTCAGCTTCCCCAACATTGACTGGAAATGCTATAACTCGAAAGCATTGGATGGATCAGTTTTTGTCCAATGTGTACAGAAGGGTTTCCTGACACAGTATGTCTAAGGGTCGTCAAGAGGGGAGGCCACCCTGGATCTGGTGCTTGATAATGAACCAGATCATAGGGCATTGGCATCAGTTTTGGAACAGGGGGGATCTGTACCGTTGGGCCGGTCTCCACCTGAACCGATCAGGTACCAATGTTCTAGCGAAGAGGATAAATAGGGTGGTCAGTAGGACTTTAAACTTCTGAGTTGGGGGGAAGGGAAAGTGAAAGCGACAGGGAGTATGGAGGTAAATGGCAAGATAAGCAGCAGGATAGCATGTTTCCAGGCGGATTTAAAATTGAGGCAGACTGAGAATGCAGTAAAAAGCAAGGATAACTTAGGACATATGACTTCCAACATCTCTAATGATAAGGAAGTTAGCATTAAGGCACTTTACCTGAATGCTCGTAGCATTCATAACAAAGCCGATGAACTAATGGCACAGATAATAGTGAATGATTATGATGTAGTAGGCATCACAGAGACTTGGTTACAAGGGGGTCAGGACTGGCAGTTAAAGCTCCATGGTTTTTCTACTTATCGAAAAGACAGAGAGGTGGGCAGAGGGGGTGGGGTTGCCTTGTTAGTTAAGAACAAAATTAAATCTATGGTATTGAGCGTCGGATGATGTGGAGTCTGTGTGGGTGGAATTGAGGAACCACAAAGGCAAAAAAAACAGAATTGGAGTTGTGTATAGACCTCCTAACAGTGGTCAGGACCAGGGACGCAACATGTACCGGGAAATAGAGAAGGCATGTCAGAAAGGCAAGGTTACATTGATCATGGGAGACTTCAATATGCAGGTGGACTGGGTAAATAATGTTGCTAGTGGATCCAAAGAAAGGGAATTCATGGAATGCTTACAGGATGGCTTTTTGGAACAGCTTGTCATGGAGCCCACAAGAGAGCAGGCTATTCTGGACCTAGTGCTTTGCAATGAACCAGACTCTATAAAAGATCTTCAAGTAAGGGAACCCTTAGGAAGTAGCGACCATAATATGGTAGAGTTCAGTCTGGAGTTTGAAAGGGAGAAGGCAAAATCGGATGTAATGGTGTTACAGTTGAATAAAGGTAATTATGAGGGCATGAGAGAGGAACTGACTAAAATAGACTGGAAGCAGAGGCTAACCGGGAAGATAGTAGAGCAAAAATGACAGGAGTTTGTAGGTATAATTGAGGACACTGTACAGAGGTTCATTCCCAAGAAAAGAAAGATTAACCGGGGAGGGATTAGACAACCTTGGCTGACAAAGGAAGTCAGGAAATGTATTAAAGAAAAAGAGAGATCCTATAAAGTGGCTAAGAACAGTGGGAAATCAGAAGATTGGGAAGGATACAAAAGCAAACAGAGGATAACAAAGAGTGTAATAAGAAATGAGAGGATCAAATATGAAGGTAGGCTAGCCAGTAATATTAGAAATAATAGTAAAAGTTTCTTTCAGTACATAAGAAACAAACGACAGGCAAAAGTAGACATTGGGCCACTTCAAACTGATGCAGGAAGCCTAGTGATGGGAGATAAGGAAATAGCAGGAGAACTTAACAAGTACTTTGCGTCAGTTTTCACAGTGGAAGACATGAATAATATCCCAAAAATTAAAGGGTGTCACGGGGCTGAGTTGAGTATGGTTGCCATTACGAAAGAGACAGTGCTAGAAAAGTTAAAAAGTCTTAAAATTGATAAATCTCCTGGCCCCGATGGGATACACCCTAGAGTTCTGAGAGAGGTGGCTGAGGAAATAGCAGAGGCATTGGTTGAGATCTTTCAAGAGTCACTGGAGTCAGGAAAGGTCCCGGATGATTGGAAGATGGCTGTTGTAACCCCCTTGTTCAAGAAAGGATCAAGGCAAAAGATGGAAAATTATAGGCCATTCAGCTTAACCTCGGTTGTTGGTAAAATTCTAGAATCCATCATTAAGAATGAGGTTTCTAAATTCTTGGAAGAGCAGAGTCTGATTAGAACAAGTCAACATGGATTTAGTAAAGGGAGGCCATGCCTGACAAACCTGTTGGAATTTTTTGAAGAGGTAACAAGTAGGTTAGACCAGGGAAACCCAGTGGATGTGGTCTATCTAGACTTTCAAAAGGCCTTTGATAAGGTGCCACACGGGAGGCTGCTGAGCAAGGTGAGGGCCCATGGTGTTCGAGGTGAGCTGCTGGGATGGATTGAGGATTGGCTGTCTAACAGAAGGCAGAGAGTTGGGATAAAAGGTTCTTTTTCAGAATGGCAGCCAGTGATGAGCAGTGTCCCGTAGGGTTTGGTGCTGGGGCCACAGCTGTTCGCATTATATATTAATGATTTGGATGAGGGAACCGGGGGCATTCTAGCGAAGTTTACCGATGATGCGAAGTTAGGTGGACAGGCAGGTAGTACTGAGGAAGTGGGGAGGCCACAGAAAGATCTAGACAGGTTGGGAGAGTGGTCCAGGAAATGGCTGATGGAATTTAACGTGAGCAAGTGCGAGGTCTTGCACTTTGACAAAAAGAATAAAAGCATAGACTACTTTCTAAATGGTGAGAAAATTAATAAAGCCAAAGCACAAAGGGAGCTGGGAGTGCTAGTCAAGGATTCTCTAAAGGTAAACATGCAGGTTGAGTCCGTGATTAAGAAAGCGAATGCAATGTTGTCTCTTATCTCCAGAGGGTTGGAATATAAAAGCAGAGATGTACTACTAAGACTTTATAAAGCTCTGGTTAGGCCCCATTTGGAGTACTGTGTCCAGTTTTGGTCCCCACACCTCAGGAAGGACATACTGGCACTGGAACGTGTCCAGCGGAGATTCACACGGATGATCCCTGGAATGAAAGGTCTAACATATGAGGAACGGCTGAGGATACTGGGATTGTATTCGTTGGAGTTTAGAAGATTAAGGGGAGACTTAATAGAGACGTACAAAATAATACATGGCTTGGAAAAGGTGGATGCTAGGAAATTGTTTCCGTTAGACGAGGAGACTAGGACCCATGGACACAGCCTTAGAATTAGAGGGAGTCATTTCAGAACAGAAATGCGGAGACATTTCTTCAGCCAGAGAGTGGTGGGCCTGTGGAATTCATTGCCACGGAGTGCAGTGGAAGCCGGGACGCTAAATGTCTTCAAGGCCGAGATTGATAGATTCTTGTTGTCTAGAGGAATTAAGGGCTACGGGGAGAACGCTGGTAAGTGGAGCTGAAATGCGCATCAGCCATGATTGAATGGCGGAGTGGACTCGATGGGCCGAATGGCCTTACTTCCACTCCTATGTCTTATGGTCTTATAGTCTTAATTATAATGCAGTTAGGCCAAAATTAGGATCCATAGAATGGGGTAGCAAAATGCAGGGGATTCAGACAATGGAAATGTGGAGCTGGTTAAAGGAACAGATATTGTGTGTCCTTGATAGGTATGTCTATGTCAGGTAGGGAGCAAGTGATAAGATATGGGAACTGTGGTTTACAACAGAAATTATATCTCTTGTTAAGCCGAAGAAGGAGGCTTATGTGTTGGTGAGACAAGATGGTTCAGATGAGGCAATGGAGAGTTACAGCTCAGCTAGGAAGGATTTTAAGAGAGAGTTAAGAAGGGCAAAGAGAGGACACAAGCAGTCTTTAGCAAATAGAATAAAGGAGAACCCTAAAGCTTTCTATGGGTATGTGAGGAATAAAATGATGATTAGGGTAGGAATAGGGCCAGTCACAGACAGAAGTGGGAAGTTAGGTGGACAGGCAGGTAGTACTGAGGAAGTGGGGAGGCCACAGAAAGATCTAGACAGGTTGGGAGAGTGGTCCAGGAAATGGCTGATGGAATTTAACGTGAGCAAGTGCGAGGTCTTGCACTTTGACATCTGTAGAGATCGGAGAGGTGCTAAACAAACACTTCTCATCGGTTTTCGCTCTAGAAAAGGAGAATATTGTAGAGGAGAAGAATGAGATACAAGATATTAGACTAGAAAGGATCAAGGTTAATTATGAACAGGTGTTATCAATAGCTTTGATATTTGAGTCGTCTTTGTCTACAGGTTTAGTACCAGAGGACTGGAGGATAGCAAATGTTGTGCCCTTGTTCAAGAAGGACAGTGGAAATGACACAGGTAATTATAGACCAGTGAGCCTTAATTCTGTTGTGGAAAAGGTTTTGGAAAGGATTATAAGACATAAGCTTTATGATCATCTAGCAAGCAACAATTTGATTTCAGATAGTCAACATGGTTTCATCAAGAGCAGGTCGTGACTCACAAACCTCATTGACTTTTTTGAGAAGGTGACCAAGCACGTAGATGAGGGTAGGGCATTTGTCGTGGTATACATGGTCTTCAGTAAAGCCTTTGATAAGGTTCCACATGGTAGGCTGTTGGAGAAAGTACAGAGGCATGGGATTGAAGGTGATTTAGCAGTTTGGATTAGAAATTGTCTTTCTGAAAGATGGCAGCTAGTGGTGGTTGATCGAAAACATTCAACCTGGAGTCCGGCTACTAGTGGTATGGCACAAGGATCTGTTTTGGGACCACAGCTGTTTGTCATTTTTATTAATGACTAGGACGCAGGCATAGGTGGATGGATTAGTAAATTTGCAGATGACACTAAAATTGGTGGAATTGTGGACAGTTTGAAAGAATGTTACAGGTTGCAGGGAGACTTGGATAAAGTGCAGAATTGGGCAGAGAGGTGGCAAATGGAGATCAATGCAGCTAAATATGAGGTGATGCACTTTGGGAAGAATAACAGGAAGGCAGAGTACTGGGTCAATGGAAAGATTCTTGGTAGTGTGGATGTGCAGAGGGATCTTGGAGTCCATGTACATAGATTCATGAAAATTGCCAAACCAGGTGGATAGTGCTGTTACAGAAGAAGGGCTCATGCCTGAAACGTCGATTCTCCTGCTCCTTGGATGCTGCCTGACCTGCTGAGCTTTTCCAGCAACACATTTCTGATCTCCAGCATCTGCAGTCCTCACTTTCTCCTGGATAGTGCTGTTAAGAAAGCATATGGTTTCATTGGTAAGGGATTGAGTTCAGGGCCGTGATGTCATGCTGCAACTATACAAAACACTTGTGCGGCTGCACTTCGAATATTGTGTACAGTTCTGGTCGCCCCATTACAGAAAGGATGTGGAAGCATTGGAAAAGATGCAGAGGAGATTCACCAGGATGCTTCCTGGTCTGGAGGGAAGGTCTTATGAGAAAAGGCCGAGAGACTTGGGTCTGTTCTCATTGGAAAAAAGAAAGCTAAGAGGGGATTTGATAGAGACATACAAGATGATCAGAGGATCAGCTAGGGAAGACAGTGAAAGACCTTTTCCTAGGATGGTGACGTCAGCTTGTACAAGGAGGCGTAACTACAAATTGAGGGGTGGTATATTTAAGACAGATGTCAGAGGTAGGTTCTTAACTCAGTGGGTGGTAAGGGCGTGGAATGCCCTACCTGCCAATGTGGTTAACTCAGCCACATTAGGGAGATTTAAACAATCCTTGGATAAGCACATGGATAATGATGGGATAGTGTAGGGGGACGAGCTGAGAATAGTTCACAGGTCAGCGCTACATGGGGGGCCGAAGGGCCTGTTCTACGCTGTATTGTTCTATGGTCTATTGGAGAGTGGTGGTGGTGGGGTGGGGATGGTGGGGGGGCGGGGAAGGGGCGAGTGCCTGTAGAAAACTCCTAATGAAGTCACTGCTCCTTTCCTATTTCTGACTTCCACTCAGACTGACTCTGTAGACAAAGCCTCCTCAACAACTTCCCTTTCCCTGTGATACTACCTCTGATTAGCAATGCCACTCCTCCACCATTTTTACCTCCCCCAATTCCTTTTGAAACATCCCAACAATCCATATATGCGAAGTCATCCCTCCTACACCAGCTCTGCACTCATTTTTCATCTGCACTCGATATGTGTTCCTAGCCTCACTAGCCCATGATACCTCCTATCACTATCACTTCCCTATTCTCCCCATTCCCTTCTGAGCCCCAGAGCCAGGCTCAGTGTCAGAGACCTGATCACTGTGGGAAAAAGACTCCGACTATCCATTCTATCCATGCCTGTCATAATTTCGCAATCTTTTGTCAGGTCAGACCACAGCCTCAATATTCAAGTGAAAATAATGATGTGTTAAATGGTCCACCACCATTCATAATTGGAGATGGCAGGACTGCAGAGCTTATGTCTGATGCACAGGGTGTGGAATCACTTCACCCTGTCTACCTGCTGCTTCTTATGCGGCATTGACTCCATACTTTTAAATATACCTGGTGAACACCCTCCTGCTCTCTTCAATTCACCCGGTTTGATTGCTGGTTCCATGTTGTAATCTTCCCATTTATCACTGCCAACCCTTCTATTTGTCAGTTGTCATGTGTTTGGAAAGTACTTTCTTTAGAACCTTAGTAAATTTGTGTAGTGCTTCTTGTAGATGGTCCACTCTGCTGCCCTTGTACTCTTGACTGGAACTTGTGAGATACAAGTGTTACTTGACACTTGATAGACCAAGCCTGGTGTTGTCCACGTCTTGCTGCATTTGGATCTGGCCTGCTTCAGTACCTGAAGAGTTGTGAATGATACTGAATGTTGTGCAGTCATTAGTGAGCATTTCCACTTCTGATCTTATGTGGGAGGGAAGTTCATTGATGAAGCAGCTGAAGACGGTTGGACCTAAGACATTCCCTGAGGAACTCCTGCAGGGATTGGAACTGGCATTACTGACATTAACAATAACAGTCATCTTCCTTCTTGCTAGATATTACTGCAAACAGCAGTGAGTTTTCTCTGGATTCTCATCGACTGTAATTTTACCTGAGCTCCTAATGTCACATTTGGTCAAATAGTGCCTTGATGTTGAGGGTAGTTACTCTCAACGTCTTTGAACCAGGTCTATTCAGCCAATCCATGCCCCCCACCCCTTGTTTCATGAACCCTAGTAAGGTCATCTGTCGCTCCAGAGAAAATAATCCTCAGCCTATTCGACCTCTCCATATAATTCAAACCCTCCAGTCAGATGCATCGAGCAGATTGTCTTTGAGTCATGCAAAGTATACTTCTGCTGCTGATGATGACATACTGAACCTCCTGGACACCCAGTCATGATTGATAGACCTGTCTGAAGAGAGATCCTGCCACATAACATGATGGAGTGCTCACGGTGGCACGGTGGTTAGCACTACTGCCTCACAGCGCTAGAGACCCGGGTTCAAATCCCGCCTCAGGCGACTGACTGTGTGGAGTTTGCACGTTCTACCCGTGTCTGCGTGGGTTTCCTCCGGGTGCTCCGGTTTCCTCCCAAAGATGTGCAGGTCCGGTGAATTGGCCATGCTCAATTGCCCGTAGTGTTAGGTAAGGGGTAAATGTGGGGGTATGGGTGAGTTGCGCTTCGGCGGGGTGGTGTGGACTTGTTGGGCCTAAGGGCCTGTTTCCACACTGTAATGTAATCTAATCTAATCTAAAATGTGCTGTCAGCAGATTGGTGACAAAGTGGTCAATGATGTCCTTTTCACCATGTGTTGGTTCCCACGCCCCCTGCTGCAGCCCTGGTCCATCAGTGATGTCCTTTTGGACTGTCCCAGCTCAGTCAGCAGGTGGAGCTGCTGAGCCTCTCTTGGTGATGGACACTGATGTCTCCCACACAGAGTCCATTCTCTGTCCTTCCCACCGTCAATGTTGTGTTCAAATAGAGGGATTGAAACGATGTGGTAATTGATAATCAGCGGAATGTTTCCGTGCTCATGTTTAACCTTCTGCCTTGAGGCTTCATGGGATCAGCATCAATATTGAGCTCTTCCAGGACACCCCACTCTTCACTGTGTTGTGACACAGGATAAGCCCCCCTGCTATTTTAAAACAGCAACACTGAAAAGATTTACCCCGTGCAGTAAGGTGTGAAAATTTGAGAGGCCAAGAACTATCCCAAAAGTCACTATTTAAAGTAAAATTTAACAACTTTATTTCTTAAAGTATAACATAATAATTAACTAACAACTATTTACAACTCCTTTCTCAAACTTGTATTCTACCTTCCCTTTCTACAATACTAGTCCAGTAAAACCCCCCGATTAAGATTTAACAAAAATTTAAATTTCAATACCAGCTCCAACTCCCATGTCACTCGTATCGATGGTAACTTTCAAAGGTTTTGTAACATTTGGTGTAGCCAAAACTGGCTTTGCAGTTAATATCGAATTCAAATGGTCGAATGCCTCCTGGCTTTGTTCTGTCTACTGAAACGCTGTGTTCTTCTTCAGTAAATCGATTAACAGTGCTACCACACTGCTAAAATTTGGACCAAGCCTCCGATAGAACCTACTTAATCCTCAGAATCAAAGCACCTCTTATTTCGAGTTTGGTTGCCGAAATTCCTTGATGGCCGTTGTCTTGCGTTCTGTGGGGTCAACCTTGTATGACCGATGTTACAGAAGAATATTACAGCGCAGTAATGTTTGGCTCCCAATGTTGCGCTAACCTGTGGAACTAATGTGAAGCCCATCTAACCGACACTATTTAAGGTAAGACCGTTTGGTTTTAAAAGTGCTTACCGGTAGCGGGCAGCGGTGTTTTTTTTTCACTTTCACTCTCTCTTCACAGAAAGAGCGGGAGCACCAGGGGGAAGTGACGACGACCAGAGGGGCAGCCGAGACCCGGAAGCAGTTAGTGTAAGCTTACCTGGGTAGGTTTTTTCCCCCTTTAAAAGCGCGAAGGAGAGGTAGTTTGGGCTGAGGTTAGGAATAGGAAAGGTGAGGTCACCCTGTTAGGAGTCTTTTACAGGCCTCCTAATAGTCCTAGAATCATTGAAGAAAGGATAGGGAAGGTGATTCAGGAGATGAGTGACAGTAATAGGGTGGTTGTTATGGGGGACTTTAACTTTCCTGATATTGATTGGGAAAGCTATAGCTCAAGTTAGTTAGATGGGTCAGTGTTTGTTCAATGTGTGCAGGAGAGTTTCCTGACACAATATGTAGACAGGCCAACAAGAGGTGAGGCCATACTGGATTTGGTTCTGGGTAACGAACCAGGCCAGGTGTTAGAATTAGAGGTAGGTGAGCACTTTGGGGATAGTGACCATAATTCGGTGATTTTTACTCTCGTGATGGAGAGGGATAAGTGTGTACTACAGGGCAAGAGTTATAGCTGGGGTCAGGGAAATTATGATGCGGTGAGGCATGACTTAGGATGTGTAGCTTGGAAAAGTAGACTCCAAGGCAAGAGTGTAAATGATATGTGGAGCTTGTTCAAGGAGCAACTATTGAGTGTCCTTGATAATTATGTACCTGTCAGGCAGGGAGGAAAGGGTCGTGCGAGGGAGCCGTGGTTTAATAAGGAATTGGAATCCCTTGTTAAATGGAAGAGGGCGGCCTATCTCAAGATGAGACGTGAAGGTTCAATTGGGGCGATTGAGAGATATAGGGTAGCCAGGAAGGACCTGAAGAGAGAGCTAAGAGCAGCAAGGAGGGGACATGAAAGGTCCTTAGTCGGTAGGATTAGGGAAAACCCTAAGGCTTTCTATAGGTATGTTAGGAATAAAAGAATGACTAGGGTAGGAATAGGTCCAGTCAAGGATAGTAGTGGGAAGTTGCGTGTGGAGGAGGAAGAGATTGTGGAGACACTGAATGAATACTTTTCTTCAGTATTTGCTCAGGAACAGGGCATTGTCGTTGATGTGAATACTGAGTCACAAATAAGTAGAATGGATGGCTTTGAGGTATGTAGAGAAGAGGTGCTGGAAATCCTGGAAAAGGTGAAAATAGATAAGTCCCCTGGGCCTGATGGCATTTATCCTAGGATTCTCTGGGAAGCAAAGGAGGAGATTGCAGAGCCATTGGCCTTGATTTTTATGTCCTCTTTGTCTACTGGAGTAGTGCCAGAAGACTGGAGGATAGCAAATGTGGTTCCCTTGTTCAAAAAGGGGAGTAGGGATAACCCTAGTAACTATAGGCCGGTGAGTCTCACTTCTGTTGTGGGCAAAGTCTTAGAGAGAATTGTAAGGGATAGGATTTATGCACATCTGGATAGGAATAATGTGATCAAGGATAGTCAGCATGGTTTTGTGAAGGGCAGGTTGTGCCTCACAAACCTTATTGAATTCTTTGAAAAGGTGACGAAGGAGGTTGATGAGGGGAAAGCGGTAGATGTGGTATATATGGATTTTAGTAAGGCGTTTGATAAGGTTCCCCATGGTAGGCTACTGCAGAAAATACGGAGATATGGCATTGAGGGTGAGTTGGAGGTTTGGATTAGGAATTGGCTGGATGGAAGAAGACAGAGGGTAGTAGTTGATGGCAAAGTTTCTTCATGGAGTGCCGTCACTAGCGGTGTTCTGCAAGGATCTGTTTTGGGACCATTGCTGTTTGTCATTTTTATAAATGACCTGGAAGAGGGGTTAGAAGGTTGGGTGAGCAAGTTTGCGGATGATACGAAAGTCGGAGAAGTTGTTGACAGTGAGGAAGGATGTGGCAGGTTACAGCAGGATATAGAGAAGCTGCAGAGCTGGGCAGAAAGGTGGCAAATGGAATTCAATGTAGCTAAGTGTGAGGTGATTCACTTTGGGAAGAATAACAAAAAGATGGGGTACTGGGCTAATGGTCGGATACTTGGTAGTGTGGATGAGCAGAGGGATCTTGGTGTCCATGTACAGATCTCTGAAAGTTGCCACCCAGGTAAATAGTGCGGTGAGGAAGGCATATGGCGTACTGGCTTTTATTGGTAGAGGAATTGAGTTCCGGAGTCCTGAGGTCATGATGCAGTTGTATAAGACTCTGGTGCGGCCGCATCTGGAATATTGTGTGCAGTTTTGGTCGCCATACTATAGGAAGGATGTGGAGGCACTGGAACGGGTGCAGAGGAGGTTTGCCAGGATGTTGCCTGGTATGGAAGGAAGATCGTATGAGGAAAGACTGAGACACTTGGGGCTGTTTTCATTAGAGAAAAGAAGGTTTAGGGGTGACTTGATTGAGGTGTACAAGATGATTAGGGGGTTAGATAGGGTTGACACTGTGAACCTTTTCCCGCGTATGGAGTTCGGGTATTACAAGGGGGCATAGCTTTAAATTAAGGGGGGGTAGATATAGGACTGAAGTTAGGGGTAGGTTCTTCACTCAGCGAGTCGTAAGTTCATGGAATGCCCTGCCAGTAGCAGTGGTGGACTCTCCCTCTTTATGGGCATTTAAGCGGGCATTGGATAGGTATATGGAGGATAGTGGGTTAGTATAGGTTAGGTGGGCTTGGATCGGCGCAACATCGAGGGCCAAAGGGCCTGTACTGCGCTGTATTCTTCTATGTTCTATGTTCTATGTTCTATTCCATTCTTGTCCATTTGCCTATCCAATGACCATTTCAATGTCCTTAAAGTTGGTGAGTCTGCTACTGTTGCAGACGGTGCGTTCCACGCCTCTACTAGTCTCTGAGTAAAGAAAACTACCTCTGACATCAGATCTATATCTATCACCCCTCAGTTTAAAGCTATGTCCCCTTGTGCTATCCATCACCATCAGAGGAAAAAGGCTCTCACTGTCCAACCTAATTAACCCTCTGATTACCTTATATATCTCAAGTAAGTCACCTCTCAACCTTCTTCTCTCTAATGAAAACAGCCTCAAGTTCTTCAGCCTTTCCTTATAAGACCTTCCTTCCATAACAGGCAACATCCTAGTAAATCTCCTCTGAATTCTTTCCTCAGCTTCCACGTCTGTCCTATAATGCAGTGAACTGTATGCAATACATCAAATCTGGCTGCACCAGAGTTTTGCACAGTTGCAGCATGATCTCATGGTTCCAAAACTCAATTCCTCTACCAAGAAAAGCTAACACACCATATCCCTTCTGAGCAAACCTATCAACCTAGGTGGCAACTTTCAAGGATTGATGTACCTGGACACCGAGATCTCTCTGCTCAACTACATTACCAAGACTCTTACCATTACTCTGCATTCCTGCTACTCCTTCCAAAGTTTATCACCTCACACTTTTCTGCATTAAACTCGATTTGCCACATCTTAGCCCAGTTCCGCAGCTTATCTATGTCTCTTTATAACTCACAACATCTTTCACCACTATCCATAACTCCACCGACCCTAGTATCATCCACAAATTTACTAACCCATCCTTGTATGCCCTCATCCAGGTCATTTATAAAAATGATAAGCAACAGTGGATCCAAAATAGATCCTTGCGGTGCACCGAGAGTAACTGCATTCCAGGATGAACATTTCCCATCAACCACCACCCTCTGTCTCCTTTCAGCTAGCCAATTTCTGACCCAAACCGCTAAATTATCCTCAATCTCATGCTTCCGTATTTTGTGCAATAGCCTAATTTGGGGAATCTTATCAAATGCCTGACTGAAATCCATAAATGCCACATCAACCTCATCCACCTGTTTGGTCACCTTCTTAAAGAACTCAATAAGGTCTGTGAGATACAACCTCCCCTTCAAAAAACCATCTTGACTATCCCTAATCAACTTATTCCTCTCCAGATGATTATAAATCCTGTCTCTTACCACCTTTTCTAATACTTTACCCACAACCAGTAAGGCTCACAACCAGTTGGAAACCAGCATCTGCAAAAAAAAAAGTGAAAACATGGCTCAGAAGATGCTAACCTAATCCGAGTTCAGTCTTTCTCCATCTCAAAAACAGGCAATAATTTCTATACAGGATTGTTGGAGCAGTACCAGTTCACTGTTTGGTGCACACACTCACATAAACTCTCCACCTCATCCTTTTATCTTAAAGTGATCCCAATTTCTGGGAGAGAAATGAAGGTAACATTTCAGGCCTGTGCTCTTCCACCAGAACAGAGAAATGTTCAAAATCTAACAGGTATTACACAAGTAAAAGGAAGTTGAGTAGGTGGAGCAGGAAGAAGGGAAATATTCCACAAATGAACCTGACCATATAATACCGCTGGGGAAAATTTTCATGCAGCAGAAATTTGCATCTAAATAAATAGGCTGTCAATCAATCTACTTTGGAACAATGGCCATCCAAATGAAAAAGAATAGTTTGTAAATGTGAATGGCATGTAATTTGTAAATGATTTCAACAGGTTGTGCCACAGGATATTCATATCAGGTAGGGGCAAAGTTATTCCGACAGTCACTGTCATCATTTTAATTTGGTGCATTTACAGAAAACCATCACAATGGGTATTGTCAGGAGATAGTGCATGGTGCACTACCAGTGATTTGAGAAGTTAAACGGTTGGCCCGGCCTAGGTCTAGTACAATAACTGGGTGGCTAAGACATTACTCTGGAAATCCTAAGGGGTTTCTCTGGACAGCTGTAATTCTGGATCACCTGTCCATCCTCCAAGCCTCAGATCCAATGTGGCAACAATTTTTCTTTCACCTGCTTCCTCTCAGTTGGACAATGTTGGAAATTTCGCAAATGGTTTTGTGGATTCAGGAACTGGAATGGAGTCCGAGGTTACTTCCCCGTTGAAGCAGCTGAGCTGAACCTGCTGAAGCGACTGCTGAGAGAGACACAATGGGAAACAGTTGCTCCCCAGTCCTCTGCGAATCTGCAGCTGATTATCCCAGCAGAGACTGTGAGGAAGTGTGTTATAGATCAGGTCCTGTTCTATAAAGTCAGTCTGCCTATGCACAGTAAGGGAAAAGAGGGAATCATGAGAAAAGGTCTTGTCTTTGTAAATTGGTGCAGATTCGGTGCAACAAATGTAAAGTGTGTAAAAAGTACAGTCTGAGCGATTGTTCAGGAGCATGAAGAGAAGTCAAGGTCAAACACTTCTTAAAAAAGATAAATAATTAAACTCCCACCTCAAAAGTTAGTAGAAGCGATCATTCTGCTATTCTGTTGAAACACTCACTTCCCTGAGTCCCAACCTGCATACTGTCGGTGAGCTGCTGGGATACTGCCCTGAGGGATAAGGTTCAAACTTTGTGGAAACATATGGCCTGAATCTTCCTGTGTTGTCTCATACCACAGGTTCCACTAAATCTGGCCTTCCCTGGGTTTGGGGTTCACAGCTGCAGGAGGCTAAGCTTGGGAACAAGTCACACAGATTTCCTCCAGGCACGACTGGTCCTCAGTTAAAGACACACCCTTTTTAGGGCAATGTTCAGCCTAATACAGGTCAGATTTTTATTATCTATATTTTAAAAAAAACATTTTGATACTTGACAACTGCTGTATACGTTGAAACATTTTTAACATTTCTACAACAGTTCTGCAATTGAGCAAGTTAAATTTCAATGTTTCAAGCAAATAATGTGATACAACTGGGAGAGTATAGAGCATCATAAGATTTTATGGAATAGTGAATCAGATTTAGGTCATTTGATCCCTCATTCTAGCCATTGCATCCATGGTCCATCAAAAACTGTCAGAATCAGCAGGAAATACCTTCAATAACCTAGTCTCCAGTGCTGTCTGGGGAAGAAAATTCCATAGACCAATGATCTTGCAAAAGAAGGAATTCCCCTTCGTCTCTGCCTTAAATGTAAGACTCTTACTCTGAAGCTGTGCCCCCTGGTTCTGGATGCTCCCACCAGGAAACAGGAAACAGGGGAAGCAGCCTATCAGCATCATCCCTTTCTTATTCTCTCAGAGCCTTGGTATTTTCAAAAAGGACATCTCCTAATCTTCAAATCTCCAGTGAAAATGCAGTCAGAATATACTAGACCTTTCCCCACAAGGTAGCCCTGATCCCCCTCCCCACATTTCCATCCCAGGACTGAGCCCAAACGCACCTCTCTAAAGGAACACAGTGTAAGAGCAGTCTCCCAAAGCAAGAACCAAAACTGTACCCAGCTCTCCAGCTCTGCCTTGTATTGGAGCAGAAAAGGCTTCCTTTACATACTGGCGTGCTGGCCGTGGCCATTGTTGTAATGGACTAGACCAAACCCTCTCAAGGAGATAAATGCAACCGTAATGTTTTCTTACTTCAAGGCAAGTGTAAGGCATTACATTCCAAGTGTAATTCAATTTGTCAAACTACTTGGCTGTGAGAAAAACACACTTTATTCTTACAGCACAGGCAAAATACAGACGAACTAAACAAAATGGCTTAACTGTATCTGGATTGAAATCCTTAACAGAATAATGATTGAACTACTA
Source organism: Chiloscyllium plagiosum (assembly GCF_037043375.1). Taxonomy (NCBI): domain Eukaryota; kingdom Metazoa; phylum Chordata; class Chondrichthyes; order Orectolobiformes; family Hemiscylliidae; genus Chiloscyllium; species Chiloscyllium plagiosum. The sequence continues at coordinate 32,327,568 of NW_028270171.1, forward strand.
CTCCTTAAATGTTCCAATATAGCAGCATCCTGTAAACATCTTTGACAAAGGCTAATAGAAAAGAAAACTGGAAAACACTTCAAACCCAGCAGGAATGGGAGAACACAAGCTTTTGCAACAGGAAAAAGAGCTCAGTCTGCTTCCAAAATCCCAGCCTCACTACCTAAAAGCAAACCCTAGAAATCCTAGGTCTCTGTGAGGCTGAATCCACACAAACGTGTTTCTTTTATCTCCGTTTTAACAATCCTAAAAGCAGACAGCTCCATAAATTAGATATAAAAGGAGCATATTTGGCCACTCAAGTTTTTGTTAGCAATAACTATGATCATGGCTGATCATTTAACTCACTCCTTTAATCAGGCTCTCTCCAGTATCATATGCTTCCTTTCGTCCTAAGAACTCTATTAACCTTCTTGAAAACATTCAATGTGTTCTCCTCAACCGCTTTCGGTGGCACTGAATTCCACAGGGTCACCACTCTCTGGGTGAATTCACATCATCTCAGTCTTAAATGGCCGATCCTGAATCCTTAGACTATAGTCCCTGGTTACAGTTTCTCCAGATATCAGGAACATTGTTCTTCTGTTTATATTGTCTTGTCCTGTAAGATTTTATAGATCTTTATGAACCCCCACTTCTTTTTTTCTGAATTCCGAATAATATGCTCCGAATCAAATCTGTGTTTCTTCATATGTCAGTCCCATCCTCTCAGGAATCTTTCCCTCCTTTTCCAGAACATGCTTTCTCAAATATGTTCGACCAGCAGTGCACATAATACTACAGGGGTGGTCTCACCAAGGCCCTGTACAATTGCAGCAAGCCATCCCTGCTCCTGGACCTGGATCTTCTCTATGAAGGCCAACATGCCATTTCCCTTCTTCACCCCCTGCTGCATCCCTGCTACTTTCAGTGACTGGTATACAAGGACAGCTAGTTCTGACTGAAACACCCCCTTTCCCCAATTTCAGATCATCCAACCAAGAAACTACATTCCAAAGTAAACAAACTCACAATTAATCCCATTGTACTTCATCTGCCATGTGTTTACCCACAGATCGTGGACCTACTATAAACGCTGACACAATCCCTGGTGACCCCTTGTGAATAAAGATAAACGTCCTGTGGATGCACTGTAAATATTGAATCACTATCGGTAAATACTGATACACTTCATGGGCTATGTGATTAATGGCATTATAGCCCTTGACCTACAAAAGCACTGACAGATTCCCAATGACCCTTTCCCTGAGGGTCATAGCTGACATTTTCCCCGTGGGTCCCTGTAAATACTGACCCTCTCCCCGAGAGTCGCTGTAAATACTGACCCTCTCCCCGAGGGTCCCGTTAAATACTGACCCTCTCCCTGAGGGTCCCTGTAAAACTGACCCGCTCCCCGAGGGTCCCTGTAAATACTGACCGTCTCTTGGAGGGTCCCTGTAAATACTGACCCTCTCCCCGAGAGTCGCTGTAAATACTGACCCTCTCCCCGAGGGTCCCTGTAAATACTGACCCTCACCCCTTGGGTCCCTGTAAATACTGACCCTCTCCCCAAGGGTCCCTGTAAATACTGACCCTCTCCCCAAGAGTCCCTGTAAATACTGACCCACTCCACGAGGGTCCCTGTAAATACTGACCCTCTCCCGAGGGTCCCTGTAAATAGTGACCCTCTCCCCGAGAGTCGCATGAAATACTGACCCTCTCTCCGAGGATCCCTGTAAATACTGGCCCTCTCCCCGAGGGTATCCTGTAAATACTGACCTCCTCCCTGAGAGTCACTGTAAATACTGACCCTCTCCTGGAGGGTATCCTGTAAATACTGACCCTCTCCCTGAGGGTCCCTGTAAACACTGACCCCCTCCTCGAGAGTCACTGTAATACTGACCCTTTCACCGAGGATATCCTGTAAATACTGACCCACTCCCCGAGAGTCCTGTAAATACTGACACTGTCCCCGAGGGTATCCTGTAAATACTGACCCCCTCCCCGAGGGTCCCTGAATATACCGACCCTGTCCCCGAAAGTCGCTGTAAATACTGACCCTCTCCCCGAGGGTCCCCATAAATACTGACCCTGTCCCCCGGGCCCCTGTAAATACTGACCGTATTACCGAGAATTCCTGTCAATACTCCTCACTCTGAGGATGTTGGGTGAGGACTGCTATCCTCCCTGTGACCCTCTGTGTGTGAGTATCAACTCTCTCCCAAGTCACTTGAATACTGAAACAGTTTTGGATGATCACCCTGGTAATAGCACCTCATTCAATTTCACACTGTGGAAAGATGTACACAGTTCCTAGGGACACCGGCTCCCCGGCTACTGAATACACAGACTACTGGTGACCATCTGGAAATACTGACACTAAATTGGGACATGCTTTAAGTAATGATATACGCCCCCTGGGGACACCCTGTAAGTATCAAAAGTTCACCTCTGTATCCCCTGTAAATACTGATGATTTGGAGATGTCAGTGTTAGACTGGGGTGTATAAAGTGAAAAATCACACAACACCAGGTTATAGTCCAACATGTTTATTTGGAAGCACGAGCTTTCGAAGCGCTGCTCCTTCATTGTGGAAAATAAGATTGTAAGACACAGAATTTACAGCAAACATTTACATAGATAGAACATAGAACATAGAACAGTACAGCACAGAACAGGCCCTTCAGCCCACGATGTTGTGCCGACCATTGATCCTCATGTAAGGTAAACCTAATGTACAAACCCTCAAATTTCTGTGAACAAATGCATGTCCAGCAGTCTCTTAAATATCCCCAATGACCTCGCTTCCAGAACTGCTGCTGGCAACGTATTCCATGCTTCCACAACTCTGTGTAAAGAACCTGCCTCTGACATCCCGTCTATACTTTCCACCAAACAGCTTAAAACTATGACCCCTCGTGTTAACAATTTCTGCACTGGGAAAAAGTCTCTGGCTATCAAGTCTATCTATGCCTCTCATTATCTTGTACACCTCATTTAGGACCCCTCTCTTCCTTCTTTTTTCCAATGAAAAGGTTCTGAGCTCAGTCAACCTCTCTTCGTAAGATAAGCCCTCCATTCCAGGCAGCATCCTGGTAAACCTCCTCTGAACCATCTACATCTTTCCTATAATAGGGCGACCAGAACTGGACACAGTATTCCAAGTGCAGTCTAACCAAAGTTTTATAGAGATGCAGCAAGATCTCACGGCTCTTAAACTCAATCCCCCTGTTAATGAAAGCCAAAACACCATATGTTTTCTTAACAAGCCTGTCCACTTGAGTGGCAATTTTAAGGGATCTATCTACCTGCACACCAAGATCCCACTGTTCCTCCACACTGCCAAGAATCCTGTCTTTAATCCTGTACTCATCTTTCAGGTTCGACCTTCCAAAATGCATCACCTCGCATTATCCAGGTTGAACTCCATCAGGCACCTCTCAGCCCATCTCTGCATCCCGTCAATGTGACGTTGCAGCCCACAACAGTCCTCTATACTGTCAACGACACGTTCAACCTTTGTGTCGTCTGCAAACTTGCTAACCCATTCTTCAATCTCCTCATCCGAGTCATTAATAAAAATTACAAAGTATAGAGGCCCAAGAACAGACCCATGTGGAACACCACTCACCAGGCAGAATACTTTCCTTCCACTGCCACTTGCGGTCTTCTGTCGACCAGCCAATTCTGTATCCAGACAGCTAAATTTCCCTGTATCCCATTCCTCCTGACCTTATGAATGAGCCTACCATGGTGAATCTTATCAAATGCCTTGCTGAAGTCCAGATACACCACATCCACCACTCGACCCTCATCAACTTGTCTAGTAACATCCTCAAAGAACTCGATAAGGTTTGTGAGGCATGACCTGCCCCTCACAAAGGGGCTGGCTGCATTTAATCAAGCCATGCTCTTCCAGATGGTCATAAATTCTATCCCTCAGAATCCTGTCTAACACCTTGCAGACGACAGATGTGAGACTGGCTGGTCTGCAATTGCCGGGGATTTCCCTATTTCCTTTCTTGAAGAGAGGAATTACATTTGCCTCCCTCCAGTCCTCAGATACGACTCCGGTGGAGAGCGAGGATGCAAAGATCTTCGCAAATGGCGACGCAATCACGTTTCTCGCTTCCCAAAGCAGTCGAGGACAAATCTGGTCTGGCCCTGGCGACTTGTCAATCTTGATGTTTGTCACAATTTTCAGCACATCAGCTTCCTCAATCTCTATCCGTTCCAGCATGCTTACCTGCTCCTCAATGGTTTCATTCACTACAAGGTCCTTTTCTTTAGTAAAGACAGAAGCAAAAAACTCATTTAGGGCTTCCCCTACCTCCTCAGACTCTATACTCAAGTTCCCTATGCTATCTTTGATCGGCCCTACTCTTTCTTTGATCATTATCTTATTTCTCACATACGTGTAAAATGCCTTTGGATTCTCCCTAATCCTTCCTGCCAGGCCTTTTTCGTGCCCCCCTCCTGGCTCTCCTCAGACCATTTTTGAGCTCCTTTCTCGCCTGCCTGATTCTAATCTATAAAACAGATTTTCTGAATCTTACATGGATTTATACAATTTTTGAGCAAAGTAAAATACAATTCTGCAAGTACAGATTCACCCCACAAACTTATATGTGTATGTGTGCATGTGAGTGTGTGTATGTGTGGGGGGGGGGGGGGGGGGGGGGGGGGTTTGATGGGGTGGGGGGTTTATGAGTATCTGTGAGAGGATGTGTGTGAGAGTGTATGTGTGAGTGTATGAGAGAGGGTCTGAGTATGTGCTGTACTTGGAAAATACATTTTACTTTGCTCAAAAATTGTATGAATCCATGTAAGATTCTGTAAATCTGTTCTTTGATTAGAGTCAGTTTGACCATTGTGGCACAGACAGCCTCACAGGGCGTTAACACCTTCAATATCGTATGTGGGCCGACATGACACCAATTGTTCAAGTGCACTTGTGAATATAACTTGTAAAAAAGGTTTGTGATACCAACATGGTCATTCTAAAAGATGAGAGACTTAACAAACAATCCATGTCTTTTTCAATATATAATTTCAGTTACATCGCACTGTAAACGTTTGCTATAAATTCCGTGTCTTGCAATCTTATTCTCCACTATCACCTGATGAAGGAGCAGCGTTCCGAAAGCTAGTGCTTGCAGATAAACCTGTCGTACTATAACCTGGTGTTGTGTGATTTTTAACCCTGAAAATGCTGACACATTCCTGTTAGGATCACTGTAGTTTCTGATATACTGTTCAGAGAAAGAATCACATCATACGCAAAGTATCAACTCTTTTTCTCTCGCCACTAATGCTGGCTAGGTTTCTGCAGCATTTTCTGTTTTGTTTAAAACTTCCAACATCAATGGTATTACTTATCATTTTAATAGTATTATTCTTGACTTTTCACCATTTATCCAGCTAATTTAACAGATGACACTAAGAATGGTGGAGTAACAGTTAATGAAGGGGACTGTCAGCGAATACAGCAGAATATAGATAGATTGGAGAGTTCTGCAGAGAAATGGCAGATTTCTGGGCAAATGCGAGGTGATGCAGTCCTTATTGCAGTCACTCAGACTGCTCTCCAGTTCTGAGACTGTTTCATTATTGAATCCATGAATCAAAGTAAATACATTAACTGTAAGATTTAATGGACACCAGGAATACCTAATTATCGTCTCAAGACTGCTCTTTGTTATTTCTCCTCCAACAATTGGTGCTGCACTGGTCTGTGGCTAGGTGGATCCCAATCAGGTGAGTATGTTTAATTTTACCACCCTTTCTGTCGGGGATAAACCGAGTGATCACAAGGAGAACTAGCCATTTAGATACAGAACTGGGTCAAAGGTAGAAGACAGAGGGTGATGGTGGAGGGTTGTTTTTCAGACTGGAGGCCTGTGACCAGTGGAGTGCCACAAGGATCGGTGCTGGGTCCACTACTTTCGTCATATATGTAAATGATTTGTATGTGAGCATAAGAGGTACAGCTAGTAAGTTTGTTGATGACACCAAACTTGGAGGTGTAGTGGACAGCGAAGAAGGTTACCTCAGATTACAACAGGGTCTTGATCAGATGGTCCAATGGGCTGAGAAGTGGAAGATGGAGTTTAATTTAGATAAATGTGAGGTGTTGCAGTTTGGGAAAGCAAATCTTAGCAGGACTTATACACTTAATTGGAAAGTCCTGGAGAGTGTTGCTGAACAAAGAGACCTTGGAGTACAGGTTCATAGCTCCTGAAAGTGAAGTCGGAGGTAGATGGGATAGTGAATACTTTATTGGTCAGAGTATTGAGTACAAGAGTTGGGAGGTCATGTTGCGGCTGTACAGGACATTGGTTAGGCCACTGTTGGAATATTGCGTGCAATTATGATCTCCTTCTTATTGGAAAATGTTGCGAAACTTGAAAGGGTTCAGAAAAGATTTACAAGGATGTTGCCAGGGTTGGAGGATTTGAGTTAGAGGGAGAGGTTGAATAGGCTAGGGCTGTTTTTCTCTGGAGTGTCGGAGGCTGAGGGGTGACCTCATAGAGGTTTACAAAATCATGAGGGGCATGGATAGGATAAATAGACAAAGTCTTTTTCCTAGGGTGGGGTGAGTCCAGAACTAGACGGCCTAGGTTTAGAGTGAGAAGAGAAAGACATAAAAGAGATAGAAGGGGCAACTTTTTCACAGAGAGGATGGTACGTATGGAATGAGCTGTTAGGGGAAGTGGTAGAGGCTGGTACAATTGCAACATTTAAAAGGCATTTGGATGGATGTATTAATAGGACAGGTTTGGAGGGATGTGGGCCATGTGCTGGCTGGTTGGGCTAGATTGGGTTGGGATATCTGTTCGGCATGGACAAGTTGGACCGAAAGGTCTGTTTCCATGGTGTACATCTCTTTGACTCTATGACTCTGTAACTCAGAGGGAGAAGGTGGTTGGGCTGTGTCAGTAGAAAATCAGAAGACATAGTCTGCACCAGGGAGGGGTTGTGTCCCACAGCAGGATGGTAAGGTCCGAGGAAAGTCCACAACAGGGAGGGGATGTGTACCACAGCAGGATGGGTAAGGCCCGAGCAGAATCCGCACCAGGGAGGGGTCGTGTACTACAGCAGGATACTCAGGAGGAAAGGTGCGCTAAGGGAGGGATAGGACCATGCAAGCCAGAAAGAGTCTGGAAGAGATCCTGTCTGAGGACAGAGGAAAATTAGTATGAGACCCAGACGGTTGGTTGGTACTGAGTGTATTAGATTATCATCAGAAGTAGATCAGGGGGATATTCATGAAGGGGTATGAAATAGATGCCCCAAACCCAGAGCAGAAAACCTGGTGGAAGGGACCAGGAAAAGTTAAATATGACAAGGTGGTTGTAGTTCTGACACCCCCATCAGAAACATGACCAACATGAAACCGGAACAAGAGAAGGTGATGGCTCTCAGCTGTGAGGGCTTAAAGCCAAAGGGCAGATGGTAGTTACAGTAGGAGAGGCTCCTAGTGCCCTGCTCTACTCAGAAGGCACTGAGGACGGTGACATTAACTGAAACGGTTAGATGATGAAGCGCTCGTGTATGGACAGAGGGACAACAATAGGTGAGATGGCCCACCACCCTGTAATGCCATGTCTATAGCACCACCGTGGATCAAAGCTAAAACTTCGACAGACAGTAGGGAACACCAGAGACAACTGGTACAAAATAACCTTGAATCATTTAGCCTTGCTGAATAACAAGTGTTGTTGAATGTGCCTTTAAAAAAAGAAAATAATGGACCTTTTTGGGAGAAAACACATGAGTGTACATACCCTAATTCAGGCCAAGCTGCCCTGAAGTGTCTGGAAAAACATGTCACTATAATGAGAGGAGAGGGCTGAGCCAGTTCCCCCAGTGCACAGCCAATCAGTGGCTCCAGTCAGTTAAGTGTATTGCTTGGATGCACTGGGCAGGGGGACTCAGGGACCCAAGGAAAGTAGAGACGATCATACAGAATGGAAGGTTCATGGGGGATTATTAATCCCCAACCTGCGGTGATTACATATTTTTAATGTGTTTAAAAGATGATATGGGACCGCATTTAACTATAATTATAAACATAGGAGGCTTAGTTGGAAATAATTATGATCGAATTCCGATTGGAGCATTAGAACTGAGGCAAACTCAGAAACAAGGGAACGCAGTTAAAGTAGCTGCAGTAGAGGGAGGGAGACCCAGAATATTACAAGTGCAGCAGGAAAGGGCACATAGTCAAGGAATGTAGACAGAAAGCGGGAGATAGACGCTCAAATTGTGTGTGCCTATATTTGTGTTGTGCACACATGCTGTTAAGAGGCCGGCAATGCATAATGTTAATACAACAATATCTATATCAGTTACTGATTTGGCTTTACCCCTCTCCGCTCATCCCCAACCTCCACGCTGACCAACCACTAAAATGAGAGCAGTCAGAGAAGGAACTGAGGAAGCTTGATGAAGTGAACCTGTCCCAATGCAGATTGAAAATGCGACAAAATGTATTTATATATGTGTATGTGAAATGGGGAGCGGACCATTCCGGGAAGTTACCTTTTACAGCAATAAGGAGCAACTACTGATGCAGAAACCCAAACTATAACATGGGGACATTCCAACCAGGACTGGGAAAGGAAGAAATGTAGAGGCTACATCTCCAGTAGCTACATTGCGGAGAAACTGGGACTGTCAGGGAATCTGGGGAGTTGTGGCGAGAACACACTCAGCAGTGTGGGCAACTGGAACAGGAATGTGGGTTATTATCTGTAGACACTGTAAAGATTCAGGGCCTTCTCACACCCCACACAAACAGGATCCCATCAAAACTGGGGAGGAGCAGGTGGCAATTGTGACAAGATAAGATGTATAGAAATAGGGAATAGTCAGACTGACAGTATCCTGGACTAATTCTCAGGAGCTGGATAGCTCATCCCACTTCAGTATTGATTATACCACTCCAAACAAATCTACCACTAACGAATAATCGACAGTAGCGAATCCAGTTGAAATTGCAACAGAATATATTCTCAGTCCCAGATATTGTGGCTGGGTAATGGTCTCTACCTGTGGACCTGGAATCCCAGAATAAGCTGGTGTTTACTGACCGAGGAGAACAGTACACATGGATTCCACAATAGGCCAGCCATATCCCACCGATGTAGTTAGCCAAACTGATTGTACCAATACCTCATTGCCTCAGTCAGTGAGAAAGAACATATCCGGATATTAAACAGAGTATGGAGCCACGCCAGCCGTGGGTGCTCAGAATTAGTACAAGGAAAACGCAACGGGGAAGGTAGGGACTGACACTGGGGACATCCCATCAGGAAGGGAGAGGAGGCACTCCTAGTGGAACAAAAGATTGTGATTTTAAAACTACCCACTGTGAAGGGGCATGGCCAACTTTAGGATTGGTTGATTATTGCAGGAATTTGTGGAGAATTATTTGTAATTGACACAACCATTACAAGCCCTAACTGGGGAAGGGATGGGGCGAACAGTCAAGGGAAGGATTAGTGGGATCCTCCAATGGAGGAAATCTTTACCAGGTTAAAACAAGCCCCAGCATGAGGACAGCCAAAAAGGCCAAAGCCTTTTTATATTTTCTGTGATAATGAGAATGGGTATTATATAGCAGTGGTGTGTCAAAGGCATAATGAGAGTCTGAGGTCAGTATCGTATTATTCTGCTCAGAGGGGAATGGCAGTGCCGGACTTCACCGGGGTTCAGGCCTTGGATTGTGTCATATGGGCAGTCACACTGCCTGAACCCCTTTCCCTGTTGGGACAAGCCGTCTGACACACAGGCCATGGTTAGGTGACTCGATGACGAAGGAAGGAGATGAACAGGAGTGTGTGAGAAAAGTTGATGAAGGAGAGTGTGGCAGGATTGCTGAGGAACCATTAGAAGGAGACAGAATATCAGAGTTATTTGTAGATGAACCAAGGAAATGTTATGAGGGCAGTGGCATATGTCGAGGGGAATATTGAGAAGACAACAGATTCTGGGAGATACTCAGTCCAAGGAGCAAAATTAAAAGTCCTGACAAAATCACTGAAATTAGCTAAGGGCCAGTGAATCAGCATATACCTGTGGATGGCTTACAGTCGGTAAGCCATCCATATAGTTCCTGACCATATGCTGGCATGGGCTGAGTGAGGGGACATCATCTTATCTGTGGGCCACACACAGCAAGAAGAGCAGGTGAAAGAGTTGGTGGAAGCAATGAGCTTTCCCAGTGCAGTAGCAGTAATGAAGATTAGAGCTCACAGCAATGTAGAAACCCCACAATAACAGGGCAGTGAGTATGCAGATAAGGCAGGTCAAGTGTTTACTGACACCGTGCAGACATTTGAGAAAGTGGCAGTGGCAGCAGTTCAAGAGGCAAGGGGAAAGCTTAAAGACACTCCAGGAAACAACCCCACAAGAGGTGAAACAGGAATGGGAAAAGCATGGGCAATGAGAGGGCAAGACAGAGTCCGAAAAATGCAGGGTCAGGCATTGGCACACCCTGAATCAGACAAACATTATTAAAAACTTACAGGTGGAATAAAATGCAATAGCAGATGACCTATTGCAGGATGTGGCCTGGAATTGGGAGCGATTTTGTAAAATGTTGCAAATGATGTAGTCTGTGCACAGTATGAGCCAGGGAAAGCAATCAAGGTTAAATGGAGCCACAGGCAAGACTCAGTGGTTCATGGGAACAATTGCAGAGGAATATTACAGGGCCCCTACCCCAACCTTAGGAAAATAATTATTGATTGGTCTGACCGGATAGAAACAGAGAAGGTAGGTGCAGCAATGGCCCATTCGGCCCTTTGAGATTGCACTACCTTTCAATAGGATCGTGGCTGATCACGCATGGAGGTCCCCTTTCCGTAAGGTATAAGGATTCTCCAGAGTTGCCGTGTGTTCCCAATGTCAGCAGTACGAATGAAAATGTGACGATGACCTCGAGCCCAGAGAGGGTAACTATGAAACTCCCCTGAATGGTTCGTAGAGGAAGATACAGGAGGGGGTGTGATACTCGTGACAGGATATAAACATGTGCAAGTAGTTCCTGGCCTGACAGAAGGACAAGTGCCCGACAGGCGTTCCACTATCACAAGGCCATTGTTTACCCAACTCGTCTGATTACAGTTGGGTAAAAGACAGTTTAGATCAGTTTAAATCAGAAAAGGACCTGCAGAGGGAAAAGAGGCAATTATTAGAAATGACAGGGATATATGAAATCGCAATATAAGTAGAATTGGAGATCGGGGTTATCAAGATCATGCTAAACCAAGTCAGTGAGGCAGAAAGGCCTCCCAGGTTAGAATAGATGCCATTGAACTTTTTAATCCTCTGTAAAATATGATCAGCTCGCTCAATGGCTGACTAGCTAAGGGAGGACATACTGCAGAGACGTGCACAAACTCAGCCAGGTGGCTGTTGACAATGATCAGTACTAACCTGCTGAAAATTGGATATGCACCGAGTCCCCGACAGGGTGACTGAGAAGCAATCGAGAGAACGGGCAGGAGAAAGGTCGCCCAGTGAGACGGAAGGAGTTTCCCCCTTGCCAGCAGAGAATGCTGATGAAAATGGGCTTTCTATAGGGATCATGTTACACATCATCTAACATGGGACAATCAGATGGGGGATACCATGAAGGAACGTGGGTATCACTAAAAGACACCAGGTTATCATGAATACAACAAAAAAAGGAATTAACTTAATGTGATGTCACCAAGGAGTGGATCACTGGTCATGTCCAGATGAAATTACCAGACAGGGTCTTTCAGACTGTGGTTCTGTAAAGTGTGACACCCAGACACTATCTAGTTTCCTGTGAACCAGCGGCCCTCCTTGCTGTACAGTCTGGTCAGATCAAGGTCTTGTCTATCCACAGCAGTCAGCTGTTCCCAATAGGAATCAAAGCCGTGTAACTTGAAGGACATAATGTTGCTGTCAGCGTCCGGTCCAGAGCATTACTATTAATGGGCAGATCCTGCCTAAGCTGGTCAAACAAGCAGTGATTCATCTCACCATCCAACAAACGGATGCAGATTAAGGACTACTATAGTCCATGACAATGGGATGACCACCGCTTCAACCTGTTATTGCAGATTGGGTAAAGACTGTGGAAAGAATTAAAGTCGTTTTTCAATGGTCTGAACATACAAAGCAGATTAAACCTCCTGCAGCTCAAGTGGACAGAGAATTTAAACAACTGAGCTGCAGAAATCAGATGAGGGACTGGGCACTGAATACCCAAATACACTCCCCTGGATCTAGATCGGATCCCATGTACTAGCAATAACATCGTCTGTTGTTCTGACTGCATTAATAATATTAGTGTGACAGAAAAACCCCAACGTATCAAAGAGCCATAACACGGGGAAATATGGGAGCTGAAGGATTTCCCCATGAGCTATGATACCAGAGGTAGTGAGTATATCTCGTAGGTTACATTGGCCTTCTTATGATGGGGTGGGGGGGGGGGGGGTTGGACATTATACAATGCTGGAGATAGCGAGGGGAATTTATATCTATTGGGCAGTACAGCCACAGAGGATTGTGTGTGTGTGTGCGTGTGTGTGTGAGGGGGGAGGGGGGGGGGGGTCAATCAGAAACTGAGAGGGTGAAAAATGTTGTGACGATCTATGGGGGAAAACACAGGATAGGGAATATTTAAAGGGGGCAGAAAAATTGTTGGGGAGGCAATATTTGACAAGAGACAAAGTGGGGGCGTTGCTAAAATTGGATGGAGGGCAAACCTTGGGGCAATATTTCAAAGGAACGGAAACGGAGGAAACATAATATTTGTCGGGACACTATTTGTCAGATGGGGAGCAAAATATCTGTGCGGAAGGAATGTAATATCTATTGGGGAAGCGGGATAATTTTGTGAGGGTGGAGTAAAACTGGGGAGGACACGTCTGGGCGGGGTAAAGAGAGGGGCAAAACCAGGAGGCTGTGAAATGTGTTGGAGGGAATATCGGAGGGGACAGAAAATGGAGGAGATGGAAGATTTTAAACGAGAAATGAGGAGGGTATATAGGGGCTCTGAATTGGGTGATACAAAATTCTCGGAGACATTTTGGCGGCGGTCATATTGGGAGGGAGGGCACATTTGGGGGGGCAAATGTGGGGTTATGCCAATTTGGAAATTTTCGATGGAGACAAACTTTTGTGGGTGAGGGACAGCAGAGAGAAGAGGGACAGAGAGAGAGGGACAGAGAGAGAGGGACAGAGGGAGGGAGGGACAGAGGAAGAGAGGGACAGAGGCAGAAGAGGGACCGAGAAAAATGGTGGGAAATCACATCAGCAAACTTGAAAATTGCATTAATCTAGTATTTAGCAACACAGTTATGGGTATACAGTGAGTACAGTAAGGGGCTGAGTACACACCTCTGGGGCTCCAATATTGAGTGTTAGTGACAATAAAATATTGTCCCCAATCTTCACTGATTGTGGCCTGTGGGTCAGAAAACTGAGGATCCAGTTGCAGAGAGCGGGGTTTAGTCTGGGATCACTAAGTTTAGTAATCAGTCTTGAGGGGATAGTAGTGTTGAAGGTTGAACTGTAGGCAATGAGTAGGATTCTTACATAGCTGTTCTTGCTGTCAAGATGTTCTTGGGAGGAGTGAAGGGCAAATGATATGGCATCTGACGTGTATCTGTTGGTCCAATAGGCAGATTGGAGGAGGCAAGAGTAGTGGGGAGGCTGGAGTTGATTAATGCCATGACTAGCCTTTCAAAGCACTTCATGACCACTCACGTTAGGACCACTGGGCGTTAGTCATTGAGACATACTGCATGAGCCTTCTTAGCCACAGGGATGACAGTGGCCTGCTGCTGGGAAAGGTTGGAGATGTCCAAGAAGACCTCTGCCAGCACATGCTCTAAGTGCACGGCCTGGTGCTGCATCAGTTCCCATTACTTTCCTAATATTTGAATGGGTCGCCTGATCTGAAGGCCACACGCCTGGTTTTTAGCAGGTTCTGTATGTTCCTGATCATCCAGGGTGTCCTGTTGGGGAACATCCGGATTAACTTCCTCGGTATGCAGTTATCTACACACTTGCTGATAAAGTCTGTGATGGTGGTGGTGTACTTGTCCAATGTACCTGTGGACTGTTTGAACACGGCAGCACCGGAGTTGACCCTCTGCCTCTTGGGACCAGCTCTGGACCTATATCTGCGAGGGTGTATAGTAAGTTTGCTTTCACTAGCGGGGTATTGAGTTTAAGAGCCGTGAGGTTATGCTATAGTTCTATAGAGTCTTGGTTCGACCACACTTGGAATATTGTGTCCAGTTCTGGACGCCTCATTATACGAAAGATGTGGAAACTTCAGAAAGGGTGCTGAGGAGATTTACCACGATGCTGCCTGGATGGGAGGGAATGTCTTATAAAGAAACCCTGAGGGAGCTGCGGCTTTTCTCACTGGAGTGAAGACGATGAGAGGTGACTTGGTAGAGGTTTACAAGATGCTCAGAGGCATAGAGTGAGTGGATAGCCAGAGACTTTTTCCCAGGTGGAAATGTGTCCCTGTGTCTATCTGTGTGCTTCTGTCTCCGTAAGTGTGTGTTTCTGTCCCTTTCTATGTATGTGTACATATATGTATCCGTGTGTCTGTCTATGTGTCACTGTTCCTGTCTCTGTAACCATCGGTCTATCTCTGCCGAACTATCTGTGTCTTTGCAACTGCGTCTATGAGTTACTGTATATTGGGTGTATCTGTGTGTATCTCTATGTCTCTGTGTTTCTCTGTGCCTGTGTCTTTGTATAATGGGCTCTGTTGTTTTAGGAGTGAATCCATTGAAATGTAGTTAACCACTTCCCCCCTTTGTCTCTGTCTATCCCTTGTGTTAAAAGTGAAAAAATGAACATGTCGATGTGTGTTTGTGTGCTTTTATCTGTGTATTGTGTTTATCTCTGGTTGCAATGGGATTCACTAGAGAGAAGTCTGAATAAATGAATGAATTGAATATTGATGACTCAAAGGCTCAAAACCTCTCTCTCACTCCCTCTTGCATTTGAAGTGATACAATGCCACCATCTGGTGGCGTCCCCATGCCACTACAGCAACAGCAGACTTTATTTTGGAAAAAGTAACATCCTGTGAATTTCTCAGGTTGTACAATTATTACGTTCTTCAAACAATGTCTTTGGAGAAACAGCAGTTTTGTCTGATCGATGTTGCCTGTGAGACATGAGCAGAAGGAGATGAACAAACCCAGTGCTGGTCTCACTCCCTCCCCTTTTGAATTATTTTCTCACTTGCAATCAGAAAGAGTAGATTATAAAATCTTACGCATTGCAGAAAAGTGGAATAAAATTCACTATGCCTCTTGACAAAACGGTTCCCTTGGAGGTCTCTGGATATGGTTGCAGTAGAAATACTCTATAGAAATGATATAATGTCAGAAAACTGCCCACGGTCAAAACATTGCAGAGGGAACGCATACATTTCTGAACATGAATATGCTTCACACTGAGGAGCTTCATTACAATTACACTCCGCTCCACAGCAGCATAGTGTCTGTGTGTGTCAGTGATCTGTGTCTGTTGACACTGCTGTCAGCGACTTTCTCTGATTGAACCCCTGATGATTTCACCCTCCACCATCCAATGTAGTGATGTGGGGTGGCCAACAGAGGGAAGCATTGCATCACTTTAAACACAAGGGAGCAATCAGGAGAGAGACGTGAGGGCTTTCTCCCTCTTTCTCTTACCCATCCTTTCTCTCTCTCTCTCTCTCTCTCTTCTCCCCGTCTTGCAGTCTCTTTCCACCTTTCTCTCTCCTTCCTTCTCTCTCTCCCCCACCCTCTCTCTCACCTCCTTTCTCTCTATCTCCTTCTTTCTGCCCCTCGCTCTCTTCCCTCTCTCGCCCTTTGTCTCTCTGTCCTTTCTCATCCTCTCTCCCTCACTCTCTCTCTGTCTCTTACACACTCTGCCTCTCCTTCTCATTCTCCCTCCCTCTTTGGCTCTCCCCTCCACAGGAACCCCCCTCCCATTCTGAAAGGTCATGTTTGATCTAATTGTAGTTGATCGCCATGTCTCTGTCAGAAGGTTTGGAAGGGAGGTGAGGAGCAAATCCGAGAAGCAATGTGCGGCGATGAATGAAGGCTGATAACATTCGAAAATATTGAGGGACAGTGATCAGTTTATTGTTGAGGATTTGTTGTTTGAGAACACTGTCCACTTCCCTTCCATCACATCACTGTAGATTGAAAGATAACTGATTAGATGCAGATTAATTCGACTGGACTTTTCCTGCTTTTTGTGTTTAGGACATTGCTGGACAGTTTTCTGCATTGCTGGATAGATGCCCCTGGCACAACTTGGCTTGTGGCCTGGCCAGTTTGGGAACACCAACCTTCAGTGTTATTGTTGGAAAGTTGGTAGGGCCGATAGTATTTTCAATGCCCAGTTCCTTCAGCCATTACCTGAGATTACATGGAGTGAATCAAATTGATACAAGACTGACATCCGTGACACTGAGGCCATCAGGAAGAGTCTCTAATGAGAAGATGCAAAAGGTGCGCCTGTGTGGTCTGCCTGTACTGCCCACAAAACAAAACTTTTCACTCCACTTAGGTACATGTGACAATAATCAATCAAGTCACAACGAAATGATCGGTCATCAACTCAATACTTCTTGTTGAGTACGGACATGAATTAATCTGCCTTGTCCATGGAATGGTGTCTTGTGTTCCTTCAGCATTGACTCTGGGAATATTTATGGAGCTGCCTTCTCCTGTTATTCCTCTCGATGTCCACCTCCATTCACAGCTGCACCAGAGCACCGTTCCCCTGACAAAGGCCAGTAATCCCACGTTCATGTTGTTCTCCTAATAATCACCTGGTGAACCAGCCCTGCACGGTTTCCTGAACAACAGGCTTTATTCTCACCGACACTTTGGTCCCTTTCAACATCCAGTTACCCTACTCCAACCTATTACTCTAGCAATGCAACGTGAGGGAGGATTTGGGGAAGGGAGGCACAGAGAGTGTGATAAGTAAGTCAAGATTGCAAGGGGGAGAGAGAGTGAGGATAAACAAAACTGGGGAGGGAGAGACCTTGGAATAAAAGAGAAAATAGGAGGAGGATGAGGAGAGAGTGACATTGCGAAAAGGAGAGATTTATTGAAAAAGAAGGAGCAAGGTAAAGAGATTAATTCTGCTGATGCCGGGTCAGAGTGGATTACCCAGAGGTGAAAGCAAGGACAGAGTGACTTAAACCCAACTCCTGAGCTCGGCCCCAGACCCCTCACTTTCCCAAGGACCAGGACTTGGGGCTGAGTCTGAGTCTATCTCCCCCAGCTCAGCTTCTTCATCACAAAGACAAAAGATATTGTTAACTCTGCTGCTTGGAACATTTTAATGAACTTTTTTATTATTTACAAATTTAGTTTATACATGCAGTCAGTGGAATGATGCCTTTTCTCACTGGCCCCTGAGTTGAGAGAAACGTTGAAATATGCCTCTGTAACCCTCCTGTGGGATAAGGTTGGACACACTAGCACTACCCTCAGTCAGTTACCATAGAGACAGGCTTCTCCATCACTGAAACATTGCACCGAAATGAAAAATCCCAGATGAATTGATTAATTTCTCAGCTGCTGTCTAAACATAGTCCGGGTCACAGCGTAAATGACGGTGTTTGTGCAGCAACTGAGGAGCTGCAGCATGACGCCTAATTCCTGCACAAACCAATCTAGATAAATAGAGCTATGTCCCAAATCATCCATCCGGTACGGTATAGAATACAGTGCTAACATTGACCATAACAGGATGAAATTGGCCGAGATCACAAATATTAAATGATGGATTTTTTTTTTGCTTTCTCATTTCTGTGTCAGGCTGACCGTCCCCATTGGTGTGAGCGCGGAGTATCCTGCAGGTTCTTCTGTTCACTAAAATGTGTCTGACGGTGAGAACATTGAGCAGCAGAATCAGGAGAAATTGGACACTCGGGGTTAGAATGTAGTGGAAGAATTCATTTGTGACTCAGACACGAGAGAATCGAACATCACAAAACCAGGGGTTTTTCATCAGCCAATGAGCATAAAATACTAGAAAATGTTCTTTAAACAGCTCAGTACAGTCACTGTTCCCAGAACCACAGCCGCCGTTTTCTCACTGCAATATTGACTTTTCAGCTTCTGACAACAAATGGCCACTAATCAATCAAAGATGAAAGTGACGGTGAACCAGACAGAACAATCAGTGGCGGCATAAAGCAGGACGGCGTGGATATTGCACATGGGGATGGACTCCAGAAAATAAAACTGTTCCCAATAAACAATGGGAATGTGGTCGAGGATAATGACCAGTAGATCCGCCACTGCCATGGCCCCCAGGTAATGACTGACACATGGAGACAATACACAATCTTTGTAAAGCAGGACGTAAATGGTCGCTACGTTAACTGTGAGGAAGGAAAACAAAAACATTATCCATCGGCCTGGAAGCAAAGATACCAGTTTGATCGAGAACCCAATGGGATTTTCGCATGTCATTTTGTTCAGACATTTATTAAAATAATTGAAGCTGAAGTAACAAATGGGAAGTTTTGAATTTCTTACAAAAATGTGACATAAAGCACAGGTGGGGGCACCATGGGATACAGTCAGGAAAGGAGTTACCCTGGAATTCACCAAAATTGATTCCAGAATCCGGGAAATCCCATGGTAACAGGTTAAAGATGGTCAATGGAATCCCTTGATGACGACATCTACTACCTTCCACACCACCCCTCAATGATAAATCAGTCCTCCTTCATAATGGAAAGAAATTGGAGGAATTACTGAGGGTGACAAGGAACAGAACATACTCTGGGTGTGGGATATCAATGTCCATCACCAAGAGTGTCTCTACAAGCCCATCACTGACTGAGCATGGAGAGACCTCAGATACACAGCAGCCAGACTGAGGGAAGTGATTGGGGAACCAACAAGAGTGAAACATTCTCATCTGTAGGAGCTGGCAGAGGGACAGTCTCAGCCTCATATTCAAGATCCTGCCCACTGTGTTATGTGGCACTACCTCCTGTGAAGTAGGACATACTTCTAAAGGACCAAGCAAATACAAACAGGGCATCCATGAGGCACTGTGTGCTATCAGAAGCTGCAGCAGGAATGGTCTTCCCTCCATCATATAGTCAGAAATGGGCTGTTCACTAATGATTCCAAAATGTTCAGCACCATTCATAACTACATATCTACTGAAGCAGGCTGTTCAGCCAATCAGGAAGAGAATTAGGTCATTCAGCCATTAGAGCCAGTTTCTTAGCGATTGGAGCAGATCATTTAATCTTTGGTGTCTGTTACACAGTGAATGGAAGGGACCATTCAGCCTTTGAAAACTGCTACATAGGAATACTGGGAGGACTGGGTAATGACTGGAGCAGGAATAAATTAAGGAAAGATTGGTCTCTATCAGTTTATCAGAAATTAACAACTCCAGTGATACAGTACAGAGTCGGTAAGTATTCGCAATCTGTAAATTTGATAAATGGAGCAAATGCGTTCGAACTAAATTTGTCAATGATGCGAAGTTAGGCAGAAAATGAAGTTATCAAGACTAGGCATGCAGTCCGTAATTGGATATTCGATGGACGACAATTTGGCAGATGGAATATAACGTGAGTTAATGTAAGCCTGTGAAGTTCTCAGAAGGATTAAAGGGCTGTATGTAACAAAACTGAAGAGAGATTACATAGAACATAGAACAAAACACAGAACATAGAACAATACAGCACAGAACAGGCCCTTCGGCCCACGATGTTGTGCCGAACTTCTAACCTAGATTAAGTACCCATCCATGTACCTATCCAAATGCCGCTTAAAGGTCGCCAATGATTCCGACTCTACCACTCCCACGGGCAGCGCATTCCATGCCCCCACCACTCTCTGGGTAAAGAACCCACCCCTGACATCTCCCCTATACCTTCCACCCTTCACCTTAAATTTATGTCCCCTTGTAACACTGTTGTACCCGGGGAAAAAGTTTCTGACTGTCTATTCTATCTATTCCTCTGATCATCTTATAAACCTCTATCAAGTCACCCCTCATCTTTCGCCGTTCCAACGAGAAAAGGCCGAGAACTCTCAACCTATGACTTCCTCTCCATTCCAGGCAACATCCTGGTAAATCTTCTCTGCACCCTCTCCAAAGCTTCTACATCTTTCCTAAAGTGAGGCGACCAGAACTGCACACAGTACTCCAACTGTGGCCTAACCAAAGTCCTGTACAGCTGCAACATCACTTCACGACTCTTGAATTCAATCCCTCTGCTAATGAATGATAATACTCCATAGGCCTTCTTACAAACTCTGTCCACCTGAGTGGCAACCTTCAAAGATCTATGTACATAGACCCCAAGATCCCTCTGTTCCTCCACCTGACTAAGAACCCTACCATTAACCCTGTATTCCGCATTCTTATTTGTTCTTTCAAATGGACAACCTCACACTTGGCAGGGTTGAACTCAATCTGCCACTCCTCAGCCCAGCTCTGCATCATATCTGCAGCTGACAACAGCCCTCCTCACTGTCCACAACTCCACCTATCTTCGTATCATCTGCAAATTTACTGACCCACCCTTCGACTCCCTCATCTAAGTCATTAATAAAAATTACAAACAGCAGAGGACCCAGAACAGATCCCTGCGGAACTCCACTTGTAACTGGGCTCCAGGCTGAATATTTACCATCTACCACCACTCTCTGCCTTCGACCGGTTACCATGGGGAACCTTATCAAATGCCTTACTAAAATCCATGTACACTACATCCACTGCTCTACCCTCATCCACATGCTTGGTCACCTCCTCGAAGAATTCAATAAGACTTGTAAGGCAAGACCTACCCTTCACAAATCCGTGCTGGCTGTCCCTAACCAAGCAGTGTCTTTCCAGATACTCATAAATCCTATCCCTTAGTACCCTTTCCATTACTTTGCCTACCACAGAAGTAAGACTAACAGGCCTGTAATTCCCGGGGTTATCCCTATTCCCTTTTTTGAACAGGGGCACAACATTCGCTACTCTCCAGTCCCCTGGTACCACCCCCGTTGCCAGTGAAGACGAGAAGATCATTGCCAACGGTACTGCAATTTCCTCTCTTGCTTCCCACATAATCCTAGGATATATCCCGTCAGGCCCGGGGGACTTGTCTATCCTCAAGTTGTTCAAAATGTCCAACACATCTTCCTTCCTAACAGGTATCTCTTCTAGCTTACCAGTCCATTTCACACTCTCCTCTTCTACAATACGGTCCTTCTCGTTCGTAAATACTGAAGAGAAGTACTTGTTCAAGACCTCTCCTATCTCTTCCGACTCAATACACAGTCTCCCACTACTGTCCTTGATCGGACCTACCCTCGTTCTCGTCATTCTCAGGTTTCTCACATACGCATAAAATGCCTTTGGGTTATCCTTGATCCTATCCGCCAACGATTTTTCATGCCCTCTCTTAGCTCTCCTAATCCCTTTCTTCAGGTCCCTTCTGGCTATCCTGTATCCCTCCACTGCTCTGTCTGAATCCTGTTTCCTCAACCTTATGTAAGCCTCCTTCTTCCTCTTTACCAGACATTCAACCTCTCTCGTCAACAAAGGCTCCCTCACACGACCATTTCTTTCCTGCCTGATAGGTACATACATATCATGGACACGTCGTATCTGCTCTTTGAAAAAGTTCCACATTTCCACCACATCCTTCCCTGACATCCTATGCTCCCAACGTATGCTCCTCAAATCCTGCCTTACAGCATCGTAATTTCCCTTCCCCCAATTATAAAATCTACCTTGTTGTGCGCACCTATCTCTCTCCATAACCAAGGTGAAAGTCACAGAATTGTGGTCACCCTCACCAAAATGTTCACCCACTAACAAGCCCACCACTTGTCCCGGTTCATTACTGAGTACCAAATCCAATATGGCCTCCCCTCTGGTTGGACAATCTACATACTGCGTTAGAAAAGCTTCCTGGACACACTGCACAAACACCGCCCCATCCAATCTACTTGATCTAAAGAGCTTCCAATCAATATTTGGGAAGTTGAAGTCGCCCATGACTACGACCCTGTGGCTTCTGCACCTTTCCAAAATCTGTTTCCCAATCTGTTTCTCCACATCTCTGCTGCTATTGGGGGGCCTATAGTAAACACCCAAGGTGACTGCACCTTTCCTATTTCTGACTTCAGCCCATACTACCTCCAGAGGCAGATCCCCCTCAAACTTCCTTTCTGCAGCCGTTATACCATTTCTAATTAGCAATGCCACCCCCCCCTCCTTTTTTCCCACCCTCCCTAATCTTACTGAAACACCTGTAACCAGGAAACTCCAACAGCCATTCCTGTCCCTCATCTATCCACGTTTCCGTGATGGCCACAACATCGTAGTCCCAGGTACCGATCCACGCCTTAAGTTCACCCACCTTATTTCTGATACTCCTTGCGTTGAAGTATACGCACTTGAGCCCATCTGTGTCCGCAAGTAGTCCCTGTCAGTGCTACCTTCTCCACAGCCTCCCTACAGTCTTGGGCATCCTGACACACAGCTAGCTTACTTGCTGGACTACAAGTCCGGATCCCATCCCCCTGCCAAATTAGTTTAAACCCCCCCGAAGAGTGCTAGCAAACCTACCCCCCAGGATATTGGTGCCCTTCTGGTTCAGGTGCAACCCGTCCTGTTTGTACAGGTCCCACCTTCCCCAGAATGCAGTCTAATTGTCCAAATATCTGAAGCCCTCCCTCCTACACCAGCCTTGCAGCCACGTGTTCAACTGCACTCTCCCTATTCTTTGCCTCACTGTCACGTGGCACCGGCAACAACCCAGAGATGACGACTCTGTCTGTCCTAGCTTTTAGCTTCCAGCCTAACTCCTTGAGCTCTTGAATGACCTCCCCACCCCTCTTCCTACCTATGTCGTTGGTGCCAATGTGTACCACGACTTCTGGCTGCACACCCTCCCCCTTAAGGATTCTGAAGACACGGTCTGAGACGTCTCGGACCCTAGCACCCGGGAGGCAACAAACCATCCGTGAGTCTCGCCCATGTCCACAGAACCGCCTGTCCGTCCCTCTAACTAGAGAGTCCCCTATAACTAGCGCTCTCCTCCTCTCCCCCTTTCCCTTCTGAGTCTCAGAGCCACAGACCCCTTCACTGCAGCTTACACCTGCAACGCTGTCCCCCCCAACAGTTTCCAAAGCTGTATACTTATTTTTTAGGGGAACGACCACAGGGGAACCCTGCACTGCCTGCTTCTTCCCCTTCCCACCTCTAACTGTTACCCAGCTACCTCTGTTCTCCGGCGTAACTATGTCCCTGTAGCTTCTATCAATCACCCTCTCAGCCTCTCGAATAATCCTCAGTTCATCCAACTCCAGTTCCAGTTCCCTAACTCGTTCAGTGAGGATCAGGATCTGACTGCATTTCCTGCAGACGAAGTCGGCAGGAGTATCGGTGGTCACCCCGACCTCAAACATCCTGCAGGAGGAACATTCCACCGCCTGCAATGCCATGACTGAACACACCCACTCAAATACTAATCACTTACCTTCCCGCCCAGCTATGCGCTCCAACCTCACTTCCGCTGCTCCCACTCAAATGTCCGTTGGTGATTAAAGGGTGAGTATTTATACTCACAGTTCTCCTTCCCGGCTGCCCCTCTGTTTGCCGTCACTTCCTCTGCTGCTCCCGCTCTTTTTGTGAAGAGAGGAAAAAAAAACACCGCTGCACGCTACAGGTAAGTAATTTTGAAACAAACTGTCTTACCTTAGCTGTAGTCTCCCGGGTTCGCCTTTACTCGGCCGCTGCTCCCACTCAAATTACAGGCCTTAGTGGTACAGTGCGTATGAGAGGATTCACTCTGGCATTCCCAGTTGCTCTCAGTACACACGGGGTATTGTGATGTGGTTCGTTGGTGGTGGAAGTGGTGAGGGGGAAGGTGTTTTGATCTGTGCCTCAAGGCACCTGTACCTTTCACCGAGAGACCATCCTTTCCACATGGAGACCTGAAGACGATGGGAATGGCTGACTGCTTCTGAATGAAAACGATGTAGCGGCTGTCAGGACAGTGGGGATACACCAACACGATGTGCAGGTCGTTATCCGATAACACAGTAGTTACAGTCCCATGCCACGTCATGTTATCAAAAATCGCACAATAGAAACGGTGGGGCTTATGGGAAAAACAGGGTTAAGGGCGAACAACAAAAATACCAGCAAAAATCGAAACAAAAATTGTAGTAAGTCTAACACAAACGATAGCACAATCCATGTCAATTTTGAAATCACATATTTCAATGAAATGCCACAGTAATGTCACGCTGTCAGGGGTTTCTGAATTAAATAACGTCCTGTCTGAAATGTGCTGGCATTAGCCCAGCTGCTGGACTCAATGCTTTTTAAATATGATCGCAGCATCAAACGTTCATCTCCAGCTCAGAAGTTACTTCATAATACGGGCAAAGACATTGAAAGACAGGGATTTCTCACTAACGTACTTATTCCCAAAAAGGAAGAAAGAAAAGCAGAAATATTTCACGTCAGTATTTACTGTGGAGAAACTCTTGGAAGCTCAGAAATTTCAGAAAGATAAATAGTGATGTTTTCAAAAGAGTTCACATTAAGAAGAGGAAGTTCTGGAGATCTTAAAATACATAAAGCTAGTTTAATCCCGGGGACCTGATCAAGTGTATCACAGGACATTGTGGGAAGCTAGGGAAGAAATTGCGGAGGCCCTCATGGAGATATCTGTATCATTGACAGTCACGGGTGATCTAATGGAAGACTGGAGGGTGGAAAATGTTGTGCCATTATTTTACAAAAGTTGCAAGGGAAAGCCAGTGAAATGCAGACCAATGATCTTGACGTCAGTGGTGAGTAAATTGTTGGAGGGAATTCTGAGAAAGAGGATTTAGATGGATTTACAAGGGCAAGGACTGATTTTGGATAGTCATCATGGCTTTTTGCATGGGAAATTATTTTTCACAAACTTGATCGAGGCTTTGAGGAGTTGACCAAGAGATAGCTGAATGCAGAGTGGTAGGTTTTATCTACATAAAAGGTTCTGCATGGTAGACTGGTTAACAAGGGTAGGTCACATGGGATCAGCTAATCAATTGGATACATAATTAGCTTGACAGTAGGAAGAAGTGGGTGATGGAGAGAGTTGTTGTTCCAACTGGAGCCCTGTGACCAACAGAGTGCCACAAGGATCAGTGTTGGCTGCACTGCTGTTCGCTATCCATATAAATGATTTGAATGAGAGTATGGAAAGCATGGATAGTCTGATGACGCCAACATTGCTGGTAAAATTGACAGTGAGAAAGATTAACCATGAGTGAAACAAGATGCTGTCCAACTGGGCCAGTGTGCCAAGAAATGGCAGGTGGAATTTAGTGCAGAAAAGAGAACAGGAAACACAATCCTGTGAACCCTGCAGAGGCCTCCTTCTTCACATCTGAGAGCGTGTGACATTTCCAGAGCTTTCCCACAGACTGCACAGAAACATCAGGAAAGGAGTAGGCCATTCAACCCATTGAACCTCCACCCATTCGTTCATAGATGAACATCTCTTCAATGCACTTTTTCCACACAATGTACACATTCCTTAATGTGACTGACTATCAGAAATATATAAAATAGGAACTGCAATGGTTCCTTTGGTCCTCTGAATTTACTCCCCCATTTAATATAACAATGGCTGATCCCACATTTCCAGACCACATCCCTGCTCTCTCCCCATCTCTTTATAGTTGAGAAATCCTTATTTATGTTCAGTGCCTTGGCTTCCACAGCCTTATGTGGTGAAGAATTCCCCAAGTTCTCCAGTCACTGAGTGCAGACATTTATTCACATCTCAATACAGAGTGGTCAGCCTGTATCTAATGCTGTTGTGCATTGTTATAGATGTCCCAGTTAGGGGGAGTTATCATCCCTGCTACCAATTTGTCTCGCCCTGTCAGAGTGTCATATATCTCACTGAGATCTTCACTCATTTTCCTAAACCCCTGGAATACAGACCAAGTCGCCCCAAATGCTGCTCCCACAACAAGCCTGTCATCCCAGAGTTCAGTCTGGTCATCCTTCACTGCTCTCCCTCAATGTCAAGTTTGTCTTTTATTTGGGAAGGAGACCCAAACTGTGCACAATACTGCACAATGTTGGAGCTGAGGTCTCACCAAGGCCCTGGACAGCTGCAGTAAGGCAACTTCACTCTGGTCTTCAAATCTGCTTAAAATGAAGGTCAACACATCCTTTATCATCATAACTGCTTTCTGTTCCTGCAACATTGCTTTCATTGACTGGTGTACAATGAGATCCGGATCTTTGTCAGCTACCCAACTTGATGGGTCCATGTACACTGGTCAGGATGCCAATGCCATTCCCAGTAATGGATTCTGGCTTCTGTATGCACCTCAGAGGTCTGCATAGGAGAAAATAAAAAAGGGGAGTGTAAGTGCTTTGGTAGATCAACTTTTACCAACCAAACCCTTCTCAAATGGTAGACTGTTGTTCTATTTTTCCCACCAAAGTGCACAGTGTCACATCTATCCACATTGCTCTTCATCTGCTCCGTATTTGCTCATTCACTCCACTCATCTCAATCACCTTGGAGCTTTGTCACATCCTCGGCACCCATTCACAATCTGACATAGTTTAGTGCTGTCAGCTGGTTTGGAAATTTTCATTTGATTCCCCCAACCATATACTTGATATGTATGAGGAATATCTGCAGCCCAGGCATCCATCCCTGAAACATCCCATGGGCCATCCACTCCAAATAAACATAATTTTATTTCTACTCCTTGTTCCCGGCCAGCTCTCCAATTCTAAAATCATGTCCCGATCCGATCAGATTTGATTTTTCACACGAGGTTGGAGACTTTACCAAAAGTCCTTTTGAAAATCCAAATGCATCCATTGGTTCTCCAGAATTTATCTACCAGTTGCTTTCTCAACATGATTCCCACTTTAAAATCTATGTGAATTTGTTTCTGCCCAATTCTCTTAGTCCCAATAATTTCTCCAAAACTAATTGACTAATTTCAGTCTATTCCCTTTTGACACCAAACCGTAGGTTTCCTCATGTTGCTGGGAAGAATCGGTTTTGTTTTGTGTTGTTCGGTGAGGACAGGACTGGAAAACACTTCATTGTTCTGCCATTTCCCTGTTCTCCATTCTCCATTCCGTTCTTTTCCCATTGGCATACCTTCAGAAGCTATTAGTTTACTTTTTTATAACTCTTGTAACTTTACGTGTCAGGCACACAACACTTAAACTGATCAATAATTGTTTTCCACAACCTTACAATCACAGAAACGTACACTCTGTACTGTCAGAAGTGCAGGAGAATCTACATTAGCCCCACTTTCCTGTACTTAGACCCATAGCGTAAATATTAAGACATGTCACGTATTCGTCCAAGTACTTGTTAACACTTGTGATGTTACCGTGACAACTACTTTCTCAGGAAGTGCATTCCAGACCCTGAAACCTCTGGATGGAAACCATTCCTCAAATCTTCTTCAAACCTCAAACCCTTGAGCTGAAAAGAGTGTGTTCCCTTGCTGTTGGGCCTGTGACTAACAGGGTCGGCTGGTGTCTATTCATCCTATTCATATCCCTTCCAATCTTATGCTTCCAAATTACTTAGTTCCCTCAATCTTCTGTGCCAAGGGAATTGCCCGAGCTTATCCAGCGTCTTTTCATAGCTGATACACTCCATCCCTGGGAACATCCTGGTGAATCTCCTCTGTAGCACTCCACTACCCCCAGTGCTGTCATATCTTTCCTGTAATTTGGAACACAAAACTGCACACAATATTCCATCTTGGCCTAACCAAAATCACGTATAGCCCTTATAACATATGCCTTGAAAAATGAAGGCTAAGCATAGTGCCCTCCCCTGTCTGGTTCCTTCTTTCAAAGTGCATCACCTCATGTTTATCAGGGTTACATTCCATCTGCCATTGATCTGCCCATGTGACCATTCTATCTGTGTCTTCCTGCAACATAAGACCACCCCCTCCTCACTGCCAACCATCCGGCCAATCTTTGTGTCAAACACAAACTTGCTTATCACTCTTCTCCCCCTCCCCCACTCACCTCAACCCCACCCACCGCCATTCACATCTACATCATTGATGAATACTACTTATAATAAAGGAATACAACACTGATCCCTGTAGTATACCGCCGGGCACTGGTCTCCAGTCACACAAACTGCCTTCTACCACCATCTTCTGTTTCCTGCCACTAAGACAGTTTTGGGTGTAACTTGCCAAGTTAACCATGATACCAATAGATTTTACTTTCTTTATCAGTTTCCTATGTAGGGCTTTGTCAAAGACCATGCTGAAAAAAAAACTCCCACATACGTGACCTTTTCAAAAACGTTCCATCAAATTCATTACAATCCCTGATCAAACATTGTCTCTCTAAATGGGAATCAATTTTCTCTTTTCCTATTTTCTCCAGTAGTTTCCCCTAACTCTGATCTGAAGCTCACTTGTCTATAGTTCCCAGGCCTATGTCCACCATCTTTCCTGTTATTTCTAACCATAATAATTATTCTTCAGTCCACGGAGACCTCCGCTGTGCACAGATTCTACTGGAATCTGGATTATGCCTTTTCTTCCCTTGTCTCCAAAAAACAATCTTTGATACCTGGGGAACTGGTCAATCTGAAACCAGCCAAAACCATTAGTTCCTGATCACATCATATATCAACCTGTTCAAGATCTTCACACATTCTGTACTTACATCTTCCTTCTCCAAAGTAAAACCTGATGCAAAGCTCTCATCTAACAATCTCCATCTTCCCACACAGATTGACCCCTTGGTTTCTAATGGACACCAATTGTTCCCTGGATATTCTGTCCTAGTTGAGGAACATGTAGAATATCTTGGGTTTCTCCCTAATCCTGCCTGCTGCATGTCTCTGTGTTAGTCTATCCCCTCTGTGTGACAGTTCCAAGTTTCACTCCAGCCACGTCTCATTCTTTGAAACCCCAGAAAATATAGGCTGAGTTTCATCATCAGACAATCTTGCTATCTGACAGATTAGTCTGGAGAGTGCCTGTTGCAATTCCTCTGTGGTCAGAATAGTCTTGCTTAGATTGGGATGGCAGAATAACATGAGGAACAATCTTATTTTTCCTTTTTTCATGAGTTTAACTATTGCTTTGATAAAGCCATTTCAAGCTTTATATGTTGCAGTTTTTTTCTGTTTTTCTTCAGACATGTGCGTTTGTATCTGTGTGCATGACGCCGTGTGTGATTGTGTGTGGCTATATCTCTGTATGTGTATCTGTGTTTGACTCAGTGTATCTGTATATCTGTGTGTGTGCATGTGTGTGTGTGCGCGCGCACACGCGCGTGCATGCACTTGCTTTTCTGTGTTCCCATTGTATAAAAAAAGATACATACAGATTTACATATTTTCCATATCCAAACTGTTTGTCATTTATCTTTCCATCATAGATTGAGTAAACTTGCTTTCATCTTATATAAGCTATTTTTGCAAATTTAAAACATCTGCCTGACTTGTTCCTATCATTGAAGCTAACCCAGTCTGGCCATATCATTAACACGGTTACATTTAGAATTTGTCATGACCAATGGAGGAGTGGGACAAGAAAAGGAAACAATGACCCTCCAGCCTGAGTCTGAACACGGATGAGAAGAAATTCTCAAATGGCTGTTTGAGTTAGAATTCTCTTCCCCAGAAGTTTGAAATGCCTGCGTACTTGCATTTATGCAGAGCTGCATTTACAAAGAACAAAGAGAACAAAATTTATAGCCCAGGAACAGGCCCTTCGGCCCTCCAAGCCTGAGCTGATCCAAATGTACCGCCTAAACCTGTCGGTCAATTCCTAAGCATCTGTATCCCTCTACTTCTCACCTAATCACGCATTTATCCAGATGCATCTTAAATGAATCTATCATGCCTGTCTCTACCACCTCTGCTGGCAATGCGCTCCAAACACCCACCAACCTCTGTGCGAAGTACTTTTCACTTCTCGCCTTGAAAGCACGACCTCTCATTACTGAAAAATCTTGTCTCTATCCACTGTGTCTATGCCCTTCATGATTTTGTAAACCTCATTCAGATCCCCCTTCAATCTCCTTTTCTCAAATGAAAATAAACCTAGCCGACTCAATCTTTCTTCATAGCTAGCACCTTCCATACCTGGCATTATCCTCGTAAACCCTCTCCAAAGCGTTCATATCCTTTTGGTAATGTGGCGACCAGAACTGTACACAGTATTCTAAATGTGGCCAAACCAATGTCTTGTACAATTTTAACATGACTTGCCAGCTCTTATACTCAATACCCCGTCCAATGAAGGCAAGCATATCATATGGCTTCTTGACCACTCTATCCACCTATGCAGCAACCTTCAGGGTAAAATGGACCTGCACTCCCAGATCTCTCTGCCCATCAACTTTTCCCAAGGCTCTTCCGTTCATTGTATAATTCACTCTAGAATTGCCTTGCCTAAATGCATTACCTCACATTTGTCTGGACTGCCACTTTTCCGCCTAGCTCTCCAGTCTATCTATACCCTCCTATATTCTTTAACAGTCCCTTATGCTTTCTGCGACTCCATCAATATTTGTGTCATCTCCAAACTTGCAAATTTGTTAGGTATTTGATAGAAAAATGAGTCAAAGATAATGAACTACGGATAGGAAGGTGGGTCTGAGACCACAACCACAGCTACAAACTTCCATTCCGGCTCCTCAGTCCTATGTCTTTACATTCCATTCGGCCCCTCAAATCTGCTGCACAAGAGCTGTTAGAGGCCACTTGCTCCTGGCACCTGTTGTACAGAAACAGAGGAGACCATTCACCCACACAGCTTGATGTGAATTAGTAATTGTCCTGAGGATAAGAGTGGGTGCCGCTGTGACACAACCTTCCTTACAGTCCTCCGTCTCCATTTGTTGGCTCTGATGTACACCCAGATTCACTGTGAATACAACCTCCATACTGCACACAGAGATGGCTCACAACATCCTCTGGTCTCCCTGACTGCAACATTCCAGAGCAGGATTTTCAGGAAAATAACAACCACTAACTTTCTAATAGCGGAATAGGAGAACATAAAAAAAAACATGAGTAAGTCATTCAGCCCCTCAAGCGTGCCTTTCTCTTCAATAAGATCTTGACTGATCTACTCTCGGCCTTATATCGTCTTTTATGCCCAAATCCTGTTAGCCCTCAACTCCCTGATTTGTCAAAAAGCCATCAATACCACCTCATCCACCCCAGCCCCTACTCACTTCCAAATATTTCAGTGATCCAGTTACCCCTAACCTTTTGGAACTGAGAAATCCTGAACGTCACTACCCTCTGAGAGAAGGAAACACTCCCCACACATACACTGTGCGCTATTGACATGAACAAATGATAGGAACACAAGGTAAGAGTGATTAGCTCTGATACCAAGGCAGGATTTGACTGAGGGTGGTCTCAAGGACCCTGAACAAAACTGAATTCAATAGGAATAAGCTGTATACTCCCCACTGGTGGGAACCACGCAAACCAAAAGGAAGGTGATATTATTTGATGGTCATCAACCCTCTCAGTCCCAAGATATCTCAGGGAAACTTCCTCAGCACAAACATCTCCAGCTGCGTCATCAAACTCTTTCGCTATATCAGAAGAACAGAAGTGGGGATGTTCACTGTAGATCATACAATGTTCAGAACGATTGGTCAACCCCTCAGCTCCTTAAGACGTGTGGGGATATAATTAAAACAGTTTGATTAAGTTAATACCGTACAACAATGAAAAATATAAGAAAACAGATTGTCTGATTAAGTTGCTATTGTACAACAGGTAAAATTGTTTCTGATGCCAATAGAGTTCATGAAAAACGATGTTCAAGTCATTGATTGATTTTATTGAATCAATGAATAACGTTTGATTTATTGTCTCAACGATTGAAGTTTTATTCATTGATTGAATAAATGCAGTTTGTGTCGTTGATTGAAAGCGTTAAGCTCGAGACATTGATATAATGGTAGAATCTCAAATCATTGAATTACCTCGTGCACTCTGTTTCATTCAATGACTGTGTGCAGTTTGTATAATTGTATGAACGAATGCAGCTGTACTCACGTAACGAATGAGGTACGTTTGTTTCCAAGTATCAATGAATAACAACTGAATGAGTGCAGTTTGTTTCACTGAATGAATGATAGACTTTTGATTCAATGACTGAACGCATGCTTTTGTTTCAATGAATGAAAGTGTTAATCTCGAGATTTTGATAAAATGAGAGAAGCTCAAGTCATTAAATTTACACGAGTAGTCTGTTTCATTGAAAAAATGCATGCAGTTTGCGTCATTGTATGCAGTTGGATTCACGAAACAAATGAGTTAAGTTTGTTTCAAGGAATCAATGATTAACATCTGAATGAATGCAGTCTGTTTCGCTGAATGCAAGCGTTAAGCTCCAGACATGGAATAAATGAGAGAAGCTCTATTCATTGAATTAACACGTGCAGTCACTTTCATTGAATGAATGTGTGCAGTTTGATTCATTTAATGAATGATAGAATTGTGGTTTAATGAATGCAGTTTGTTTCAGTGAACGAAAGCGTTATGTTCGAGTTATTCAAGACATGAGACAAGCTCTGCTGATTGAATTCACACGCGCAGTCTGTTTCATTCTATGAACGTGTGCAGATGGTTTCAGTCAACGAATGAATGCAGTTAGATTCACTTAAGAAATGAGTTAAGTTTGTTGCATTGAATCAATGAATAATGTTTGATTTAATGAATCAATGATTGAAGTTTAATTCAATGATTAAATGAATGCAGGTTGTTTCACTGATTTCGTTCAGCTCGAGACATTGACAAAATGAGAGAATGTCAACTCATTAAATTACCACGTGCACTCTGATTCAATGAATTGCAGTTTGTTCCTTTGAATGAAAGACTCAGGATATAGACACTGTATAATTGAGCGAAGCTCTAGTCATTCAATTAATACATGCAGTCTGTTTCATTAAAATAATGCATGCAGTTTGTTTCATTGTAAGAATGAATGCAGTTGGATTCAAAAACAATTGAGTTAAGTTCGTTGCATGCAGTTTGTTACGATGAATGAAAGCGTCAGTATAGAGACAGTGTATTAATGAGAGAAGCTCTAGTCATTGAATTAACACGTACCATCTTTTTCATTGAATTAATGTTTGCAGTCTGTTTCACTGAATGAATGGGGAGAGCTCTACGTATTAGATTAGCACGTTCAGTGTGTTTCAGTAAATGAATGAGTGCAGCTTGTTTTTTTGAATGAATACATAGGATTCACTAAATAAATGAGTTCAGGTTGTTTCATTGAATCAATGAATAACGTTTAATTTATTTAATCAACGATTGAAGTTTCATTCATTGATTGAACAAATGCAGTTTGTGTCGTTGATTGAAAGCGTTAAGCTCGAGACATTGAATGAGATACGCTCAACTCATTGATTTACAACGTGCACTCTGTTTCATTGAAAGAGTGTATGCAGTTGGATTCAATTGATTTATGCTCGTTGCATGCAGTTTGTTACGATGAATGAAAGCGTCAGGGTAGAGCCAGTATGTTAATGAGAGATGCTCCAGTCATTGACTTAACACGTGATATCTCTTTCATTGAATTAATGTTTGCAGTTTGTTTCACTGAATGAAAGCGGAAAAATCTACGCTTTGGATTAGCACGTTTAGCGTGTTTCAATGAACGAATGAGCGCAGCTTGTTGTTTTGAATGAATGAATGCATTGGATTCACTAAATAAATGAGTTAGTTCAGTTTGTTTCATTGGATCAATGAATAACGTTTGATTTATTGAATCAACGATTGAAGTTTAATTCATTGATTGAATAAATGCAGTTTGTGTCGTTGATTGAAAGCGTTAAGCTCGAGTTTTTCAAGAAATGAGAGATGCTCGACTGATTGAAATAACACGTGCAGTCTGTTTGAATGAATTAATGATTGCAGTTTGTTTCCCTGAATGAAAGAAAAATTATTTTCACATTGGATTAGCCCGGGAAGTGTGTTTTATTGAATGAATGAGTGCAGTTTGATTCATTGAACGACTGAATGCACACAAATCCAACAAAAAAATGAGTTGAGTTTGTTTCATTGAATCAATGAATAATGTTTGATTCAACGAATCAATTTTTGAGGTTTGAATATATGATTCAATGAATTGCAGTTTGTTCCGATGAATAAAAGCGTCAGGATAGAGACAGTGTATTAATGAGAGAAGCCCTAGTCATTGAATTAGCATGGCTTTCATTGAGTTAATGTTTGCAGTTTGTTTAACTGAATGAATGGGGAAAAATCTACGCTATGGATTAGCACGTTTAGCGTGTTTCAATGAATGAATGAGTGCAGCTTGTTGTTTTGAATGAATGAATGCATTGGATTCACTAAATAAATGAGTTAGTTCAGTTTGTTTCATTGAATCAATGAATAACGTTTGAATTATTGAATCAACGATTGAAGTTTAATTCATTGATTGAATAAATGCAGTTTGTGTCGTTGATTGAAAGCGTTAAGCTCGAGTTTTTCATGAAATGAGAGATGCTCGATTGATTGAATTAACACGTGCAGTCTGTTTGATTGAACTAATGATTGCAGTTTGTTTCCCTGAATGAATGGAAAATGATTTTCACATTGGATTAGCACGTGCATTGTGCTTCATTGAATGACTGAATGCACAAAGATCCATTAAACAAATGAGTTGAGTTTGTTTCATTGAATCAATGAATAATGTGTGATACAATGAATCAATTTTTGAAGTTTGAATATATGATTCAATGAATTGCAGTTTGTTCCTATGAATAAAAGCGTCAGGATAGAGACAGTGTATCAATGAGAGAAGCCCTAGTCATTGAATTAACATCTCTTTCATTGATTTAATGTTTGCAGTTTGTTTCACTGAATGAATGCAGAAAAATCTAGGCAGTGGATTAGCACGTTCAGTGTTGTTTCAATGAATGAATGTTATTTTGAACGAATGCATTGGATTCACTAAATAAACGAGTTCAGTTTGTTTCATTGAATCAATTAATAACGTTTGATTTATTGAATCAACGATTGAAGTTTAATTCATTGATTGAATAAATGCAGTTTGTGTCGTTGATTGAAAGCGTTAAGCTCGAGTTTTTCAGGAAATGAGAGATGCTCGATTGATTGAATTAACACGTGCAGTCTGTTTGATTGAATTAATGATTGCAGTTTGTTTCTCTGAATGAATGGAAAATGATTTTCACATTGGATTAGCGCGTGCAGTGTGTTTCATTGAATGAATGATTGCAGTTTGATTAATTGAATGACTGAATGCTCATAAATCCATTAAACAAATGAGTTGAGTTTGTTTCATTAAATCAATGATTAACATCTGATTTATTGAATTTTAATTCATTGATTGAATAAATGTAGTTTGTGTCGTTGATTGAAAGCGTTAAGCTCGAGTTTTTCAAGAAATAAGAGATGCTCTCCTAATTGAATTAACACGTGGCGTCTGATTCACTGAATAAATGAGTGCAGTTTGAATCATTTAATGGAAGAATGCAATTAGATTCAATATACAAATCAGCTGTGTTAGTTTTATTTATTCAATGAATAACGTTTGGTTCATTGAATCGATTTGTAAAATTTCATTAAACGATCCAATGATTTGCAGTTTGTTCCTTTGAATGAAAGCGTCAAGATATAGACACTGTATAAATGAGAGAAGCTCTAGTCATTGATTTAACACATGATGTCTGTTTGATTGAATTAATGATTGCAGTTTGTTCCCTGAATGAATGCAAAATGATTTTCACGTTGGATTAGCACGTGCAGTGTGTTTCATTGAATGAATCAGTGCAGTTTGATTCATTGAATGACTGAATGCACATAAGTCCATTGAACAAATGAGTTAAGTTTGTTTCTTTGAATCAATGAATAACGTCTGATTTATTGAATCAACGATTGAAGTTTAATTCATTGATTGAATAAATGCAGTTTGTGTCGTTGATTGAAAGCGTTAAGCTCGAGTTTTTCATGAAATGAGAGATGCTCGATTGATTGAATTAACACGTGCAATCTGTTTCAGTCAATGTCTCGCGATTAACGAAGCTCTCCTAATTAAAATAACACGTGGCGTCTGATTCACTGAATAAATGAGTGCAGTTTGAATCATTTAATGGAAGAATGCAATTGGATTCATTATACAAATCAGTTGTATTAGTTTCATTGATTCAATGAATAACGTTTGTTTCATTGAATCAATGAATAACGTCTGATTTATTGAACCAACGATTGAAGTTTAATTCATTGATTGAATAAATGCAGTTTGTGTCGTTAATTGAAAGCGTTAAGCTCGAGTTTTTCATGAAATGAGAGATGCTCGATTGATTGAATTAACACGTGCAGTCTGTTTGATTGAATTAATGATTGCAGTTTGTTTCCCTGAATGAATGGAAAATGATTTTCACATTGGATTAGCACGTGCAGTGTTAATGACTGAATGCACAAAGATCCATTAAACAAATGAGTTGAGTTTGTTTCATTGAATCAATGAATAATGTTTGATACAATGAATCAATTTTTGAAGTTTGAATATATGATTCAATGAATTGCAGTTTGTTAGGATGAATAAAAGCGTCAGGATAGAGACAGTGTATCAATGAGAGAAGCCCTAGTCATTGAATTAACATCTCTTTCACTGATTTAATGTTTGCAGTTTGTTTCACTGAATGAATGCAGAAAAATCTACAACACGTTCAGTGTTGTTTAAACGAATGAATGTTATTTTGAATGAATGCATTGGATTCACCAAATAAACGAGTTCAGTTTGTTTCATTGAATCAATGAATAACGTTTGATTTGTTGAATCAACGATTGAAGTTTAATTCATTGATTGAATAAATGCCATTTGTGTCGTTGATTGAAAGCGTTAAGCTCGAGTTTTTCATGAAATGAGAGATGCTCGACTGATTGAATTAACACGTGCAGTCTGTTTGATTGAATTAATTATTGCAGTTTGTTTCCCTGAATGAATGCAAAATAATTTTCACATTGGATTAGCACGTGCAGTGTGTTTCATTGAATGAATCAGAGCAGTTTGATTCATTGAATGACTGAATGCACATAGGTCCATTAAACAAATGAGTTAAGTTTGTTTCATTGAATCAATGAATAACGTCTGATTTATTGAATCAACGATTGAAGTTTAATTCATTGATTGAATAAATGCAGTTTGTGTCGTTAATTGAAAGCGTTAAGCTCGAGTTTTTCATGAAATGAGAGATGCTCGATTGATTGAATTAACACGTGCAGTCTGTTTGATTGAATTAATGATTGCAGTTTGTTTCCCTGAATGAATGGAAAATGATTTTCACATTGGATTAGCACGTGCAGTGTGTTTCATTGAATGACTGAATGCACAAAGATCCATTAAACAAATGAGTTGAGTTTGTTACATTGAATCAATGAATAATGTTTGATACAATGAATCAATTTTTGAAGTTTGAATATATGATTCAATGAATTGCAGTTTGTTCCGATGAATAAAAGCGTCAGGATAGAGACAATGTATAATGAGAGAAGCCCTAGTCATTGAATTAACATGGCTTTCATTGAGTTAATGTTTGCAGTTTGTTTAAATGAATGAATGGAGAAAAGCCTACTCATTGGATTAGCACGTTTAGTGTTGTCTCAATGAATGAATGAGTGCAGCTTGTTATTTTGAACGAATGCATTGGATTCACTAAATAAACGAGTTCAGTTTGTTTCATTGAATCAATGAATAACGTTTGATTTATTGAATCAACGATTGAAGTTTAATTCATTGATTGAATAAATGCAGTTTGTGTCGTTGATTGAAAGCGTTAAGCTCGAGTTTTTCAAGAAATGAGAGATGCTCGACTGATTGAATTAACACGTGCAGTCTGTTTCAGTCAATGTCTCGCGATTAACGATTTCAATGATAGAAGCTCTCCTAATTGAAGTAACACGTGGCGTCTGATTCACTGAATAAATGAGTGCAGTTTGAATCATTTAATGGAAAAATGCAATTGGATTCAATATACAAATCAGTTGTGTTAGTTTAATTGATTCAATGAATAACGTTTGGTTCATTGAATCAATTCGTAAAATTTCATTAAACGATCCAATGATTTGCAGTTTGTTCCTTTGAATGAAAGCGTCAGGATATAGACACTGTATAAATGAGAGAAGCTCTAGTCATTGAATTAACACGTGCAGTCTGTTTGATTGAATTAATGATTGCAGTTTGTTTCCCTGAATGAATGCAAAATGATTTTCACATTGGATTAGCACGTGCAGTGTGTTTCATTGAATGAATCAGAGCAGTTTGATTCATTGAATGACTGAATGCACATAGGTCCATTAAACAAATGAGTTAAGTTTGTTTCATTGAATCAATGAATAACGTCTGATTTATTGAATCAACGATTGAAGTTTAATTCATTGATTGAATAAATGCAGTTTGTGTCGTTAATTGAAAGCGTTAAGCTCGAGTTTTTCATAACATGAGAGATGCTCGATTGATTGAATTAACACGTGCAGTCTGCTTGATTGAATTAATGATTGCAGTTTGTTTCCCTGAATGAATGGAAAATGATTTTCACATTGGATTAGCACGTGCAGTGTGAATGACTGAATGCACAAACATCCATTAAAGAAATGAGTTGAGTTTGTTTCATTGAATCAATGAATAATGTTTGATACAATGAATCAATTTTTGAAGTTTGAATATATGATTCAATGAATTGCAGTTTGTTCCGATGAATAAAAGCGTCAGGATAGAAACAGTGTATCAATGAGAGAAGCCCTAGTCATTGAATTAACATCTCTTTCACTGATTTAATGTTTGCAGTTTGTTTCACTGAATGAATGCAGAAAAATCTACGCAGTGGATTAGCACGTTCAGTGTTGTTTAAACGAATGAATGTTATTTTGAATGAATGCATTGGATTCACCAAATAAACGAGTTCAGTTTGTTTCATTGAATCAATGAATAACGTTTGATTTATTGAATCAACGATTGAAGTTCAATTCATTGATTGAATAAATGCCGTTTGTGTCGTTGATTGAAAGCGTTAAGCTCGAGTTTTTCATGAAATGAGAGATGCTCGACTGATTGAATTAACACGTGCAGTCTGTTTGATTGAATTAATGATTGCAGTTTGTTTCCCTGAATGAATGCAAAATAATTTTCACATTGGATTAGCACGTGCAGTGTGTTTCATTGAATGAATCAGAGCAGTTTGATTCATTGAATGACTGAATGCACATAGGTCCATTAAACAAATGAGTTAAGTTTGTTTCATTGAATCAATGAATAACGTCTGATTTATTGAATCAACGATTGAAGTTTAATTCATTGATTGAATAAATGCAGTTTGTGTCGTTAATTGAAAGCGTTAAGCTCGAGTTTTTCATGAAATGAGAGATGCTCGATTGATTGAATTAACACGTGCAGTCTGTTTGATTGAATTAATGATTGCAGTTTGTTTCCCTGAATGAATGGAAAATGATTTTCACATTGGATTAGCACGTGCAGTGTGTTTCATTGAATGACTGAATGCACAAAGATCCATTAAACAAATGAGTTGAGTTTGTTTCATTGAATCAATGAATAATGTTTGATACAATGAATCAATTTTTGAAGTTTGAATATATGATTCAATGAATTGCAGTTTGTTAGGATGAATAAAAGCGTCAGGATAGAGACAGTGTATCAATGAGAGAAGCCCTAGTCATTGAATTAACATCTCTTTCATTGATTTAATGTTTGCAGTTTGTTTCACTGAATGAATGCAGAAAAATCTACGTAGTGGATTAGCACGTTCAGTGTTGTTTAAACGAATGAATGTTATTTTGAATGAATGCATTGGATTCACTAAATAAACGAGTTCAGTTTGTTTCATTGAATCAATGAATAACGTTTGATGTATTGAATCAACGATTGAAGTTTAATTTATTGATTGAATAAATGCAGTTTGTGTCGTTGATTGAAAGCGTTAAGCTCGAGTTTTTCATGAAATGAGAGATGCTCGACTGATTGAATTAACACGTGCAGTCTGTTTGATTGAATTAATGATTGCAGTTTGTTTCCCTGAATGAATGGAAAATGATTTTCACATTGGATTAGCACGTGCAGTGTGTTTCATTGAATGACTGAATGCACAAAGATCCATTAAACAAATGAGTTGAGTTTGTTTCATTGAATCAATGAATAATGTTTGATACAATGAATCAATTTTTGAAGTTTGAATATATGATTCAATGAATTGCAGTTTGTTAGGATGAATAAAAGCGTCAGGATAGAGACAGTGTATCAATGAGAGAAGCCCTAGTCATTGAATTAACATCTCTTTCATTGATTTAATGTTTGCAGTTTGTTTCACTGAATGAATGCAGAAAAATCTAGGCAGTGGATTAGCACGTTCAGTGTTGTTTAAACGAATGAATGTTATTTTGAATGAATGCATTGGATTCACTAAATAAACGAGTTCAGTTTGTTTCATTGAATCAATGAATAACGTTTGATGTATTGAATCAACGATTGAAGTTTAATTTATTGATTGAATAAATGCAGTTTGTGTCGTTGATTGAAAGCGTTAAGCTCGAGTTTTTCATGAAATGAGAGATGCTCGACTGATTGAATTAACACGTGCAGTCTGTTTGATTGAATTAATGATTGCAGTTTGTTTCCCTGAATGAATGGAAAATGATTTTCACATTGGATTAGCGCGTGCAGTGTGTTTCATTGAATGAATGAGTGTCGTTTGATTCATTCAATGACTGAATGCGCATAAATCCATGAAACAAATGAGTTGAGTTTGTTTCATTGAATCAATGAATAATGTTTGATTCAATGAATCAATTTTTGAAGTTTGAATATATGATTCAATGAATTGCAGTTTGTTCCGATGAATAAAAGCGTCAGGATAGAGACAGTGTATAATGAGAGAAGCCCTAGTCATTGAATTAACATGGCTTTCATTGAGTTAATGTTTGCAGTTTGTTTAACTGAATGAATGGAGAAAAGCCTACTCATTGGATTAGCACGTTCAGTGTTGTTTCAATGAAAGAATGAGTGCAGCTTGTTATTTTGAACGAATGCATTGGATTCACTAAATAAACGAGTTCAGTTTGTTTCATTGAATCAATGAATAACGTTTGATTTATTGAATCAACGATTGAAGTTTAATTCATTGATTGAATAAATGCAGTTTGTGTCGTTGATTGAAAGCGTTAAGCTCGAGTTTTTCAAGAAATGAGAGATGCTCGACTGATTGAATTAACACGTGCAGTCTGTTTCAGTCAATGTCTCGCGATTAACGATTTCAATGATAGAAGCTCTCCTAATTGAAGTAACACGTGGCGTCTGATTCACTGAATAAATGAGTGCAGTTTGAATCATTTAATGGAAAAATGCAATTGGATTCAATATACAAATCAGTTGTGTTAGTTTAATTGATTCAATGAATAACGTTTGGTTCATTGAATCAATTCGTAAAATTTCATTAAACGATCCAATGATTTGCAGTTTGTTCCTTTGAATGAAAGCGTCAGGATATAGACACTGTATAAATGAGAGAAGCTCTAGTCATTGAATTAACACGTGCAGTCTGTTTGATTGAATTAATGATTGCAGTTTGTTTCCCTGAATGAATGCAAAATGATTTTCACATTGGATTAGCACGTGCAGTGTGTTTCATTGAATGACTGAATGCACAAAGATCCATTAAACAAATGAGTTGAGTTTGTTTCATTGAATCAATGAATAATGTTTGATACAATGAATCAATTTTTGAAGTTTGAATATATGATTCAATGAATTGCAGTTTGTTAGGATGAATAAAAGCGTCAGGATAGAGACAGTGTATCAATGAGAGAAGCCCTAGTCATTGAATTAACATCTCTTTCATTGATTTAATGTTTGCAGTTTGTTTCACTGAATGAATGCAGAAAAATCTACGCAGTGGATTAGCACGTTCAGTGTTGTGTAAACGAATGAATGTTATTTTGAACGAATGCATTGGATTCA
Organism: Chiloscyllium plagiosum; assembly: GCF_037043375.1. Taxonomy (NCBI): domain Eukaryota; kingdom Metazoa; phylum Chordata; class Chondrichthyes; order Orectolobiformes; family Hemiscylliidae; genus Chiloscyllium; species Chiloscyllium plagiosum. The sequence goes on from NW_028270171.1 coordinate 32,369,613, forward strand.
CTAAATAAACGAGTTCAGTTTGTTTCATTGAATCAATGAATAACGTTTGATTTATTGAATCAACGATTGAAGTTTAATTCATTGATTGAATAAATGCAGTTTGTGTCGTTGATTGAAAGCGTTAAGCTCGAGTTTTCCATGAAATGAGAGATGCTCGACTGATTGAATTAACACGTGCAGTCTGTTTGATTGAATTAATGATTGCAGTTTGTTTCCCTGAATGAATGGAAAATGATTTTCACATTGGATTAGCGCGTGCAGTGTGTTTCATTGAATGAATGGGTGCAGTTTGATTCATTCAATGACTGAATGCGCATAAATCCATGAAACAAATGAGTTGAGTTTGTTTCATTGAATCAATGAATAATGTTTGATTCAATGAAACAATTTTTGAAGTTTGAATATATGATTCAATGAATTGCAGTTTGTTCCGATGAATAAAAGCGTCAGGATAGAGACAGTGTATAATGAGAGAAGCCCTAGTCATTGAATTAGCATGGCTTTCATTGAGTTAATGTTTGCAGTTTGTTTAACTGAATGAATGGAGAAAAGCCTACTCATTGGATTAGCACGTTCAGTGTTGTTTCAATGAATGAATGAGTGCAGCTTGTTATTTTGAACGAATGCATTGGATTCACTAAATAAACGAGTTCAGTTTGTTTCATTGAATCAATGAATAACGTTTGATTTATTGAATCAACGATTGAAGTTTAATTCATTGATTGAATAAATGTAGTTTGTGTCGTTGATTGAAAGCGTTAAGCTCGAGTTTTCCATGAAATGAGAGATGCTCGACTGATTGAATTAACACGTGCAGTCTGTTTGATTGAATTAATGATTGCAGTTTGTTTCCCTGAATGAATGGAAAATGATTTTCACATTGGATTAGCGCGTGCAGTGTGTTTCATTGAATGAATGGGTGCAGTTTGATTCATTCAATGACTGAATGCGCATAAATCCATGAAACAAATGAGTTGAGTTTGTTTCATTGAATCAATGAATAATGTTTGATTCAATGAATCAATTTTTGAAGTTTGAATATATGATTCAATGAATTGGAGTTTGTTAGGATGAATAAAAGCGTCAGGATAGAGACAGTGTATCAATGAGAGAAGCCCTAGTCATTGAATTAACATGGCTTTCATTGAGTTAATGTTTGCAGTTTGTTTAACTGAATGAATGGAGAAAAGCCTACTCATTGGATTAGCACGTTCAGTGTTGTTTCAATGAAAGAATGAGTGCAGCTTGTTATTTTGAACGAATGCATTGGATTCACTAAATAAACGAGTTCAGTTTGTTTCATTGAATCAATGAATAACGTTTGATTTATTGAATCAACGATTGAAGTTTAATTCATTGATTGAATAAATGCAGTTTGTGTCGTTGATTGAAAGCGTTAAGCTCGAGTTTTTCAAGAAATGAGAGATGCTCGACTGATTGAATTAACACGTGCAGTCTGTTTCAGTCAATGTCTCGCGATTAACGATTTCAATGATAGAAGCTCTCCTAATTGAAGTAACACGTGGCGTCTGATTCACTGAATAAATGAGTGCAGTTTGAATCATTTAATGGAAAAATGCAATTGGATTCAATATACAAATCAGTTGTGTTAGTTTAATTGATTCAATGAATAACGTTTGGTTCATTGAATCAATTCGTAAAATTTCATTAAACGATCCAATGATTTGCAGTTTGTTCCTTTGAATGAAAGCGTCAGGATATAGACACTGTATAAATGAGAGATGCTCGATTGATTGAATTAACACGTGCAGTCTGTTTGATTGAATTAATGATTGCAGTTTGTTTCCCTGAATGCACAAATCCATTAAACAAATGAGTTGAGTTTGTTTCATTGAATCAATGAATAATGTTTGATACAATGAATCAATTTTTGAAGTTTGAATATATGATTCAATGAATTGCAGTTTGTTAGGATGAATAAAAGCGTCAGGATAGAGACAGTGTATCAATGAGAGAAGCCCTAGTCATTGAATTAACATCTCTTTCATTGATTTAATGTTTGCAGTTTGTTTCACTGAATGAATGCAGAAAAATCTACGCAGTGGATTAGCACGTTCAGTGTTGTGTAAACGAATGAATGTTATTTTGAATGAATGCATTGGATTCACTAAATAAACGAGTTCAGTTTGTTTCATTGAATCAATGAATAACGTTTGATTTATTGAATCAACGATTGAAGTTTAATTCATTGATTGAATAAATGCAGTTTGTGTCGTTGATTGAAAGCGTTAAGCTCGAGTTTTCCATGAAATGAGAGATGCTCGACTGATTGAATTAACACGTGCAGTCTGTTTGATTGAATTAATGATTGCAGTTTGTTTCCCTGAATGAATGGAAAATGATTTTCACATTGGATTAGCGCGTGCAGTGTGTTTCATTGAATGAATGGGTGCAGTTTGATTCATTCAATGACTGAATGCGCATAAATCCATGAAACAAATGAGTTGAGTTTGTTTCATTGAATCAATGAATAATGTTTGATTCAATGAAACAATTTTTGAAGTTTGAATATATGATTCAATGAATTGCAGTTTGTTCCGATGAATAAAAGCGTCAGGATAGAGACAGTGTATCAATGAGAGAAGCCCTAGTCATTGAATTAGCATGGCTTTCATTGAGTTAATGTTTGCAGTTTGTTTAACTGAATGAATGGAGAAAAGCCTACTCATTGGATTAGCACGTTCAGTGTTGTTTCAATGAATGAATGAGTGCAGCTTGTTATTTTGAACGAATGCATTGGATTCACTAAATAAACGAGTTCAGTTTGTTTCATTGAATCAATGAATAACGTTTGATTTATTGAATCAACGATTGAAGTTTAATTCATTGAGTGAATAAATGCAGTTTGTGTCGTTGATTGAAAGCGTTAAGCTCGAGTTTTCCATGAAATGAGAGATGCTCGACTGATTGAATTAACACGTGCAGTCTGTTTGATTGAATTAATGATTGCAGTTTGTTTCCCTGAATGAATGGAAAATGATTTTCACATTGGATTAGCGCGTGCAGTGTGTTTCATTGAATGAATGGGTGCAGTTTGATTCATTCAATGACTGAATGCGCATAAATCCATGAAACAAATGAGTTGAGTTTGTTTCATTGAATCAATGAATAATGTTTGATTCAATGAATCAATTTTTGAAGTTTGAATATATGATTCAATGAATTGGAGTTTGTTAGGATGAATAAAAGCGTCAGGATAGAGACAGTGTATCAATGAGAGAAGCCCTAGTCATTGAATTAACATGGCTTTCATTGAGTTAATGTTTGCAGTTTGTTTAACTGAATGAATGGAGAAAAGCCTACTCATTGGATTAGCACGTTCAGTGTTGTTTCAATGAAAGAATGAGTGCAGCTTGTTATTTTGAACGAATGCATTGGATTCACTAAATAAACGAGTTCAGTTTGTTTCATTGAATCAATGAATAACGTTTGATTTATTGAATCAACGATTGAAGTTTAATTCATTGATTGAATAAATGCCGTTTGTGTCGTTGATTGAAAGCTTTAAGCTCGAGTTTTTCATGAAATGAGAGATGCTCGACTGATTGAATTAACACGTGCAGTCTGTTTGATTGAATTAATGATTGCAGTTTGTTTCCCTGAATGAATGCAAAATAATTTTCACATTGGATTAGCACGTGCAGTGTGTTTCATTGAATGGATCAGAGCAGTTTGATTCATTGAATGACTGAATGCACATAGGTCCATTAAACAAATGAGTTAAGTTTGTTTCATTGAATCAATGAATAACGTCTGATTTATTGAATCATCGATTGAAGTTTAATTCATTGATTGAATAAATGCAGTTTGTGTCGTTAATTGAAAGCGTTAAGCTCGAGTTTTTCATGAAATGAGAGATGCTCGACTGATTGAATTAACACGTGCAGTCTGTTTGATTGAATTAATGATTGCAGTTTGTTTCCCTGAATGAATGCAAAATAATTTTCACATTGGATTAGCACGTGCAGTGTGTTTCATTGAATGAATCAGAGCAGTTTGATTCATTGAATGACTGAATGCACATAGGTCCATTAAACAAATGAGTTAATTTTGTTTCATTGAATCAATGAATAACGTCTGATTTATTGAATCTTCGATTGAAGTTTAATTCATTGATTGAATAAATGCAGTTTGTGTCGTTAATTGAAAGCGTTAAGCTCGAGTTTTTCATGAAATGAGAGATGCTCGATTGATTGAATTAACACGTGCAGTCTGTTTGATTGAATTAATGATTGCAGTTTGTTTCCCTGAATGAATGGAAAATGATTTTCACATTGGATTAGCACGTGCAGTGTGTTTCATTGAATGACTGAATGCACAAAGATCCATTAAACAAATGAGTTGAGTTTGTTTCATTGAATCAATGAATAATGTTTGATACAATGAATCAATTTTTGAAGTTTGAATATATGATTCAATGAATTGCAGTTTGTTAGGATGAATAAAAGCGTCAGGATAGAGACAGTGTATAAATGAGAGAAGCCCTAGTCATTGAATTAACATGGCTTTCATTGAGTTAATGTTTGCAGTTTGTTTAACTGAATGAATGGAGAAAAGCCTACTCATTGGATTAGCACGTTCAGTGTTGTTTCAATGAAAGAATGAGTGCAGCTTGTTATTTTGAACGAATGCATTGGATTCACTAAATAAACGAGTTCAGTTTGTTTCATTGAATCAATGAATAACGTTTGATTTATTGAATCAACGATTGAAGTTTAATTCATTGATTGAATAAATGCAGTTTGTGTCGTTGATTGAAAGCGTTAAGCTCGAGTTTTTCAAGAAATGAGAGATGCTCGACTGATTGAATTAACACGTGCAGTCTGTTTCAGTCAATGTCTCGCGATTAACGATTTCAATGATAGAAGCTCTCCTAATTGAAGTAACACGTGGCGTCTGATTCACTGAATAAATGAGTGCAGTTTGAATCATTTAATGGAAAAATGCAATTGGATTCAATATACAAATCAGTTGTGTTAGTTTAATTGATTCAATGAATAACGTTTGGTTCATTGAATCAATTCGTAAAATTTCATTAAACGATCCAATGATTTGCAGTTTGTTCCTTTGAATGAAAGCGTCAGGATATAGACACTGTATAAATGAGACAAGCTCTAGTCATTGAATTAACACGTGCAGTCTGTTTGATTGAATTAATGATTGCAGTTTGTTTCCCTGAATGAATGCAAAATGATTTTCACATTGGATTAGCACGTGCAGTGTGTTTCATTGAATGAATCAGAGCAGTTTGATTCATTGAATGACTGAATGCACATAGGTCCATTAAACAAATGAGTTAAGTTTGTTTCTTTGAATCAATGAATAACGTTTGATTTATTGAATCAACGATTGAAGTTTAATTCATTGATTGAATAAATGCCGTTTGTGTCGTTGATTGAAAGCGTTAAGCTCGAGTTTTTCATGAAATGAGAGATGCTCGACTGATTGAATTAACACGTGCAGTCTGTTTGATTGAATTAATGATTGCAGTTTGTTTCCCTGAATGAATGCAAAATAATTTTCACATTGGATTAGCACGTGCAGTGTGTTTCATTGAATGAATCAGAGCAGTTTGATTCATTGAATGACTGAATGCACATAGGTCCATTAAACAAATGAGTTAAGTTTGTTTCATTGAATCAATGAATAACGTCTGATTTATTGAATCAACGATTGAAGTTTAATTCATTGATTGAATAAATGCAGTTTGTGTCATTAATTGAAAGCGTTAAGCTCGAGTTTTTCATGAAATGAGAGATGCTCGATTGATTGAATTAACACGTGCAGTCTGTTTGATTGAATTAATGATTGCAGTTTGTTTCCCTGAATGAATGGAAAATGATTTTCACATTGGATTAGCACGTGCAGTGTGTTTCATTGAATGACTGAATGCACAAAGATCCATTAAACAAATGAGTTGAGTTTGTTTCATTGAATCAATGAATAATGTTTGATACAATGAATCAATTTTTGAAGTTTGAATATATGATTCAATGAATTGCAGTTTGTTAGGATGAATAAAAGCGTCAGGATAGAGACAGTGTATAAATGAGAGAAGCCCTAGTCATTGAATTAACATGGCTTTCATTGAGTTAATGTTTGCAGTTTGTTTAACTGAATGAATGGAGAAAAGCCTACTCATTGGATTAGCACGTTCAGTGTTGTTTCAATGAAAGAATGAGTGCAGCTTGTTATTTTGAACGAATGCATTGGATTCACTAAATAAACGAGTTCAGTTTGTTTCATTGAATGAATGAATAACGTTTGATTTATTGAATCAACGATTGAAGTTTAATTCATTGATTGAATAAATGCAGTTTGTGTCGTTGATTGAAAGCGTTAAGCTCGAGTTTTTCAAGAAATGAGAGATGCTCGACTGATTGAATTAACACGTGCAGTCTGTTTCAGTCAATGTCTCGCGATTAACGATTTCAATGATAGAAGCTCTCCTAATTGAAGTAACACGTGGCGTCTGATTCACTGAATAAATGAGTGCAGTTTGAATCATTTAATGGAAAAATGCAATTGGATTCAATATACAAATCAGTTGTGTTAGTTTAATTGATTCAATGAATAACGTTTGGTTCATTGAATCAATTCGTAAAATTTCATTAAACGATCCAATGATTTGCAGTTTGTTCCTTTGAATGAAAGCGTCAGGATATAGACACTGTATAAATGAGAGAAGCTCTAGTCATTGAATTAACACGTGCAGTCTGTTTGATTGAATTAATGATTGCAGTTTGTTTCCCTGAATGAATGCAAAATGATTTTCACATTGGATTAGCACGTGCAGTGTGTTTCATTGAATGAATCAGAGCAGTTTGATTCATTGAATGACTGAATGCACATAGGTCCTTTAAACAAATGAGTTAAGTTTGTTTCTTTGAATCAATGAATAACGTTTGATTTATTGAATCAACGATTGAAGTTTAATTCATTGATTGAATAAATGCCGTTTGTGTCGTTGATTGAAAGCGTTAAGCTCGAGTTTTTCATGAAATGAGAGATGCTCGACTGATTGAATTAACACGTGCAGTCTGTTTGATTGAATTAATGATTGCAGTTTGTTTCCCTGAATGAATGCAAAATAATTTTCACATTGGATTAGCACGTGCAGTGTGTTTCATTGAATGAATCAGAGCAGTTTGATTCATTGAATGACTGAATGCACATAGGTCCATTAAACAAATGAGTTAAGTTTGTTTCATTGAATCAATGAATAACGTCTGATTTATTGAATCAACGATTGAAGTTTAATTCATTGATTGAATAAATGCAGTTTGTGTCGTTAATTGAAAGCGTTAAGCTCGAGTTTTTCATGAAATGAGAGATGCTCGATTGATTGAATTAACACGTGCAGTCTGTTTGATTGAATTAATGATTGCAGTTTGTTTCCCTGAATGAATGGAAAATGATTTTCACATTGGATTAGCACGTGCAGTGTGTTTCATTGAATGACTGAATGCACAAAGATCCATTAAACAAATGAGTTGAGTTTGTTTCATTGAATCAATGAATAATGTTTGATACAATGAATCAATTTTTGAAGTTTGAATATATGATTCAATGAATTGCAGTTTGTTAGGATGAATAAAAGCGTCAGGATAGAGACAGTGTATAAATGAGAGAAGCCCTAGTCATTGAATTAACATGGCTTTCATTGAGTTAATGTTTGCAGTTTGTTTAACTGAATGAATGGAGAAAAGCCTACTCATTGGATTAGCACGTTCAGTGTTGTTTCAATGAAAGAATGAGTGCAGCTTGTTATTTTGAACGAATGCATTGGATTCACTAAATAAACGAGTTCAGTTTGTTTCATTGAATCAATGAATAACGTTTGATTTATTGAATCAACGATTGAAGTTTAATTCATTGATTGAATAAATGCAGTTTGTGTCGTTGATTGAAAGCGTTAAGCTCGAGTTTTTCAAGAAATGAGAGATGCTCGACTGATTGAATTAACACGTGCAGTCTGTTTCAGTCAATGTCTCGCGATTAACGATTTCAATGATAGAAGCTCTCCTAATTGAAGTAACACGTGGCGTCTGATTCACTGAATAAATGAGTGCAGTTTGAATCATTTAATGGAAAAATGCAATTGGATTCAATATACAAATCAGTTGTGTTAGTTTAATTGATTCAATGAATAACGTTTGGTTCATTGAATCAATTCGTAAAATTTCATTAAACGATCCAATGATTTGCAGTTTGTTCCTTTGAATGAAAGCGTCAGGATATAGACACTGTATAAATGAGAGAAGCTCTAGTCATTGAATTAACACGTGCAGTCTGTTTGATTGAATTAATGATTGCAGTTTGTTTCCCTGAATGAATGCAAAATGATTTTCACATTGGATTAGCACGTGCCGTGTGTTTCATTGAATGAATCAGAGCAGTTTGATTCATTGAATGACTGAATGCACATAGGTCCTTTAAACAAATGAGTAAAGTTTGTTTCATTGAATCAATGAATAACGTTTGATTTATTGAATCAACGATTGAAGTTTAATTCATTGATTGAATAAATGCCGTTTGTGTCGTTGATTGAAAGCGTTAAGCTCGAGTTTTTCATGAAATGAGAGATGCTCGACTGATTGAATTAACACGTGCAGTCTGTTTGATTGAATTAATGATTGCAGTTTGTTTCCCTGAATGAATGCAAAATAATTTTCACATTGGATTAGCACGTGCAGTGTGTTTCATTGAATGAATCAGAGCAGTTTGATTCATTGAATGACTGAATGCACATAGGTCCATTAAACAAATGAGTTAAGTTTGTTTCATTGAATCAATGAATAACGTCTGATTTATTGAATCAACGATTGAAGTTTAATTCATTGATTGAATAAATGCAGTTTGTGTCGTTCATTGAAAGCGTTAAGCTCGAGTTTTTCATGAAATGAGAGATGCTCGATTGATTGAATTAACACGTGCAGTCTGTTTGATTGAATTAATGATTGCAGTTTGTTTCCCTGAATGAATGGAAAATGATTTTCACATTGGATTAGCACGTGCAGTGTGTTTCATTGAATGACTGAATGCACAAAGATCCATTAAACAAATGAGTTGAGTTTGTTTCATTGAATCAATGAATAATGTTTGATACAATGAATCAATTTTTGAAGTTTGAATATATGATTCAATGAATTGCAGTTTGTTAGGATGAATAAAAGCGTCAGGATAGAGACAGTGTATAAATGAGAGAAGCCCTAGTCATTGAATTAACATCTCTTTCATTGATTTAATGTTTGCAGTTTGTTTCACTGAATGAATGCAGAAAAATCTGCGTAGTGGATTAGCACGTTTAGTGTTGTTTAAACGAATGAATGTTATTTTGAATGAATGCATTGGATTCACTAAATAAACGAGTTCAGTTTGTTTCATTGAATCAATGAATAACGTTTGATGTATTGAATCAACGATTGAAGTTTAATTTATTGATTGAATAAATGCAGTTTGTGTCGTTGATTGAAAGCGTTAAGCTCGAGTTTTTCATGAAATGAGAGATGCTCGACTGATTTAATTAACACGTGCAATCTGTTTGATTGAATTAATGATTGCAGTTTGTTTCCCTGAATGAATGGAAAATGATTTTCACATTGGATTAGCGCGTGCAGTGTGTTTCATTGAATGAATGAGTGCAGTTTGATTCATTCAATGACTGAATGCGCATAAATCCATGAAACAAATGAGTTGAGTTTGTTTCATTGAATCAATGAATAATGTTTGATTCAATGAATCAATTTCTGACGTTTGAATATATGATTCAATGAATTGCAGTTTGTTCCGATGAATAAAAGCGTCAGGATAGAGACAGTGTATAATGAGAGAAGCCCTAGTCATTGAATTAACATGGCTTTCATTCAGTTAATGTTTGCAGTTTGTTTCACTGAATGAATGGAGAAAAGCCTACTCATTGGATTAGCACATTCAGTGTTGTTTCAATGAAAGAATGAGTGCGGCTTGTTATTTTGAACGAATGCATTGGATTCACTAAATAAACGAGTTCAGTTTGTTTCATTGAATGAATGAATAACGTTTGATTTATTGAATCAACGATTGAAGTTTAATTCATTGATTGAATAAATGCAGTTTGTGTCGTTGATTGAAAGCGTTAAGCTCGAGTTTTTCAAGAAATGAGAGATGCTCGACTGATTGAATTAACACGTGCAGTCTGTTTCAGTCAATGTCTCGCGATTAACGATTTCAATGATAGAAGCTCTCCTAATTGAAGTAACACGTGGCGTCTGATTCACTGAATAAATGAGTGCAGTTTGAATCATTTAATGGAAAAATGCAATTGGATTCAATATACAAATCAGTTGTGTTAGTTTAATTGATTCAATAAATAACGTTTGGTTCATTGAATCAATTCGTAAAATTTCATTAAACGATCCAATGATTTGCAGTTTGTTCCTTTGAATGAAAGCGTCAGGATATAGACACTGTATAAATGAGAGAAGCTCTAGTCATTGAATTAACACGTGCAGTCTGTTTGATTGAATTAATGATTGCAGTTTGTTTCCCTGAATGAATGCAAAATGATTTTCACATTGGATTAGCACGTGCAGTGTGTTTCATTGAATGACTGAATGCACAAATATCCCTTTAACAAATGAGTTGAGTTTGTTTCATTGAATCAATGAATAATGGTTGATACAATGAATCAATTTTTGAAGTTTGAATATATGATTCAATGAATTGCAGTTTGTTAGGATGAATAAAAGCGTCAGGATAGAGACAGTGTATCAATGAGAGAAGCCCTAGTCATTGAATTAACATCTCTTTCATTGATTTAATGTTTGCAGTTTGTTTCACTGAATGAATGCAGAAAATGTATGCAGTGGATTAGCACGATCAGTGTTGTGTAAACGAATGAATGTTATTTTGAATGAATGCATTGGATTCACTAAATAATCGAGTTCAGTTTGTTTTATTGAATCAATGAATAACGTTTGATTTATTGAATCAACGATGGAAGTTTAATTCATTGATTGAATAAATGCAGTTTGTGTCGTTGATTGAAAGCGTTAAGCTCGAGTTTTCCATGAAATGAGAGATGCTCGACTGATTGAATTAACACGTGCAGTCTGTTTGATTGAATTAATGATTGCAGTTTGTTTCCCTGAATGAATGGAAAATGATTTTCACATTGGATTAGCACGTGCAGTGTGAATGACTGAATGCACAAAGATCCATTAAACAAATGAGTTGAGTTTGTTTCATTGAATCAATGAATAATGTTTGATACAATGAATCAATTTTTGAAGTTTGAATATATGATTCAATGAATTGCAGTTTGTTAGGATGAATAAAAGCGTCAGGATAGAGACAGTGTATCAATGAGAGAAGCCCTAGTCATTGAATTAACATCTCTTTCATTGATTTAATGTTTGCAGTTTGTTTCACTGAATGAATGCAGAAAAATCTACGCAGTGGATCAGCACGTTTAGTGTTGTCTCAATGAATGAATGAGTGCAGCTTGTTATTTTGAACGAATGCATTGGATTCACTATATAAACGAGTTCAGTTTGTTTCATTGAATCAATGAATAACGTTTGATTTGTTGAATCGATTGAAGTTTAATTCATTGATTGAATAAATGCAGTTTGTGTCGTTGATTGAAAGCGTTAAGCACGAGTTTTTCAAGAAATGAGAGATGCTCGACTGATTGAATTAACACGTGCAATCTGTTTCAGTCAATGTCTCGCGATTAACGATTTCAATGATAGAAGCTCTCCTAATTGAAATAACACGTGGCGTCTGATTCACTGAATAAATGAGTGCAGTTTGAATCATTTAATGGAAGAATGCAATTGGATTCGATATAAAAATCAGTTGTATTAGTTTCATTGATTCAATGAATAACGTTTGTTTCATTGAATCAATGAATAACGTCTGATTTATTGAATCACCGATTGAAGTATAATTCATTGATTGAATAAATGCAGTTTGTGTCGTTGATTGAAAGCGTTAAGCTCGAGTTTTTCAAGAAATGAGAGATGCTCGACTGATTGAATTAACACGTGCAATCTGTTTCAGTTAGTGTCTCGCGATTAACGATTTCAATGATAGAAGCTCTCCTAATTGAATTAACACCTGGCGTCTGATTCACTGTATAAATGAGTGCACTTTGAATCATTTAATGGAAGAATGCAATGAGATTCAATATACAAATCAGTTGTGTTAGTTTCATTGATTCAATGAATAACGTTCGGTTCATTGAATCAATTCGTAAAATTGCATTAAACGATCCAATGATTTGCAGTTTGTTCCTTTGAATGAAAGCGTCAGGATATAGACACTGTATAGATGAGCGATGCTCCAGTCATTGTATCAACACGTGAAGTCTGTTTGATTGAATTATTGATTGCAGTTTGTTTCCCTGAATGAATGCAAAATGATTTTCACATTAGATTAGCACGTGCAGTGTGTTTCATTGAATGAATCAGTGCAGTTTGATTCATTGAATGACTGAATGCACATAGGTCCATTAAACAAATGAGTTAAGTTTGTCAATGAATAACGTCTGATTTATTGAATCAACGATTGATGTTTAATTCATTGATTGAATAAATGCAGTTTGTGTCGTTAATTGAAAGCGTTAAGCTCGAGTTTTTCATGAAATGAGAGATGCTCGATTGATTGAATTAACACATGCAGTCAGTTTGATTGAATTAATGATTGCAGTTTGTTTCCCTGAATGAATGGAAAATGATTTTCACATTGGATTAGCACGTGCAGTGTGAATGACTGAATGCACAAAGATCCATTAAACAAATGAGTTGAGTTTGTTTCATTGAATCAATGAATAATGTTTGATACAATGAATCAATTTTTAAAGTTTGAATATATGATTCAATGAATTGCAGTTTGTTAGGATGAATAAAAGCGTCCGGATAGAGACAGTGTATCAATGAGAGAAGCCCTAGTCATTGAATTAACATCTCTTTCATTGATTTAAGATTTGCAGTTTGTTTCACTGAATGAATGCAGAAAAATCTACGCAGTGGATTAGCACGTTCAGTGTTGTTTCAATGAATGAATGTTATTTTGAATGAATGCATTGGATTTACTAAATAAACGAGTTCAGTTTGTTTCATTGTATCAATTAATAACGTTTGATTTATTGAATCAACGATTGAAGTTTAATTCATTGATTGAATAAATGCATGTTTGTGTCGTTGATTGAAAGCGTTAAGCTCGAGTTTTTCATGAAATGAGAGATGCTCGACTGATTGAATTAACACGTGCAGTCTGTTTGATTGAATTAATGATTGCAGTTTGTTTCCCTGAATGAATGGAAAATGATTTTCACATTGGATTAGCGCGTACAGTGTGTTTCATTGAATGAATGAGTGCAGTTTGATTCATTGAATGAATGAATGCTCATAAATCCATTAAACAAATGAGTTGAGTTTGGTTCATTGAATCAATGAATAATGTTTGATTCAATGAAACAATTTTTGAAGTTTGAATATATGATTCAATGAATTGCAGTTTGTTCCGATGAATAAAAGCGTCAGGATAGAGACAGTGTATAATGAGAGAATGAATAATGAATAAATGAGTGCAATTTGAATCATTTAATGGAAGATTGCAATTGGATTCAATATACAAATCAGTTGTGTTAGTTTAATTGATTCAATGAATAACGTTTGGTTCATTGAATCAATTCGTAAAATTTCATTAAACGATCCAATGATTTGCAGTTTGTTCCTTTGAATGAAAGCGTCAGGATATAGACACTGTATAAATGAGAGAAGCTCTAGTCATTGAATTAACACGTGAAGTCTGTTTGATTGAATTAATGATTGCAGTTTGTTTCCCTGAATGAATGCAAAATGATTTTCACATTGGATTAGCACGTGCAGTGTGTTTCATTGAATGCATCAGAGCAGTTTGATTCATTGAATGACTGAATGCACATAGGTCCATTAAACAAATGAGTTAAGTTTGTTTCATTGAATCAATGAATAACGTCTGATTTATTGAATCAACGATTGAAGTTTAATTCATTGATTGAATAAATGCAGTTTGTGTCGTTAATTGAAAGCGTTAAGCTCGAGTTTTTCATGACATGAGAGATGCTCGATTGATTGAATTAACACGTGCAGTCTGTTTGATTGAATTAATGATTGCAGTTTGTTTCCCTGAATGAATGGAAAATGATTTTCACATTGGATTAGCACGTGCAGTGTGAATGACTGAATGCACAAAGATCCATTAAACAAATGAGTTGAGTTTGTTTCATTGAATCAATGAATAATGTTTGATACAATGAATCAATTTTTGAAGTTTGAATATATGATTCAATGAATTGCAGTTTGTTAGGATGAATAAAAGCGTCAGGATAGAGACAGTGTATCAATGAGAGAAGCCCTAGTCATTGAATTAACATGTCTTTCATTGATTTAATGTTTGCAGTTTGTTTCACTGAATGAATGCAGAAAAATCTACGCAGTGGATTAGCACGTTTAGTGTTGTCTCAATGAATGAATGAGTGCAGCTTGTTATTTTGAACGAATGCATTGGATTCACTAAATAAACGAGTTCAGTTTGTTTCATTGAATCAATGAATAACGTTTGATTTATTGAATCAACGATTGAAGTTTAATTCATTGATTGAATAAATGCAGTTTGTGTCGTTGATTGAAAGCGTTAAGCTCGAGTTTTCCATGAAATGAGAGATGCTCGACCGATTGAATTAACACGTGCAGTCTGTTTGATTGAATTAATGATTGCAGTTTGTTTCCCAGAATGAATGGAAAATGATTTTCACATTGGATTAGCGCGTGCAGTGTGTTTCATTGAATGAATGGGTGCAGTTTGATTCATTCAATGACTGAATGCGCATAAATCCATGAAACAAATGAGTTGAGTTTGTTTCATTGAATCAATGAATAATGTTTGATTCAATGAAACAATTTTTGAAGTTTGAATATATGATTCAATGAATTGCAGTTTGTTCCGATGAATAAAAGCGTCAGGATAGAGACAGTGTATAATGAGAGAAGCCTTAGTCATTGAATTAGCATGGCTTTCATTGAGTTAATGTTTGCAGTTTGTTTAACTGAATGAACGGAGAAAAGCCTACTCATTGGATTAGCACGTTCAGTGTTGTTTCAATGAATGAATGAGTGCAACTTGTTATTTTGAACGAATGCATTGGATTCACTAAATAAACGAGTTCAGTTTGTTTCATTGAATCAATGAATAACGTTTGATTTATTGAATCAACGATTGAAGTTTAATTCATTGATTGAATAAATGCAGTTTGTGTCGTTGATTGAAAGCGTTAAGCTCGAGTTTTTCAAGAAATGAGAGATGCTCGACTGATTGAATTAACACGTGCAATCTGTTTCAGTCAATGTCTCGCGATTAACGATTTCAATGATAGAAGCTCTCCTAATTGAAGTAACACGTGGCGTCTGATTCACTGAATAAATGAGTGCAATTTGAATCATTTAATGGAAGAATGCAATTGGATTCAATATACAAATCAGTTGTGTTAGTTTAATTGATTCAATGAATAACGTTTGGTTCATTGAATCAATTCGTAAAATTTCATTAAACGATCCAATGATTTGCAGTTTGTTCCTTTGAATGAAAGCGTCAGGATATAGACACTGTATAAATGAGAGAAGCTCTAGTCATTGAATTAACACGTGCAGTCTGTTTGATTGAATTAATGATTGCAGTTTGTTTCCCTGAATGAATGCAAAATGATTTTCACATTGGATTAGCACGTGCAGTGTGTTTCATTGAATGCATCAGAGCAGTTTGATTCATTGAATGACTGAATGCACATAGGTCCATTAAACAAATGAGTTAAGTTTGTTTCATTGATTCAATGAATAACGTTTGATTTATTGAATCAACGATTGAAGTTTAATTCATTGATTGAATAAATGCAGTTTGTGTCGTTAATTGAAAGCGTTAAGCTCGAGTTTTTCATGACATGAGAGATGCTCGATTGATTGAATTAACACGTGCAGTCTGTTTGATTGAATTAATGATTGCAGTTTGTTTCCCTGAATGAATGGAAAATGATTTTCACATTGGATTAGCACGTGCAGTGTGAATGACTGAATGCACAAAGATCCATTAAACAAATGAGTTGAGTTTGTTTCATTGAATCAATGAATAATGTTTGATACAATGAATCAATTTTTGAAGTTTGAATATATGATTCAATGAATTGCAGTTTGTTAGGATGAATAAAAGCGTCAGGATAGAGACAGTGTATCAATGAGAGAAGCCCTAGTCATTGAATTAACATCTCTTTCATTGATTTAATGTTTGCAGTTTGTTTCACTGAATGAATGCAGAAAAATCTACGCAGTGGATTAGCACGTTTAGTGTTGTCTCAATGAATGAATGAGTGCAGCTTGTTATTTTGAACGAATGCATTGGATTCACTAAATAAACGAGTTCAGTTTGTTTCATTGAATCAATGAATAACGTTTGATTTATTGAATCAACGATTGAAGTTTAATTCATTGATTGAATAAATGCAGTTTGTGTCGTTGATTGAAAGCGTTAAGCTCGAGTTTTCCATGAAATGAGAGATGCTCGACTGATTGAATTAACACGTGCAGTCTGTTTGATTGAATTAATGATTGCAGTTTGTTTCCCAGAATGAATGGAAAATGATTTTCACATTGGATTAGCGCGTGCAGTGTGTTTCATTGAATGAATGGGTGCAGTTTGATTCATTCAATGACTGAATGCGCATAAATCCATGAAACAAATGAGTTGAGTTTGTTTCATTGAATCAATGAATAATGTTTGATTCAATGAAACAATTTTTGAAGTTTGAATATATGATTCAATGAATTGCAGTTTGTTCCGATGAATAAAAGCGTCAGGATAGAGACAGTGTATAATGAGAGAAGCCTTAGTCATTGAATTAGCATGGCTTTCATTGAGTTAATGTTTGCAGTTTGTTTAACTGAATGAACGGAGAAAAGCCTACTCATTGGATTAGCACGTTCAGTGTTGTTTCAATGAATGAATGAGTGCAACTTGTTATTTTGAACGAATGCATTGGATTCACTAAATAAACGAGTTCAGTTTGTTTCATTGAATCAATGAATAACGTTTGATTTATTGAATCAACGATTGAAGTTTAATTCATTGATTGAATAAATGCAGTTTGTGTCGTTGATTGAAAGCGTTAAGCTCGAGTTTTTCAAGAAATGAGAGATGCTCGACTGATTGAATTAACACGTGCAATCTGTTACAGTCAATGTCTCGCGATTAACGATTTCAATGATAGAAGCTCTCCTAATTGAAGTAACACGTGGCGTCTGATTCACTGAATAAATGAGTGCAATTTGAATCATTTAATGGAAGAATGCAATTGGATTCAATATACAAATCAGTTGTGTTAGTTTAATTGATTCAATGAATAACGTTTGGTTCATTGAATCAATTCGTAAAATTTCATTAAACGATCCAATGATTTGCAGTTTGTTCCTTTGAATGAAAGCGTCAGGATATAGACACTGTATAAATGAGAGAAGCTCTAGTCATTGAATTAACACGTGCAGTCTGTTTGATTGAATTAATGATTGCAGTTTGTTTCCCTGAATGAATGCAAAATGATTTTCACATTGGATTAGCACGTGCAGTGTGTTTCATTGAATGCATCAGAGCAGTTTGATTCATTGAATGACTGAATGCACATAGGTCCATTAAACAAATGAGTTAAGTTTGTTTCATTGATTCAATGAATAACGTCTGATTTATTGAATCAACGATTGAAGTTTAATTCATTGATTGAATAAATGCAGTTTGTGTCGTTAATTGAAAGCGTTAAGCTCGAGTTTTTCATGACATGAGAGATGCTCGATTGATTGAATTAACACGTGCAGTCTGTTTGATTGAATTAATGATTGCAGTTTGTTTCCCTGAATGAATGGAAAATGATTTTCACATTGGATTAGCACGTGCAGTGTGAATGACTGAATGCACAAAGATCCATTAAACAAATGAGTTGAGTTTGTTTCATTGAATCAATGAATAATGTTTGATACAATGAATCAATTTTTGAAGTTTGAATATATGATTCAATGAATTGCAGTTTGTTAGGATGAATAAAAGCGTCAGGATAGAGACAGTGTATCAATGAGAGAAGCCCTAGTCATTGAATTAACATCTCTTTCATTGATTTAATGTTTGCAGTTTGTTTCACTGAATGAATGCAGAAAAATCTACGCAGTGGATTAGCACGTTTAGTGTTGTCTCAATGAATGAATGAGTGCAGCTTGTTATTTTGAACGAATGGATTGGATTCACTAAATAAACGAGTTCAGTTTGTTTCATTGAATCAATGAATAACGTTTGATTTATTGAATCAACGATTGAAGTTTAATTCATTGATTGAATAAATGCAGTTTGTGTCGTTGATTGAAAGCGTTAAGCTCGAGTTTTCCATGAAATGAGAGATGCTCGACTGATTGAATTAACACGTGCAGTCTGTTTGATTGAATTAATGATTGCAGTTTGTTTCCCTGAATGAATGGAAAATGATTTTCACATTGGATTAGCGCGTGCAGTGTGTTTCATTGAATGAATGGGTGCAGTTTGATTCATTCAATGACTGAATGCGCATAAATCCATGAAACAAATGAGTTGAGTTTGTTTCATTGAATCAATGAATAATGTTTGATTCAATGAAACAATTTTTGAAGTTTGAATATATGATTCAATGAATTGCAGTTTGTTCCGATGAATAAAAGCGTCAGGATAGAGACAGTGTATAATGAGAGAAGCCTTAGTCATTGAATTAGCATGGCTTTCATTGAGTTAATGTTTGCAGTTTGTTTAACTGAATGAACGGAGAAAAGCCTACTCATTGGATTAGCACGTTCAGTGTTGTTTCAATGAATGAATGAGTGCAACTTGTTATTTTGAACGAATGCATTGGATTCACTAAATAAACGAGTTCAGTTTGTTTCATTGAATCAATGAATAACGTTTGATTTATTGAATCAACGATTGAAGTTTAATTCATTGATTGAATAAATGCAGTTTGTGTCGTTGATTGAAAGCGTTAAGCTCGAGTTTTTCAAGAAATGAGAGATGCTCGACTGATTGAATTAACACGTGCAATCTGTTTCAGTCAATGTCTCGCGATTAACGATTTCAATGATTGAAGCTCTCCTAATTGAAGTAACACGTGGCGTCTGATTCACTGAATAAATGAGTGCAATTTGAATCATTTAATGGAAGAATGCAATTGGATTCAATATACAAATCAGTTGTGTTAGTTTAATTGATTCAATGAATAACGTTTGGTTCATTGAATCAATTCGTAAAATTTCATTAAACGATCCAATGATTTGCAGTTTGTTCCTTTGAATGAAAGCGTCAGGATATAGACACTGTATAAATGAGAGAAGCTCTAGTCATTGAATTAACACGTGCAGTCTGTTTGATTGAATTAATGATTGCAGTTTGTTTCCCTGAATGAATGCAAAATGATTTTCACATTGGATTAGCACGTGCAGTGTGAATGACTGAATGCACAAAGATCCATTAAACAAATGAGTTGAGTTTGTTTCATTGAATCAATGAATAATGTTTGATACAATGAATCAATTTTTGAAGTTTGAATATATGATTCAATGAATTGCAGTTTGTTAGGATGAATAAAAGCGTCAGGATAGAGACAGTGTATCAATGAGAGAAGCCCTAGTCATTGAATTAACATCTCTTTCATTGATTTAATGTTTGCAGTTTGTTTCACTGAATGAATGCAGAAAAATCTACGCAGTGGATTAGCACGTTTAGTGTTGTCTCAATGAATGAATGAGTGCAGCTTGTTATTTTGAACGAATGCATTGGATTCACTAAATAAACGAGTTCAGTTTGTTTCATTGAATCAATGAATAACGTTTGATTTATTGAATCAACGATTGAAGTTTAATTCATTGATTGAATAAATGCAGTTTGTGTCGTTGATTGAAAGCGTTAAGCTCGAGTTTTCCATGAAATGAGAGATGCTCGACTGATTGAATTAACACGTGCAGTCTGTTTGATTGAATTAATGATTGCAGTTTGTTTCCCAGAATGAATGGAAAATGATTTTCACATTGGATTAGCGCGTGCAGTGTGTTTCATTGAATGAATGGGTGCAGTTTGATTCATTCAATGACTGAATGCGCATAAATCCATGAAACAAATGAGTTGAGTTTGTTTCATTGAATCAATGAATAATGTTTGATTCAATGAAACAATTTTTGAAGTTTGAATATATGATTCAATGAATTGCAGTTTGTTCCGATGAATAAAAGCGTCAGGATAGAGACAGTGTATAATGAGAGAAGCCTTAGTCATTGAATTAGCATGGCTTTCATTGAGTTAATGTTTGCAGTTTGTTTAACTGAATGAACGGAGAAAAGCCTACTCATTGGATTAGCACGTTCAGTGTTGTTTCAATGAATGAATGAGTGCAACTTGTTATTTTGAACGAATGCATTGGATTCACTAAATAAACGAGTTCAGTTTGTTTCATTGAATCAATGAATAACGTTTGATTTATTGAATCAACGATTGAAGTTTAATTCATTGATTGAATAAATGCAGTTTGTGTCGTTGATTGAAAGCGTTAAGCTCGAGTTTTTCAAGAAATGAGAGATGCTCGACTGATTGAATTAACACGTGCAATCTGTTTCAGTCAATGTCTCGCGATTAACGATTTCAATGATAGAAGCTCTCCTAATTGAAGTAACACGTGGCGTCTGATTCACTGAATAAATGAGTGCAATTTGAATCATTTAATGGAAGAATGCAATTGGATTCAATATACAAATCAGTTGTGTTAGTTTAATTGATTCAATGAATAACGTTTGGTTCATTGAATCAATTCGTAAAATTTCATTAAATGATCCAATGATTTGCAGTTTGTTCCTTTGAATGAAAGCGTCAGGATATAGACACTGTATAAATGAGAGAAGCTCTAGTCATTGAATTAACACGTGCAGTCTGTTTGATTGAATTAATGATTGCAGTTTGTTTCCCTGAATGAATGCAAAATGATTTTCACATTGGATTAGCACGTGCAGTGTGTTTCATTGAATGCATCAGAGCAGTTTGATTCATTGAATGACTGAATGCACATAGGTCCATTAAACAAATGAGTTAAGTTTGTTTCATTGATTCAATGAATAACGTCTGATTTATTGAATCAACGATTGAAGTTTAATTCATTGATTGAATAAATGCAGTTTGTGTCGTTAATTGAAAGCGTTAAGCTCGAGTTTTTCATGACATGAGAGATGCTCGATTGATTGAATTAACACGTGCAGTCTGTTTGATTGAATTAATGATTGCAGTTTGTTTCCCTGAATGAATGGAAAATGATTTTCACATTGGATTAGCACGTGCAGTGTGAATGACTGAATGCACAAAGATCCATTAAACAAATGAGTTGAGTTTGTTTCATTGAATCAATGAATAATGTTTGATACAATGAATCAATTTTTGAAGTTTGAATATATGATTCAATGAATTGCAGTTTGTTAGGATGAATAAAAGCGTCAGGATAGAGACAGTGTATCAATGAGAGAAGCCCTAGTCATTGAATTAACATCTCTTTCATTGATTTAATGTTTGCAGTTTGTTTCACTGAATGAATGCAGAAAAATCTACGCAGTGGATTAGCACGTTTAGTGTTGTCTCAATGAATGAATGAGTGCAGCTTGTTATTTTGAACGAATGCATTGGATTCACTAAATAAACGAGTTCAGTTTGTTTCATTGAATCAATGAATAACGTTTGATTTATTGAATCAACGATTGAAGTTTAATTCATTGATTGAATAAATGCAGTTTGTGTCGTTGATTGAAAGCGTTAAGCTCGAGTTTTCCATGAAATGAGAGATGCTCGACTGATTGAATTAACACGTGCAGTCTGTTTGATTGAATTAATGATTGCAGTTTGTTTCCCTGAATGAATGGAAAATGATTTTCACATTGGATTAGCGCGTGCAGTGTGTTTCATTGAATGAATGGGTGCAGTTTGATTCATTCAATGACTGAATGCGCATAAATCCATGAAACAAATGAGTTGAGTTTGTTTCATTGAATCAATGAATAATGTTTGATTCAATGAAACAATTTTTGAAGTTTGAATATATGATTCAATGAATTGCAGTTTGTTCCGATGAATAAAAGCGTCAGGATAGAGACAGTGTATAATGAGAGAAGCCTTAGTCATTGAATTAGCATGGCTTTCATTGAGTTAATGTTTGCAGTTTGTTTAACTGAATGAACGGAGAAAAGCCTACTCATTGGATTAGCACGTTCAGTGTTGTTTCAATGAATGAATGAGTGCAACTTGTTATTTTGAACGAATGCATTGGATTCACTAAATAAACGAGTTCAGTTTGTTTCATTGAATCAATGAATAACGTTTGATTTATTGAATCAACGATTGAAGTTTAATTCATTGATTGAATAAATGCAGTTTGTGTCGTTGATTGAAAGCGTTAAGCTCGAGTTTTTCAAGAAATGAGAGATGCTCGACTGATTGAATTAACACGTGCAATCTGTTTCAGTCAATGTCTCGCGATTAACGATTTCAATGATTGAAGCTCTCCTAATTGAAGTAACACGTGGCGTCTGATTCACTGAATAAATGAGTGCAATTTGAATCATTTAATGGAAGAATGCAATTGGATTCAATATACAAATCAGTTGTGTTAGTTTAATTGATTCAATGAATAACGTTTGGTTCATTGAATCAATTCGTAAAATTTCATTAAACGATCCAATGATTTGCAGTTTGTTCCTTTGAATGAAAGCGTCAGGATATAGACACTGCATAAATGAGCGATGCTCCAGTCATTGTATCAACACGTGAAGACTGTTTGATTGAATTAATGATTGCAGTTTGTTTCCCTGAATGAATGCAAAATGATTTTCACATTGGATTAGCACGTGCAGTGTGTTTCATTGAATGCATCAGAGCAGTTTGATTCATTGAATGACTGAATGCACATAGGTCCATTAAACAAATGAGTTAAGTTTGTTTCATTGAATCAATGAATAACGTCTGATTTATTGAATCAACGATTGAAGTTTAATTCATTGATTGAATAAATGCAGTTTGTGTCGTTAATTGAAAGCGTTAAGCTCGAGTTTTTCATGACATGAGAGATGCTCGATTGATTGAATTAACACGTGCAGTCTGTTTGATTGAATTAATGATTGCAGTTTGTTTCCCTGAATGAATGGAAAATGATTTTCACATTGGATTAGCACGTGCAGTGTGAATGACTGAATGCACAAAGATCCATTAAACAAATGAGTTGAGTTTGTTTCATTGAATCAATGAATAATGTTTGATACAATGAATCAATTTTTGAAGTTTGAATATATGATTCAATGAATTGCAGTTTGTTAGGATGAATAAAAGCGTCAGGATAGAGACAGTGTATCAATGAGAGAAGCCCTAGTCATTGAATTAACATCTCTTTCATTGATTTAATGTTTGCAGTTTGTTTCACTGAATGAATGCAGAAAAATCTACGCAGTGGATTAGCACGTTTAGTGTTGTCTCAATGAATGAATGAGTGCAGCTTGTTATTTTGAACGAATGCATTGGATTCACTAAATAAACGAGTTCAGTTTGTTTCATTGAATCAATGAATAACGTTTGATTTATTGAATCGATTGAAGTTTAATTCATTGATTGAATAAATGCAGTTTGTGTCGTTGATTGAAAGCGTTAAGCTCGAGTTTTTCAAGAAATGAGCGATGCTCAACTGATTGAATTAACACGTGCAATCTGTTTCAGTCAATGTCTCGCGATTAACGATTTCAATGATAGAAGCTCTCCTAATTGAAATAACACGTGGCGTCTGATTCACTGAATAAATGAGTGCAGTTTGAATCATTTAATGGAAGAATGCAATTGGATTCGATATAAAAATCAGTTGTATTAGTTTCATTGATTCAATGAATAACGTTTGTTTCATTGAATCAATGAATAACGTCTGATTTATTGAATCACCGATTGAAGTTTAATTCATTGATTGAATAAATGCAGTTTGTGTCGTTATTTGAAAGCGTTAAGCTCGAGTTTTTCATGAAATGAGAGATGCTCGATTGATTGAATTAACACGTGCAGTCTGTTTGATTGAATTAATGATTGCAGTTTGTTTCCCTGAATGAATGGAAAATGATTTTCACATTGGATTAGCACGTGCAGTGTTGTTTCAATGAATGAATGTTATTTTGAATGAATGCATTGGATTTACTAAATAAACGAGTTCAGTTTGTTTCATTGAATCAATTAATAACGTTTGATTTATTGAATCAACGATTGAAGTTTAATTCATTGATTGAATAAATGCAGTTTGTGTCGTTGATTGAAAGCGTTAAGCTCGAGTTTTTCATGAAATGAGAGATGCTCGACTGATTGAATTAACACGTGCAGTCTGTTTGATTGAATTAATGATTGCAGTTTGTTTCCCTGAATGAATGGAAAATGATTTTCACATTGGATTAGCGCGTGCAGTGTGTTTCATTGAATGAATGAGTGCAGTTTGATTCATTGAATGACTGAATGCTCATAAATCCATTAAACAAATGAGTTGAGTTTGGTTCATTGAATCAATGAATAATGTTTGATTCAATGAAACAATTTTTGAAGTTTGAATATATGATTCAATGAATTGCCGTTTGTTCCGATGAATAAAAGCGTCAGGATAGAGACAGTGTATAATGAGAGAAGCCCTAGTCATTGAATTAGCATGGCTTTCATTGAGTTAATGTTTGCAGTTTGTTTAACTGAATGAATGGAGAAAAGCCTACGCATTGAATGACTGAATGCACATAGGTCCATTAAACAAATGAGTTAAGTTTGTTTCATTGAATCAATGAATAACGTCTGATTTATTGAATCAACGATTGAAGTTTAATTCATTGATTGAATAAATGCAGTTTGTGTCGTTAATTGAAAGCGTTAAGCTCGAGTTTTTCATGACATGAGAGATGCTCGATTGATTGAATTAACACGTGCAGTCTGTTTGATTGAATTAATGATTGCAGTTTGTTTCCCTGAATGAATGGAAAATGATTTTCACATTGGATTAGCACGTGCAGTGTGAATGACTGAATGCACAAAGATCCATTAAACAAATGAGTTGAGTTTGTTTCATTGAATCAATGAATAATGTTTGATACAATGAATCAATTTTTGAAGTTTGAATATATGATTCAATGAATTGCAGTTTGTTAGGATGAATAAAAGCGTCAGGATAGAGACAGTGTATAAATGAGAGAAGCCCTAGTCATTGAATTAACATCTCTTTCATTGATTTAATGTTTGCAGTTTGTTTCACTGAATGAATGCAGAAAAATCTACGCAGTGGATTAGCACGTTTAGTGTTGTTTCAATGAATGAATGAGTGCAGCTTGTTATTTTGAACGAATGGATTGGATTCACTAAATAAACGAGTTCAGTTTGTTTCATTGATTCAATGAATAACGTTTGATTTATTGAATCAACGATTGAAGTTTAATTCATTGATTGAATAAATGCAGTTTGTGTCGTTGATTGAAAGCGTTAAGCTCGAGTTTTTCAAGAAATGAGAGATGCTCGACTGATTGAATTAACACGTGCAATCTGTTTCAGTCAGTGTCTCGCGATTAACGATTTCAATGATAGAAGCTCACCTAATTGAAATAACACCTGGCGTCTGATTCACTGAATAAATGAGTGCAGTTTGAATCATTTAATGGAAGAATGCAATGAGATTCAATATACAAATCAGTTGTGTTAGTTTAATTGATTCAATGAATAACGTTTGGTTCATTGAATCAATTCGTAAAATTTCATTAAACGATCCAATGATTTGCAGTTTGTTCCTTTGAATGAAAGCGTCAGGATATAGACTCTGCATAAATGAGCGATGCTCCAGTCATTGTATCAACACGTGAAGACTGTTTGATTGAATTAATGATTGCAGTTTGTTTCCCTGAATGAATGCAAAATGATTTTCACATTGGATTAGCACGTGCAGTGTGTTTCATTGAATGCATCAGAGCAGTTTGATTCATTGAATGACTGAATGCACATAGGTCCATTAAACAAATGAGTTAAGTTTGTTTCATTGAATCAATGAATAACGTCTGATTTATTGAATCAACGATTGAAGTTTAATTCATTGATTGAATAAATGCAGTTTGTGTCGTTAATTGAAAGCGTTAAGCTCGAGTTTTTCATGACATGAGAGATGCTCGATTGATTGAATTAACACGTGCAGTCTGTTTGATTGAATTAATGATTGCAGTTTGTTTCCCTGAATGAATGGAAAATGATTTTCACATTGGATTAGCACGTGCAGTGTGAATGACTGAATGCACAAAGATCCATTAAACAAATGAGTTGAGTTTGTTTCATTGAATCAATGAATAATGTTTGATACAATGAATCAATTTTTGAAGTTTGAATATATGATTCAATGAATTGCAGTTTGTTAGGATGAATAAAAGCGTCAGGATAGAGACAGTGTATCAATGAGAGAAGCCCTAGTCATTGAATTAACATCTCTTTCATTGATTTAATGTTTGCAGTTTGTTTCACTGAATGAATGCAGAAAACTCTACGCAGTGGATTAGCACGTTTAGTGTTGTCTCAATGAATGAATGAGTGCAGCTTGTTATTTTGAACGAATGCATTGGATTCACTAAATAAACGAGTTCAGTTTGTTTCATTGAATCAATGAATAACGTTTGATTTATTGAATCAACGATTGAAGTTTAATTCATTGATTGAATAAATGCAGTTTGTGTCGTTGATTGAAAGCGTTAAGCTCGAGTTTTCCATGAAATGAGAGATGCTCGACTGATTGAATTAACACGTGCAGTCTGTTTGATTGAATTAATGATTGCAGTTTGTTTCCCTGAATGAATGGAAAATGATTTTCACATTGGATTAGCGCGTGCAGTGTGTTTCATTGAATGAATGGGTGCAGTTTGATTCATTCAATGACTGAATGCGCATAAATCCATGAAACAAATGAGTTGAGTTTGTTTCATTGAATCAATGAATAATGTTTGATTCAATGAAACAATTTTTGAAGTTTGAATATATGATTCAATGAATTGCAGTTTGTTCCGATGAATAAAAGCGTCAGGATAGAGACAGTGTATAATGAGAGAAGCCTTAGTCATTGAATTAGCATGGCTTTCATTGAGTTAATGTTTGCAGTTTGTTTAACTGAATGAACGGAGAAAAGCCTACTCATTGGATTAGCACGTTCAGTGTTGTTTCAATGAATGAATGAGTGCAACTTGTTATTTTGAACGAATGCATTGGATTCACTAAATAAACGAGTTCAGTTTGTTTCATTGAATCAATGAATAACGTTTGATTTATTGAATCAACGATTGAAGTTTAATTCATTGATTGAATAAATGCAGTTTGTGTCGTTGATTGAAAGCGTTAAGCTCGAGTTTTTCAAGAAATGAGAGATGCTCGACTGATTGAATTAACACGTGCAATCTGTTTCAGTCAATGTCTCGCGATTAACGATTTCAATGATTGAAGCTCTCCTAATTGAAGTAACACGTGGCGTCTGATTCACTGAATAAATGAGTGCAATTTGAATCATTTAATGGAAGAATGCAATTGGATTCAATACACAAATCAGTTGTGTTAGTTTAATTGATTCAATGAATAACGTTTGGTTCATTGAATCAATTCGTAAAATTTCATTAAACGATCCAATGATTTGCGGTTTGTTCCTTTGAATGAAAGCGTCAGGATATAGACACTGTATAAATGAGAGAAGCTCTAGTCATTGAATTAACACGTGCAGTCTGTTTGATTGAATTAATGATTGCAGTTTGTTTCCCTGAATGAATGCAAAATGATTTTCACATTGGATTAGCACGTGCAGTGTGTTTCATTGAATGCATCAGAGCAGTTTGATTCATTGAATGACTGAATGCACATAGGTCCATTAAACAAATGAGTTAAGTTTGTTTCATTGATTCAATGAATAACGTCTGATTTATTGAATCAACGATTGAAGTTTAATTCATTGATTGAATAAATGCAGTTTGTGTCGTTAATTGAAAGCGTTAAGCTCGAGTTTTTCATGATATGAGAGATGCTCGATTGATTGAATTAACACGTGCAGTCTGTTTGATTGAATTAATGATTGCAGTTTGTTTCCCTGAATGAATGGAAAATGATTTTCACATTGGATTAGCACGTGCAGTGTGAATGACTGAATGCACAAAGATCCATTAAACAAATGAGTTGAGTTTGTTTCATTGAATCAATGAATAATGTTTGATACAATGAATCAATTTTTGAAGTTTGAATATATGATTCAATGAATTGCAGTTTGTTAGGATGAATAAAAGCGTCAGGATAGAGACAGTGTATCAATGAGAGAAGCCCTAGTCATTGAATTAACATCTCTTTCATTGATTTAATGTTTGCAGTTTGTTTCACTGAATGAATGCAGAAAAATCTACGCAGTGGATTAGCACGTTTAGTGTTGTCTCAATGAATGAATGAGTGCAGCTTGTTATTTTGAACGAATGCATTGGATTCACTAAATAAACGAGTTCAGTTTGTTTCATTGAATCAATGAATAACGTTTGATTTATTGAATCAACGATTGAAGTTTAATTCATTGATTGAATAAATGCAGTTTGTGTCGTTGATTGAAAGCGTTAAGCTCGAGTTTTCCATGAAATGAGAGATGCTCGACTGATTGAATTAACACGTGCAGTCTGTTTGATTGAATTAATGATTGCAGTTTGTTTCCCTGAATGAATGGAAAATGATTTTCACATTGGATTAGCGCGTGCAGTGTGTTTCATTGAATGAATGGGTGCAGTTTGATTCATTCAATGACTGAATGCGCATAAATCCATGAAACAAATGAGTTGAGTTTGTTTCATTGAATCAATGAATAATGTTTGATTCAATGAAACAATTTTTGAAGTTTGAATATATGATTCAATGAATTGCAGTTTGTTCCGATGAATAAAAGCGTCAGGATAGAGACAGTGTATAATGAGAGAAGCCTTAGTCATTGAATTAGCATGGCTTTCATTGAGTTAATGTTTGCAGTTTGTTTAACTGAATGAACGGAGAAAAGCCTAC
Organism: Chiloscyllium plagiosum; assembly: GCF_037043375.1. NCBI lineage: Eukaryota > Metazoa > Chordata > Chondrichthyes > Orectolobiformes > Hemiscylliidae > Chiloscyllium > Chiloscyllium plagiosum. The sequence goes on from NW_028270171.1 coordinate 32,398,779, forward strand.
TCATTGGATTAGCACGTTCAGTGTTGTTTCAATGAATGAATGAGTGCAACTTGTTATTTTGAACGAATGCATTGGATTCACTAAATAAACGAGTTCAGTTTGATTCATTGAATCAATGAATAACGTTTGATTTATTGAATCAACGATTGAAGTTTAATTCATTGATTGAATAAATGCAGTTTGTGTCGTTGATTGAAAGCGTTAAGCTCGAGTTTTTCAAGAAATGAGAGATGCTCGACTGATTGAATTAACACGTGCAATCTGTTTCAGTCAATGTCTCGCGATTAACGATTTCAATGATTGAAGCTCTCCTAATTGAAGTAACACGTGGCGTCTGATTCACTGAATAAATGAGTGCAATTTGAATCATTTAATGGAAGAATGCAATTGGATTCAATATACAAATCAGTTGTGTTAGTTTAATTGATTCAATGAATAACGTTTGGTTCATTGAATCAATTCGTAAAATTTCATTAAACGATCCAATGATTTGCAGTTTGTTCCTTTGAATGAAAGCGTCAGGATATAGACACTGTATAAATGAGAGAAGCTCTAGTCATTGAATTAACACGTGCAGTCTGTTTGATTGAATTAATGATTGCAGTTTGTTTCCCTGAATGAATGCAAAATGATTTTCACATTGGATTAGCACGTGCAGTGTGTTTCATTGAATGCATCAGAGCAGTTTGATTCATTGAATGACTGAGTGCACATAAGTCCATTAAACAAATGAGTTAAGTTTGTTTCATTGATTCAATGAATAACGTCTGATTTATTGAATCAACGATTGAAGTTTAATTCATTGATTGAATAAATGCAGTTTGTGTCGTTAATTGAAAGCGTTAAGCTCGAGTTTTTCATGACATGAGAGATGCTCGATTGATTGAATTAACACGTGCAGTCTGTTTGATTGAATTAATGATTGCAGTTTGTTTCCCTGAATGAATGGAAAATGATTTTCACATTGGATTAGCACGTGCAGTGTGAATGACTGAATGCACAAAGATCCATTAAACAAATGAGTTGAGTTTGTTTCATTGAATCAATGAATAATGTTTGATACAATGAATCAATTTTTGAAGTTTGAATATATGATTCAATGAATTGCAGTTTGTTAGGATGAATAAAAGCGTCAGGATAGAGACAGTGTATCAATGAGAGAAGCCCTAGTCATTGAATTAACATCTCTTTCATTGATTTAATGTTTGCAGTTTGTTTCACTGAATGAATGCAGAAAAATCTACGCAGTGGATTAGCACGTTTAGTGTTGTCTCAATGAATGAATGAGTGCAGCTTGTTATTTTGAACGAATGCATTGGATTCACTAAATAAACGAGTTCAGTTTGTTTCATTGAATCAATGAATAACGTTTGATTTATTGAATCAACGATTGAAGTTTAATTCATTGATTGAATAAATGCAGTTTGTGTCGTTGATTGAAAGCGTTAAGCTCGAGTTTTCCATGAAATGAGAGATGCTCGACTGATTGAATTAACACGTGCAGTCTGTTTGATTGAATTAATGATTGCAGTTTGTTTCCCTGAATGAATGGAAAATGATTTTCACATTGGATTAGCGCGTGCAGTGTGTTTCATTGAATGAATGGGTGCAGTTTGATTCATTCAATGACTGAATGCGCATAAATCCATGAAACAAATGAGTTGAGTTTGTTTCATTGAATCAATGAATAATGTTTGATTCAATGAAACAATTTTTGAAGTTTGAATATATGATTCAATGAATTGCAGTTTGTTCCGATGAATAAAAGCGTCAGGATAGAGACAGTGTATAATGAGAGAAGCCTTAGTCATTGAATTAGCATGGCTTTCATTGAGTTAATGTTTGCAGTTTGTTTAACTGAATGAACGGAGAAAAGCCTACTCATTGGATTAGCACGTTCAGTGTTGTTTCAATGAATGAATGAGTGCAACTTGTTATTTTGAACGAATGCATTGGATTCACTAAATAAACGAGTTCAGTTTGATTCATTGAATCAATGAATAACGTTTGATTTATTGAATCAACGATTGAAGTTTAATTCATTGATTGAATAAATGCAGTTTGTGTCGTTGATTGAAAGCGTTAAGCTCGAGTTTTTCAAGAAATGAGAGATGCTCGACTGATTGAATTAACACGTGCAATCTGTTTCAGTCAATGTCTCGCGATTAACGATTTCAATGATTGAAGCTCTCCTAATTGAAGTAACACGTGGCGTCTGATTCACTGAATAAATGAGTGCAATTTGAATCATTTAATGGAAGAATGCAATTGGATTCAATATACAAATCAGTTGTGTTAGTTTAATTGATTCAATGAATAACGTTTGGTTCATTGAATCAATTCGTAAAATTTCATTAAACGATCCAATGATTTGCAGTTTGTTCCTTTGAATGAAAGCGTCAGGATATAGACACTGTATAAATGAGAGAAGCTCTAGTCATTGAATTAACACGTGCAGTCTGTTTGATTGAATTAATGATTGCAGTTTGTTTCCCTGAATGAATGCAAAATGATTTTCACATTGGATTAGCACGTGCAGTGTGTTTCATTGAATGCATCAGAGCAGTTTGATTCATTGAATGACTGAATGCACATAGGTCCATTAAACAAATGAGTTAAGTTTGTTTCATTGATTCAATGAATAACGTCTGATTTATTGAATCAACGATTGAAGTTTAATTCATTGATTGAATAAATGCAGTTTGTGTCGTTAATTGAAAGCGTTAAGCTCGAGTTTTTCATGACATGAGAGATGCTCGATTGATTGAATTAACACGTGCAGTCTGTTTGATTGAATTAATGATTGCAGTTTGTTTCCCTGAATGAATGGAAAATGATTTTCACATTGGATTAGCACGTGCAGTGTGAATGACTGAATGCACAAAGATCCATTAAACAAATGAGTTGAGTTTGTTTCATTGAATCAATGAATAATGTTTGATACAATGAATCAATTTTTGAAGTTTGAATATATGATTCAATGAATTGCAGTTTGTTAGGATGAATAAAAGCGTCAGGATAGAGACAGTGTATCAATGAGAGAAGCCCTAGTCATTGAATTAACATCTCTTTCATTGATTTAATGTTTGCAGTTTGTTTCACTGAATGAATGCAGAAAAATCTACGCAGTGGATTAGCACGTTTAGTGTTGTCTCAATGAATGAATGAGTGCAGCTTGTTATTTTGAACGAATGCATTGGATTCACTAAATAAACGAGTTCAGTTTGTTTCATTGAATCAATGAATAACGTTTGATTTATTGAATCAACGATTGAAGTTTAATTCATTGATTGAATAAATGCAGTTTGTGTCGTTGATTGAAAGCGTTAAGCTCGAGTTTTCCATGAAATGAGAGATGCTCGACTGATTGAATTAACACGTGCAGTCTGTTTGATTGAATTAATGATTGCAGTTTGTTTCCCTGAATGAATGGAAAATGATTTTCACATTGGATTAGCGCGTGCAGTGTGTTTCATTGAATGAATGGGTGCAGTTTGATTCATTCAATGACTGAATGCGCATAAATCCATGAAACAAATGAGTTGAGTTTGTTTCATTGAATCAATGAATAATGTTTGATTCAATGAAACAATTTTTGAAGTTTGAATATATGATTCAATGAATTGCAGTTTGTTCCGATGAATAAAAGCGTCAGGATAGAGACAGTGTATAATGAGAGAAGCCTTAGTCATTGAATTAGCATGGCTTTCATTGAGTTAATGTTTGCAGTTTGTTTAACTGAATGAACGGAGAAAAGCCTACTCATTGGATTAGCACGTTCAGTGTTGTTTCAATGAATGAATGAGTGCAACTTGTTATTTTGAACGAATGCATTGGATTCACTAAATAAACGAGTTCAGTTTGTTTCATTGAATCAATGAATAACGTTTGATTTATTGAATCAACGATTGAAGTTTAATTCATTGATTGAATAAATGCAGTTTGTGTCGTTGATTGAAAGCGTTAAGCTCGAGTTTTTCAAGAAATAAGAGATGCTCGACTGATTGAATTAACACGTGCAATCTGTTTCAGTCAATGTCTCGCGATTAACGATTTCAATGATTGAAGCTCTCCTAATTGAAGTAACACGTGGCGTCTGATTCACTGAATAAATGAGTGCAATTTGAATCATTTAATGGAAGAATGCAATTGGATTCAATATACAAATCAGTTGTGTTAGTTTAATTGATTCAATGAATAACGTTTGGTTCATTGAATCAATTCGTAAAATTTCATTAAACGATCCAATGATTTGCAGTTTGTTCCTTTGAATGAAAGCGTCAGGATATAGACACTGTATAAATGAGAGAAGCTCTAGTCATTGAATTAACACGTGCAGTCTGTTTGATTGAATTAATGATTGCAGTTTGTTTCCCTGAATGAATGCAAAATGATTTTCACATTGGATTAGCACGTGCAGTGTGTTTCATTGAATGCATCAGAGCAGTTTGATTCATTGAATGACTGAATGCACATAGGTCCATTAAACAAATGAGTTAAGTTTGTTTCATTGATTCAATGAATAACGTCTGATTTATTGAATCAACGATTGAAGTTTAATTCATTGATTGAATAAATGCAGTTTGTGTCGTTAATTGAAAGCGTTAAGCTCGAGTTTTTCATGACATGAGAGATGCTCGATTGATTGCATTAACACGTGCAGTCTGTTTGATTGAATTAATGATTGCAGTTTGTTTCCCTGAATGAATGGAAAATGATTTTCACATTGGATTAGCACGTGCAGTGTGAATGACTGAATGCACAAAGATCCATTAAACAAATGAGTTGAGTTTGTTTCATTGAATCAATGAATAATGTTTGATGCAATGAAACAATTTTTGAAGTTTGAATATATGATTCAATGAATTGCAGTTTGTTAGGATGAATAAAAGCGTCCGGATAGAGACAGTGTATCAATGAGAGAAGCCCTAGTCATTGAATTAACATCTCTTTCATTGATTTAATGTTTGCAGTTTGTTTCACTGAATGAATGCAGAAAAATCTACGCAGTGGATTAGCACGTTTAGTGTTGTCTCAATGAATGAATGAGTGCAGCTTGTTATTTTGAACGAATGCATTGGATTCACTAAATAAACGAGTTCAGTTTGTTTCATTGAATCAATGAATAACGTTTGATTTATTGAATCGATTGAAGTTTAATTCATTGATTGAATAAATGCAGTTTGTGTCGTTGATTGAAAGCGTTAAGCTCGAGTTTTTCAAGAAATGAGAGATGCTCAACTGATTGAATTAACACGTGCAATCTGTTTCAGTCAATGTCTCGCGATTAACGATTTCAATGATAGAAGCTCTCCTAATTGAAATAACACGTGGCGTCTGATTCACTGAATAAATGAGTGCAGTTTGAATCATTTAATGGAAGAATGCAATTGGATTCGATATAAAAATCAGTTGTATTAGTTTCATTGATTCAATGAATAACGTTTGTTTCATTGAATCAATGAATAACGTCTGATTTATTGAATCACCGATTGAAGTTTAATTCATTGATTGAATAAATGCAGTTTGTGTCGTTATTTGAAAGCGTTAAGCTCGAGTTTTTCATGAAATGAGAGATGCTCGATTGATTGAATTAACACGTGCAGTCTGTTTGATTGAATTAATGATTGCAGTTTGTTTCCCTGAATGAATGGAAAATGATTTTCACATTGGATTAGCACGTGCAGTGTTGTTTCAATGAATGAATGTTATTTTGAATGAATGCATTGGATTTACTAAATAAACGAGTTCAGTTTGTTTCATTGAATCAATTAATAACGTTTGATTTATTGAATCAACGATTGAAGTTTAATTCATTCATTGAATAAATGCAGTTTGTGTCGTTGATTGAAAGCGTTAAGCTCGAGTTTTTCATGAAATGAGAGATGCTCGACTGATTGAATTAACACGTGCAGTCTGTTTGATTGAATTAATGATTGCAGTTTGTTTCCCTGAATGAATGGAAAATGATTTTCACATTGGATTAGCGCGTGCAGTGTGTTTCATTGAATGAATGAGTGCAGTTTGATTCATTGAATGACTGAATGCTCATAAATCCATTAAACAAATGAGTTGAGTTTGGTTCATTGAATCAATGAATAATGTTTGATTCAATGAAACAATTTTTGAAGTTTGAATATATGATTCAATGAATTGCAGTTTGTTCCGATGAATAAAAGCGTCAGGATAGAGACAGTGTATAATGAGAGAAGCCCTAGTCATTGAATTTGCATGGCTTTCATTGAGTTAATGTTTGCAGTTTGTTTAACTGAATGAATGGAGAAAAGCCTACGCATTGGATTAGCACGTTCAGTGTTGTTTCAATGAATGAATGAGTGCAGCTTGTTATTTTGAACGAATGCATTGGATTCACTAAATAAACGAGTTCAGTTTGTTTCATTGAATCAATGAATAACGTTTGATTTATTGAATCAACGATTGAAGTTTAATTCATTGATTGAATAAATGCAGTTTGTGTCGTTAATTGAAAGCGTTAAGCTCGAGTTTTTCATGAAATGAGAGATGCTCGATTGATTGAATTAACACATGCAGTCTGTTTGATTGAATTAATGATTGCAGTTTGTTTCCCTGAATGAATGGAAGATGATTTTCACATTGGATTAGCACGTGCAGTGTGAATGACTGAATGCACAAAGATCCATTAAACAAATGAGTTGAGTTTGTTTCATTGAATCAATGAATAATGTTTGATACAATGAATCAATTTTTGAAGTTTGAATATATGATTCAATGAATTGCAGTTTGTTAGGATGAATAAAAGCGTCAGGATAGAGACAGTGTATAAATGAGAGAAGCCCTAGTCATTGAATTAACATCTCTTTCATTGATTTAATGTTTGCAGTTTGTTTCACTGAATGAATGCAGAAAAATCTACGCAGTGGATTAGCACGTTTAGTGTTGTTTCAATGAATGAATGAGTGCAGCTTGTTATTTTGAACGAATGGATTGGATTCACTAAATAAACGAGTTCAGTTTGTTTCATTGATTCAATGAATAACGTTTGATTTATTGAATCAACGATTGAAGTTTAATTCATTGATTGAATAAATGCAGTTTGTGTCGTTGATTGAAAGCGTTAAGCTCGAGTTTTTCAAGAAATGAGAGATGCTCGACTGATTGAATTAACACGTGCAATCTGTTTCAGTCAGTGTCTCGCGATTAACGATTTCAATGATAGAAGCTCTCCTAATTGAAATAACACCTGGCGTCTGATTCACTGAATAAATGAGTGCAGTTTGAATCATTTAATGGAAGAATGCAATGAGATTCAATATACAAATCAGTTGTGTTAGTTTCATTGATTCAATGAATAACGTTTGGTTCATTGAATCAATTCGTAAAATTTCATTAAACGATCCAATGATTTGCAGTTTGTTCCTTTGAATGAAAGCGTCAGGATATAGACACTGCATAAATGAGCGATGCTCCAGTCATTGTATCAACACGTGAAGACTGTTTGATTGAATTAATGATTGCAGTTTGTTTCCCTGTATGAATGCAAAATGATTTTCACATTGGATTAGCACGTGCAGTGTGTTTCATTGAATGCATCAGAGCAGTTTGATTCATTGAATGACTGAATGCACATAGGTCCATTAAACAAATGAGTTAAGTTTGTTTCATTGAATCAATGAATAACGTCTGATTTATTGAATCAACGATTGAAGTTTAATTCATTGATTGAATAAATGCAGTTTGTGTCGTTAATTGAAAGCGTTAAGCTCGAGTTTTTTATGACATGAGAGATGCTCGATTGATTGAATTAACACGTGCAGTCTGTTTGATTGAATTAATGATTGCAGTTTGTTTCCCTGAATGAATGGAAAATGATTTTCACATTGGATTAGCACGTGCAGTGTGAATGACTGAATGCACAAAGATCCATTAAACAAATGAGTTGAGTTTGTTTCATTGAATCAATGAATAATGTTTGATACAATGAATCAATTTTTGAAGTTTGAATATATGATTCAATGAATTGCAGTTTGTTAGGATGAATAAAAGCGTCAGGATAGAGACAGTGTATCAATGAGAGAAGCCCTAGTCATTGAATTAACATCTCTTTCATTGATTTAATGTTTGCAGTTTGTTTCACTGAATGAATGCAGAAAAATCTACGCAGTGGATTAGCACGTTTAGTGTTGTCTCAATGAATGAATGAGTGCAGCTTGTTATTTTGAACGAATGCATTGGATTCACTAAATAAACGAGTTCAGTTTGTTTCATTGAATCAATGAATAACGTTTGATTTATTGAATCAACGATTGAAGTTTAATTCATTGATTGAATAAATGCAGTTTGTGTCGTTAATTGAAAGCGCTAAGCTCGAGTTTTTCATGAAATGAGAGATGCTCGATTGATTGAATTAACACATGCAGTCTGTTTGATTGAATTAATGATTGCAGTTTGTTTCCCTGAATGAATGGAAAATGATTTTCACATTGGATTACACGTGCAGTGTGTTTCATTGAATGACTGAATGCACAAAGATCCATTAAACAAATGAGTTGAGTTTGTTTCATTGAATCAATGAATAATGTTTGATACAATGAATCAATTTTTGAAGTTTGAATATATGATTCAATGAATTGCAGTTTGTTAGGATGAATAAAAGCGTCCGGATAGAGACAGTGTATCAATTAGCGAAGCCCTAGTCATTGAATTAACATCTCTTTCATTGATTTAAGATTTGCAGTTTGTTTCACTGAATGAATGCAGAAAAATCTACGCAGTGGATTAGCACGTTCAGTGTTGTTTCAATGAATGAATGTTATTTTGAATGAATGGATTGGATTCACTAAATAAACGAGTTCAGTTTGTTTCATTGAATCAATGAATAACGTTTGATTTATTGAATCAACGATTGAAGTTTAATTCATTGATTGAATAAATGCAGTTTGTGTCGTTGATTGAAAGCGTTAAGCTCGAGTTTTTCAGGAAATGAGAGATGCTCGACTAATTGAATTAACACGTGCAGTCTGTTTGATTGAATTAATGATTGCAGTTTGTTTCCCTGAATGAATGGAAAATGATTTTCACATTGGATTAGCGCGTGCAGTGTGTTTCATTGAATGAATGAGTGCAGTTTGATTCATTGAATGACTGAATGCTCATAAATCCATTATACAAATGAGTTGAGTTTGGTTCATTGAATCAATGAATAATGTTTGATTCAATGAAACAATTTTTGAAGTTTGAATATATGATTCAATGAATTGCAGTTTGTTCCGATGAATAAAAGCGTCAGGATAGAGACAGTGTATCAATGAGAGAAGCCCTAGTCATTGAATTAACATGGCTTTCATTGAGTTAATGTTTGCAGTTTGTTTAACTGAATGAATGGAGAAAAGCCTACGCATTGGATTAGCACGTTCAGTGTTGTTTCAATGAATGAATGAGTGCAGCTTGTTATTTTGAACGAATGCATTGGATTCATTAAATAAACGAGTTCAGTTTGTTTCATTGAATCAATGAATAACGTTTGATTTATTGAATCAACGATTGAAGTTTAATTCATTGATTGAATAAATACAGTTTGTGTCGTTAATTGAAAGCGTTAAGCTCGAGTTTTTCATGAAATGAGAGATGCTCGATTGATTGAATAAACACCTGCAGTCTGTTTGATTGAATTAATGATTGCAGTTTGTTTCCCTGAATGAATGGAAAATGATTTTCACATTGGATTAGCACGTGCAGTGCGAATGACTGAATGCACAAATCCATTAAACAAATGAGTTGAGTTTGTTTCATTGAATCAATGAATAATGTTTGATACAATGAATCAATTTTTGAAGTTTGAATATATGATTCAATGAATTGCAGTTTGTTAGGATGAATAAAAGCGTCAGGATAGAGACAGTGTACCAATGAGAGAAGCCCTAGTCATTGAATTAACATCTCTTTCATTGATTTAATGTTTGCAGTTTGTTTCACTGAATGAATGCAGAAAAATCTACGCAGTGGATTAGCACGTTTAGTGTTGTTTCAATGAATGAATGAGTGCAGCTTGTTATTTTGAACGAATGGATTGGATTCACTAAATAAACGAGTTCAGTTTGTTTCATTGAATCAATGAATAACTTTTGATTTATTGAATCAACGATTGAAGTTTAATTCATTGATTGAATAAATGCAGTTTGTGTCGTTGATTGAAAGCGTTAAGCTCGAGTTTTTCAAGAAATGAGAGATGCTCGACTGATTGAATTAACACGTGCAGTCTGTTTCAGTCAGTGTCTCGCGATTAACGATTTCAAAGATAGAAGCTCTCCTAATTGAATTAACACCTGGCGTCTGATTCACTGAATAACTGAGTGCAGTTTGAATCATTTAATGGAAGAATGCAATGAGATTCAATATACAAATCAGTTGTGTTAGTTTAATTGATTCAATGAATAACGTTTGGTTCATTGAATCAATTCGTAAAATTTCATTAAACGATCCAATGATTTGCAGTTTGTTCCTTTGAATGAAAGCGTCAGGATATAGACACTGCATAAATGAGCGATGCTCCAGTCATTGTATCAACACGTGAAGTCTGTTTGATTGAATTAATGATTGCAGTTTGTTTCCCTGAATGAATGCAAAATGATTTTCACATTGGATTAGCACGTGCAGTGTGTTTCATTGAATGAATCAGTGCAGTTTGATTCATTGAATGACTGAATGCACATAGGTCCATGAAACAAATGTGTTAAGTTTGTTTCTTTGAATCAATGAATAACGTCTGATTTATTGAATCAACGATTGAAGTTTAATTCATTGATTGAATAAATGCAGTTTGTGTCGTTAATTGAAAGCGCTAAGCTCGAGCTTTTCATGAAATGAGAGAGGCTCGATTGATTGAATTAACACATGCAGTCTGTTTGATTGAATTAATGATTGCAGTTTGTTTCCCTGAATGAATGGAAAATGATTTTCACATTGGATTAGCACGTGCAGTGTGTTTCATTGAATGACTGAATGCACAAAGATCCATTAAACAAATGAGTTGAGTTTGTTTCATTGAATCAATGAATAATGTTTGATACAATGAATCAATTTTTGAAGTTTGAATATATGATTCAATGAATTGCAGTTTGTTAGGATGAATAAAAGCGTCAGGATAGAGACAGTGTATCAATGAGAGAAGCCCTAGTCATTGAATTAACATCTCTTTCATTGATTTAATGTTTGCAGTTTGTTTCACTGAATGAATGCAGAAAAATCTACGCAGTGGATTAGCACGTTTAGTGTTGTTTCAATGAATGAATGAGTGCAGCTTGTTATTTTGAACGAATGGATTGGATTCACTAAATAAACGAGTTCAGTTTGTTTCCTTGAATCAATGAATAACGTTTGATTTATTGAATCAACGATTGAAGTTTAATTCATTGATTGAATAAATGCAGTTTGTGTCGTTGATTGAAAGCGTTAAGCTCGAGTTTTTCAAGAAATGAGAGATGCTCGACTGATTGAATTAACACGTGCAATCTGTTTCAGTCAGTGTCTCGCGATTAACGATTTCAATGATAGAAGCTCTCCGAATTGAATTAACACCTGGCGTCTGATTCACTGAATAAATGAGTGCAGTTTGAATCATTTAATGGAAGAATGCAATGAGATTCAATATACAAATCAGTTGTGTTAGTTTCATTGATTCAATGAATAACGTTTGGTTCATTGAATCAATTCGTAAAATTTCATTAAACGATCCAATGATTTGCAGTTTGTTCCTTTGAATGAAAGCGTCAGGATATAGACACTGTATAAATGAGCGATGCTCCAGTCATTGTATCAACACGTGAAGTATGTTTGATTGAATTAATGATTGCAGTTTGTTTCCCTGAATGAATGCAAAATGATTTTCACATTGGATTAGCACGTGCAGTGTGTTTCATTGAATGAATCAGTGCAGTTTGATTCATTGAATGACTGAATGCACATAGGTCCATGAAACAAATGTGTTAAGTTTGTTTCTTTGAATCAATGAATAACGTTTGATTTATTGAATCAACGATTGAAGTTTAATTCATTGATTGAATAAATGCAGTTTGTGTCGTTAATTGAAAGCGCTAAGCTCGAGTTTTTCATGAAATGAGAGATGCTCGATTGATTGAATTAACACATGCAGTCTGTTTGATTGAATTAATGATTGCAGTTTGTTTCCCTGAATGAATGGAAAATGATTTTCACATTGGATTAGCACGTGCAGTGTGAATGACTGAATGCACAAAGATCCATTATACAAATGAGTTGAGTTTGTTTCATTGAATCAATGAATAATGTTTGATACAATGAATCAATTTTTGAAGTTTGAATATATGATTCAATGAATTGCAGTTTGTTAGGATGAATAAAAGCGTCCGGATAGAGACAGTGTATCAATTAGAGAAGCCCTAGTCATTGAATTAACATCTCTCTCACTGATTTAATGTTTGCAGTTTGTTTCACTGAATGAATGCAGAAAAATCTACGCAGTGGATTAGCACGTTTAGTGTTGTTTCAATGAATGAATGAGTGCAGCTTGTTACTTTGAACGAATGGATTGGATTCACTAAATAAACGAGTTCAGTTTGTTTCATTGAATCAATGAATAACGTTTGATTTATTGAATCAACGATTGAAGTTTAATTCATTGATTGAATAAATGCAGTTTGTGTCGTTGATTGAAAGCGTTAAGCTCGAGTTTTTCAAGAAATGAGAGATGCTCGACTGATTGAATTAACACGTGCAATCTGTTTCAGTTAGTGTCTCGCGATTAACGATTTCAATGATAGAAGCTCTCCTAATTGAATTAACACCTGGCGTCTGATTCACTGAATAAATGAGTGCAGTTTGAATCATTTAATGGAAGAATGCAATGAGATTCAATATACAAATCAGTTGTGTTAGTTTCATTGATTCAATGAATAACGTTTGGTTCATTGAATCAATTCGTAAAATTGCATTAAACGATCCAATGATTTGCAGTTTGTTCCTTTGAATGAAAGCGTCAGGATATAGACACTGTATAAATGAGCGATGCTCCAGTCATTGTATCAACACGTGAAGTCTGTTTGATTGAATCAATGATTGCAGTTTGTTTCCCTGAATGAATGCAAAATGATTTTCACATTGGATTAGCACGTGCAGTGTGTTTCATTGAATGAATCAGTGCAGTTTGATTCATTGAATGACTGAATGCACATAGGTCCATTAAACAAATGAGTTAAGTTTGTCAATGAATAACGTCTGATTTATTGAATCAACGATTGAAGTTTAATTCATTGATTGAATAAATGCAGTTTGTGTCGTTAATTGAAAGCGCTAAGCTCGAGTTTTTCATGAAATGAGAGATGCTCGATTGATTGAATTAACACATGCAGTCTGTTTGATTGAATTAATGATTGCAGTTTGTTTCCCTGAATGAATGGAAAATGATTTTCACATTGGATTACACGTGCAGTGTGTTTCACTGAATGACTGAATGCACAAAGATCCATTAAACAAATGAGTTGAGTTTGTTTCATTGAATCAATGAATAATGTTTGATACAATGAATCAATTTTTGAAGTTTGAATATATGATTCAATGAATTGCAGTTTGTTAGGATGAATAAAAGCGTCAGGATAGAGACAGTGTATCAATGAGAGAAGCCCTAGTCATTGAATTAACATCTCTTTCATTGATTTAATGTTTGCAGTTTGTTTTACTGAATGAATGCAGAAAAATCTACGCAGTGGATTAGCACGTTCAGTGTTGTTTCAATGAATGAATGTTATTTTGAATGAATGCATTGGATTCACTAAATAAACGAGTTCAGTTTGTTTCATTGAATCAATTAATAACGTTTGATTTATTGAATCAACGATTGAAGTTTAATTCATTGATTGAATAAATGCAGTTTGTGTCGTTGATTGAAAGCGTTAAGCTCGAGTTTTTCATGAAATGAGAGATGCTCGACTGATTGAATTAACACGTGCAGTCTGTTTGATTGAATTAATGATTGCAGTTTGTTTCCCTGAATGAATGGAAAATGATTTTCACATTGGATTAGCGCGTGCAGTGTTTTTCATTGAATGAATGAGTGCAGTTTGATTCATTGAATGACTGAATGCTCATAAATCCATTAAACAAATGAGTTGAGTTTGTTTCATTGAATCAATGAATAATGTTTGATTCAATGAAACAATTTTTGAAGTTTGAATATATGATTCAATGAATTGCAGTTTGTTCCGATGAATAAAAGCGTCAGGATAGAGACAGTGTATAATGAGAGAAGCCCTAGTCATTGAATTAACATGGCTTTTATTGAGTTAATGTTTGCAGTTTGTTTAACTGAATGAATGGAGAAAAGCCTACGCATTGGATTAGCACGTTCAGTGTTGTTTCAATGAATGAATGAGTGCAGCTTGTTATTTTGAACGAATGCATTGGATTCACTAAATAAACGAGTTCAGTTTGTTTCATTGAATCAATGAATAACGTTTGATTTATTGAATCAACGATTGAAGTTTAATTCATTGATTGAATAAATGCAGTTTGTGTCGTTAATTGAAAGCGTTAAGCTCGAGTTTTTCATGAAATGAGAGATGCTCGATTGATTGAATTAACACCTGCAGTCTGTTTGATTGAATTAATGATTGCAGTTTGTTTCCCTGAATGAATGGAAAATGATTTTCACATTGGATTAGCACGTGCAGTGTGAATGACTGAATGCACAAAGATCCATTAAACAAATGAGTTGAGTTTGTTTCATTGAATCAATGAATAATGTTTGATACAATGAATCAATTTTTGAAGTTTGAATATATGATTCAATGAATTGCAGTTTGTTAGGATGAATAAAAGCGTCAGGATAGAGACAGTGTATAAATGAGAGAAGCCCTAGTCATTGAATTAACATCTCTTTCATTGATTTAATGTTTGCAGTTTGTTTCACTGAATGAATGCAGAAAAATCTACGCAGTGGATTAGCACGTTTAGTGCTGTTTCAATGAATGAATGAGTGCAGCTTGTTATTTTGAACGAATGGATTGGATTCACTAAATAAACGAGTTCAGTTTGTTTCATTGAATCAATGAATAACGTTTGATTTATTGAATCAACGATTGAAGTTTAATTCATTGATTGAATAAATGCAGTTTGTGTCGTTGATTGAAAGCGTTAAGCTCGAGTTTTTCAAGAAATGAGAGATGCTCGACTGATTGAATTAACACGTGCAATCTGTTTCAGTCAGTGTCTCGCGATTAACGATTTCAATGATAGAAGCTCTCCTAATTGAATTAACACCTGGCGTCTGATTCACTGAATAAATGAGTGCAGTTTGAATCATTTAATGGAAGAATGCAATGAGATTCAATATACAAATCAGTTGTGTTAGTGTAATTGATTCAATGAATAACGTTTGGTTCATTGAATCAATTCGTAAAATTGCATTAAACGATCCAATGATTTGCAGTTTGTTCCTTTGAATGAAAGCGTCAGGATATAGACACTGTATAAATGAGCGATGCTCCAGTCATTGTATCAACACGTGAAGTCTGTTTGATTGAATTAATGATTGCAGTTTGTTTCCCTGAATGAATGCAAAATGATTTTCACATTGGATAAGCACGTGCAGTGTGTTTCATTGAATGAATCAGTGCAGTTTGATTCATTGAATGACTGAATGCACATAGGTCCATTAAACAAATGAGTTAAGTTTGTCAATGAATAACGTCTGATTTATTGAATCAACGATTGAAGCTTAATTCATTGATTGAATAAATGCAGTTTGTGTCGTTAATTGAAAGCGCTAAGCTCGAGTTTTTCATGAAATGAGAGATGCTCGATTGATTGAATTAACACCTGCAGTCTGTTTGATTGAATTAATGATTGCAGTTTGTTTCCCTGAATGAATGGAAAATGATTTTCACATTGGATTACACGTGCAGTGTGTTTCACTGAATGACTGAATGCACAAAGATCCATTAAACAAATGAGTTGAGTTTGTTTCATTGAATCAATGAATAATGTTTGATACAATGAATCAATTTTTGAAGTTTGAATATATGATTCAATGAATTGCAGTTTGTTAGGATGAATAAAAGCGTCAGGATAGAGACAGTGTATCAATGAGAGAAGCCCTAGTCATTGAATTAACATCTCTTTCATTGATTTAATGTTTGCAGTTTGTTTTACTGAATGAATGCAGAAAAATCTACGCAGTGGATTAGCACGTTCAGTGTTGTTTCAATGAATGAATGTTATTTTGAATGAATGCATTGGATTCACTAAATAAACGAGTTCAGTTTGTTTCATTGAATCAATTAATAACGTTTGATTTATTGAATCAACGATTGAAGTTTAATTCATTGATTGAATAAATGCAGTTTGTGTCGTTGATTGAAAGCGTTAAGCTCGAGTTTTTCATGAAATGAGAGATGCTCGACTGATTGAATTAACACGTGCAGTCTGTTTGATTGAATTAATGATTGCAGTTTGTTTCCCTGAATGAATGGAAAATGATTTTCACATTGGATTAGCGCGTGCAGTGTTTTTCATTGAATGAATGAGTGCAGTTTGATTCATTGAATGACTGAATGCTCATAAATCCATTAAACAAATGAGTTGAGTTTGTTTCATTGAATCAATGAATAATGTTTGATTCAATGAAACAATTTTTGAAGTTTGAATATATGATTCAATGAATTGCAGTTTGTTCCGATGAATAAAAGCGTCAGGATAGAGACAGTGTATAATGAGAGAAGCCCTAGTCATTGAATTAACATGGCTTTCATTGAGTTAATGTTTGCAGTTTGTTTAACTGAATGAATGGAGAAAAGCCTACGCATTGGATTAGCACGTTCAGTGTTGTTTCAATGAATGAATCAGTGCAGCTTGTTATTTTGAACGAATGCATTGGATTCACTAAATAAACGAGTTCAGTTTGTTTCATTGAATCAATGAATAACGTTTGATTTATTGAATCAACGATTGAAGTTTAATTCATTGATTGAATAAATGCAGTTTGTGTCGTTAATTGAAAGCGTTAAGCTCGAGTTTTTCATGAAATGAGAGATGCTCGATTGATTGAATTAACACCTGCAGTCTGTTTGATTGAATTAATGATTGCAGTTTGTTTCCCTGAATGAATGGAAAATGATTTTCACATTGGATTAGCACGTGCAGTGTGAATGACTGAATGCACAAAGATCCATTAAACAAATGAGTTGAGTTTGTTTCATTGAATCAATGAATAATGTTTGATACAATGAATCAATTTTTGAAGTTTGAATATATGATTCAATGAATTGCAGTTTGTTAGGATGAATAAAAGCGTCAGGATAGAGACAGTGTACCAATGAGAGAAGCCCTAGTCATTGAATTACCATCTCTTTCATTGATTTAATGTTTGCAGTTTGTTTCACTGAATGAATGCAGAAAAATCTACGCAGTGGATTAGCACGTTTAGTGTTGTTTCAATGAATGAATGAGTGCAGCTTGTTATTTTGAACGAATGCATTGGATTCACTAAATAAACGAGTTCAGTTTGTTTCATTGAATCAATGAATAACGTTTGATTTATTGAATCAACGATTGAAGTTTAATTCATTGATTGAATAAATGCAGTTTGTGTCGTTGATTGAAAGCGTTAAGCTCGAGTTTTTCAAGAAATGAGAGATGCTCGACTGATTGAATTAACACGTGCAATCTGTTTCAGTCAGTGTCTCGCGATTAACGATTTCAATGATAGAAGCTCTCCTAATTGAATTAACACCTGGCGTCTGATTCACTGAATAAATGAGTGCAGTTTGAATCATTTAATGGAAGAATGCAATGAGATTCAATATACAAATCAGTTGTGTTAGTGTAATTGATTCAATGAATAACGTTTGGTTCATTGAATCAATTCGTAAAATTGCATTAAACGATCCAATGATTTGCAGTTTGTTCCTTTGAATGAAAGCGTCAGGATATAGACACTGTATAAATGAGCGATGCTCCAGTCATTGTATCAACACGTGAAGTCTGTTTGATTGAATTAATGATTGCAGTTTGTTTCCCTGAATGAATGCAAAATGATTTTCACATTGGATAAGCACGTGCAGTGTGTTTCATTGAATGAATCAGTGCAGTTTGATTCATTGAATGACTGAATGCACATAGGTCCATTAAACAAATGAGTTAAGTTTGTCAATGAATAACGTCTGATTTATTGAATCAACGATTGAAGCTTAATTCATTGATTGAATAAATGCAGTTTGTGTCGTTAATTGAAAGCGCTAAGCTCGAGTTTTTCATGAAATGAGAGATGCTCGATTGATTGAATTAACACATGCAGTCTGTTTGATTGAATTAATGATTGCAGTTTGTTTCCCTGAATGAATGGAAAATGATTTTCACATTGGATTACACGTGCAGTGTGTTTCACTGAATGACTGAATGCACAAAGATCCATTAAACAAATGAGTTGAGTTTGTTTCATTGAATCAATGAATAATGTTTGATACAATGAATCAATTTTTGAAGTTTGAATATATGATTCAATGAATTGCAGTTTGTTAGGATGAATAAAAGCGTCAGGATAGAGACAGTGTATCAATGAGAGAAGCCCTAGTCATTGAATTAACATCTCTTTCATTGATTTAATGTTTGCAGTTTGTTTTACTGAATGAATGCAGAACAATCTACGCAGTGGATTAGCACGTTCAGTGTTGTTTCAATGAATGAATGTTATTTTGAATGAATGGATTGGATTCACTAAATAAACGAGTTCAGTTTGTTTCATTGAATCAATTAATAACGTTTGATTTATTGAATCAACGATTGAAGTTTAATTCATTGATTGAATAAATGCAGTTTGTGTCGTTGATTGAAAGCGTTAAGCTCGAGTTTTTCAGGAAATGAGAGATGCTCGACTGATTGAATTAACACTTGCAGTCTGTTTGATTGAATTAATGATTGCCGTTTGTTTCCCTGAATGAATGGAAAATGATTTTCACATTGGATTAGCGCGTGCAGTGTTTTTCATTGAATGAATGAGTGCAGTTTGATTCATTGAATGACTGAATGCTCATAAATCCATTAAACAAATGAGTTGAGTTTGTTTCATTGAATCAATGAATAATGTTTGATTCAATGAAACAATTTTTGAAGTTTGAATATATGATTCAATGAATTGCAGTTTGTTCCGATGAATAAAAGCGTCAGGATAGAGACAGTGTATAATGAGAGAAGCCCTAGTCATTGAATTAACATGGCTTTCATTGAGTTAATGTTTGCAGTTTGTTTAACTGAATGAATGGAGAAAAGCCTACGCATTGGATTAGCACGTTCAGTGTTGTTTCAATGAATGAATGAGTGCAGCTTGTTATTTTGAACGAATGCATTGGATTCACTAAATAAACGAGTTCAGTTTGTTTCATTGAATCAATGAATAACGTTTGATTTATTGAATCAACGATTGAAGTTTAATTCATTGATTGAATAAATGCAGTTTGTGTCGTTAATTGAAAGCGTTAAGCTCGAGTTTTTCATGAAATGAGAGATGCTCGATTGATTGAATTAACACCTGCAGTCTGTTTGATTGAATTAATGATTGCAGTTTGTTTCCCTGAATGAATGGAAAATGATTTTCACATTGGATTAGCACGTGCAGTGTGAATGACTGAATGCACAAAGATCCATTAAACAAATGAGTTGAGTTTGTTTCATTGAATCAATGAATAATGTTTGATACAATGAATCAATTTTTGAAGTTTGAATATATGATTCAATGAATTGCAGTTTGTTAGGATGAATAAAAGCGTCAGGATAGAGACAGTGTACCAATGAGAGAAGCCCTAGTCATTGAATAACCATCTCTTTCATTGATTTAATGTTTGCAGTTTGTTTCACTGAATGAATGCAGAAAAATCTACGCAGTGGATTAGCACGTTTAGTGTTGTTTCAATGAATGAATGAGTGCAGCTTGTTATTTTGAACGAATGCATTGGATTCACTAAATAAACGAGTTCAGTTTGTTTCATTGAATCAATGAATAACGTTTGATTTATTGAATCAACGATTGAAGTTTAATTCATTGATTGAATAAATGCAGTTTGTGTCGTTGATTGAAAGCGTTAAGCTCGAGTTTTTCAAGAAATGAGAGATGCTCGACTGATTGAATTAACACGTGCAATCTGTTTCAGTCAGTGTCTCGCGATTAACGATTTCAATGATAGAAGCTCTCCTAATTGAATTAACACCTGGCGTCTGATTCACTGAATAAATGAGTGCAGTTTGAATCATTTAATGGAAGAATGCAATGAGATTCAATATACAAATCAGTTGTGTTAGTGTAATTGATTCAATGAATAACGTTTGGTTCATTGAATCAATTCGTAAAATTGCATTAAACGATCCAATGATTTGCAGTTTGTTCCTTTGAATGAAAGCGTCAGGATATAGACACTGTATAAATGAGCGATGCTCCAGTCATTGTATCAACACGTGAAGTCTGTTTGATTGAATTAATGATTGCAGTTTGTTTCCCTGAATGAATGCAAAATGATTTTCACATTGGATTAGCACGTGCAGTGTGTTTCATTGAATGAATCAGTGCAGTTTGATTCATTGAATGACTGAAT
Organism: Chiloscyllium plagiosum; assembly: GCF_037043375.1. Lineage (NCBI taxonomy): Eukaryota > Metazoa > Chordata > Chondrichthyes > Orectolobiformes > Hemiscylliidae > Chiloscyllium > Chiloscyllium plagiosum. The sequence continues at coordinate 32,419,370 of NW_028270171.1, forward strand.
GCACATAGGTCCATGAAACAAATGTGTTAAGTTTGTTTCTTTGAAACAATGAATAACGTCTGATTTATTGAATCAACGATTGAAGTTTAATTCATTGATTGAATAAATGCAGTTTGTGTCGTTAATTGAAAGCGCTGAGCTCGAGTTTTTCATGAAATGAGAGAGGCTCGATTGATTGAATTAACACATGCAGTCTGTTTGATTGAATTAATGATTGCAGTTTGTTTCCCTGAATGAATGGAAAATGATTTTCACATTGGATTAGCACGTGCAGTGTGAATGACTGAATGCACAAAGATCCATTATACAAATGAGTTGAGTTTGTTTCATTGAATCAATGAATAATGTTTGATACAATGAATCAATTTTCGAAGTTTGAATATATGATTCAATGAATTGCAGTTTGTTAGGATGAATAAAAGCGTCCGGATAGAGACAGTGTATCAATTAGAGAAGCCCTAGTCATTGAATTAACATCTCTTTCATTGATTTAATGTTTGCAGTTTGTTTCACTGAATGAATGCAGAAAGATCTACGCAGTGGATTAGCACGTTTAGTGTTGTTTCAATGAATGAATGAGTGCAGCTTGTTATTTTGAACGAATGGATTGGATTCACTAAATAAACGAGTTCAGTTTGTTTCATTGAATCAATGAATAACGTTTGATTTATTGAATCAACGATTGACGTTTAATTCATTGATTGAATAAATGCAGTTTGTGTCGTTGATTGAAAGCGTTAAGCTCGAGTTTTTCAAGAAATGAGAGATGCTCGACTGATTGAATTAACACGTGCAATCTGTTTCAGTCAGTGTCTCGCGATTAACGATTTCAATGATAGAAGCTCTCCTAATTGAATTAACACCTGGCGTCTGATTCACTGAATAAATGAGTGCAGTATGAATCATTTAATGGAAGAATGCAATGAGATTCAATATACAAATCAGTTGTGTTAGTTTAATTGATTCAATGAATAACGTTTGGTTCATTGAATCAATTCGTAAAATTGCATTAAACGATCCAATGATTTGCAGTTTGTTCCTTTGAATGAAAGCGTCAGATATAGACACTGTATAAATGAGCGATGCTCCAGTCATTGTATCAACACGTGAAGTCTGTTTGATTGAATTAATGATTGCAGTTTGTTTCCCTGAATGAATGCAAAATGATTTTCACATTGGATAAGCACGTGCAGTGTGTTTCATTGAATGAATCAGTGCAGTTTGATTCATTGAATGACTGAATGCACATAGGTCCATTAAAACAAATGAGTTAAGTTTGTCAATGAATAACGTCTGATTTATTGAATCAACGATTGAAGTTTAATTCATTGATTGAATAAATGCAGTTTGTGTCGTTAATTGAAAGCGCTAAGCTCGAGTTTTTCATGAAATGAGAGATGCTCGATTGATTGAATTAACACATGCAGTCTGTTTGATTGAATTAATGATTGCAGTTTGTTTCCCTGAATGAATGGAAAATGATTTTCACATTGGATTAGCACGTGCAGTGTGAATGACTGAATGCACAAAGATCCATTAAACAAATGAGTTGAGTTTGTTTCATTGAATCAATGAATAATGTTTGATACAATGAATCAATTTTTGAAGTTTGAATATATGATTCAATGAATTGCAGTTTGTTAGGATGAATAAAAGCGTCAGGATAGAGACAGTGTACCAATGAGAGAAGCCCTAGTCATTGAATTAACATCTCTTTCATTGATTTAATGTTTGCAGTTTGTTTCACTGAATGAATGCAGAAAAATCTACGCAGTGGATTAGCACGTTTAGTGTTGTTTCAATGAATGAATGAGTGCAGCTTGTTATTTTGAACGAATGGATTGGATTCACTAAATAAACGAGTTCAGTTTGTTTCATTGAATCAATGAATAACGTTTGATTTATTGAATCAACGATTGAAGTTTAATTCATTGATTGAATAAATGCAGTTTGTGTCGTTGATTGAAAGCGTTAAGCTCGAGTTTTTCAAGAAATGAGAGATGCTCGACTGATTGAATTAACACGTGCAATCTGTTTCAGTCAGTGTCTCGCGATTAACGATTTCAAAGATAGAAGCTCTCCTAATTGAATTAACACCTGGCGTCTGATTCACTGAATAAATGAGTGCAGTTTGAATCATTTAATGGAAGAATGCAATGAGATTCAATATACAAATCAGTTGTGTTAGTTTCATTGATTCAATGAATGACGTTTGGTTCATTGAATCAATTCGTAAAATTTCATTAAACGATCCAATGATTTGCAGTTTGTTCCTTTGATTGAAAGCGTCAGGATATAGACACTGTATAAATGAGCGATGCTCCAGTCATTGTATCAACACGTGAAGTCTGTTTGATTGAATTAATGATTGCAGTTTGTTTCCCTGAATGAATGCAAAATGATTTTCACATTGGATTAGCACGTGCAATGTGTTTCATTGAATGAATCAGTGCAGTTTGATTCATTGAATGACTGAATGCACATAGGTCCATTAAACAAATGAATTAAGTTTGTCAATGAATAACGTCTGATTTATTGAATCAACGATTGAAGTTTAATTCATTGATTGAATAAATGCAGTTTGTGTCGTTAATTGAAAGCGCTAAGCTCGAGTTTTTCATGAAATGAGAGATGCTCGATTTATTGAATTAACACATGCAGTCTGTTTGATTGAATTAATGATTGCAATTTGTTTCCCTGAATGAATGGAAAATGATTTTCACATTGGATTACACGTGCAGTGTGTTTCATTGAATGACTGAATGCACAAAGATCCATTAAACAAATGAGTTGAGTTTGTTTCATTGAATCAATGAATAATGTTTGATACAATGAATCAATTTTTGAAGTTTGAATATATGATTCAATGAATTGCAGTTTGTTAGGATGAATAAAAGCGTCAGGATAGAGACAGTGTATCAATGAGAGAAGCCCTAGTCATTGAATTAACATCTCTTTCATTGATTTAAGATTTGCAGTTTGTTTCACTGAATGAATGCAGAAAAATCTACGCAGTGGATTAGCACGTTCAGTGTTGTTTCAAAGAATGAATGTTATTTTGAATGAATGCATTGGATTTACTAAATAAACGAGTTCAGTTTGTTTCATTGAATCAATTAATAACGTTTGATTTATTGAATCAACGATTGAAGTTTAATTCATTGATTGAATAAATGCAGTTTGTGTCGTTGATTGAAAGCGTTAAGCTCGAGTTTTTCATGAAATGAGAGATACTCGACTGATTGAATTAACACGTGCTGTCTGTTTGATTGAATTAATGATTGCAGTTTATTTCCCTGAATGAATGGAAAATGATTTTCACATTGGATTAGCGCGTGCAGTGTGTTTCATTGAATGAATGAGTGCAGTTTGATTCATTGAATGACTGAATGCTCATAAATCCATTAAACAAATGAGTTGAGTTTGGTTCATTGAATCAATGAATAATGTTTGATTCAATGAAACAATTTTTGAAGTTTGAATATATGATTCAATGAATTGCAGTTTGTTCCGATGAATAAAAGCGTCAGGATAGAGACAGTGTACCAATGAGAGAAGCCCTAGTCATTGAATTAACATCTCTTTCATTGATTTAATGTTTGCAGTTTGTTTAACTGAATGAATGGAGAAAAGCCTACGCATTGGATTAGCACGTTCAGTGTTGTTTCAATGAATGAATGAGTGCAGCTTGTTATTTTGAACGAATGCATTGGATTCACTAAATAAACGAGTTCAGTTTGTTTCATTGAATCAATGAATAACGTCTGATTTATTGAATCAACGATTGAAGTTTAATTCATTGATTGAATAAATGCAGTTTGTGTCGTTGATTGAAAGCGTTAAGCTCGAGTTTTTCAAGAAATGAGAGATGCTCGATTGATTGAATTAACACCTGCAGTCTGTTTGATTGAATTAATGATTTCAGTTTGTTTCCCTGCATGAATGGAAAATGATTTTCACATTGGATTAGCACGTGCAGTGTGAATGACTGAATGCACAAAGATCCATTATACAAATGAGTTGAGTTTGTTTCATTGAATCAATGAATAATGTTTCATACAATGAATCAATTTTTGAAGTTTGAATATATGATTCAATGAATTGCAGTTTGTTAGGATGAATAAAAGCGTCAGGATAGAGACAGTGTATCAATGAGAGAAGCCCTAGTCATTGAATTAACATCTCTTTCATTGATTTAATGTTTGCAGTTTGTTTCACTGAATGAATGCAGAAAAATCTACGCAGTGGATTAGCACGTTTAGTGTTGTTTCAATGAATGAATGAGTGCAGCTTGTTATTTTGAACGAATGCATTGGATTCACTAAATAAACGAGTTCAGTTTGTTTCATTGAATCAATGAATAACGTTTGATTTATTGAATCAACGATTGAAGTTTAATTCATTGATTGAATAAATGCAGTTTGTGTCGTTGATTGAAAGCGTTAAGCTCGAGTTTTTCAAGAAATGAGAGATGCTCGACTGATTGAATTAACACGTGCAATCTGTTTCAGTCAGTGTCTCGCGATTAACGATTTCAATGATAGAAGCTCTCCTAATTGAATTAACACCTGGCGTCTGATTCACTGAATAAATGAGTGCAGTTTGAATCATTTAATGGAAGAATGCAATGAGATTCAATATACAAATCAGTTGTGTTAGTTTCATTGATTCAATGAATAACGTTTGGTTCATTGAATCAATTCGTAAAATTTCATTAAACGATCCAATGATTTGCAGTTTGTTCCTTTGAATGAAAGCGTCAGGATATAGACACTGCATAAATGAGCGATGCTCCAGTCATTGTATCAACACGTGAAGTCTGTTTGATTGAATTAATGATTGCAGTTTGTTTCCCTGAATGAATGCAAAATGATTTTCACATTGGATTAGCACGTGCAGTGTGGTTCATTGAATGAATCAGTGCAGTTTGATTCATTGAATGACTGAATGCACATAGGTCCATGAAACAAATGTGTTAAGTTTGTTTCTTTGAATCAATGAATAACGTCTGATTTATTGAATCAACGATTGAAGTTTAATTCATTGATTGAATAAATGCAGTTTGTGTCGTTAATTGAAAGCGCTGAGCTCGAGTTTTTCATGAAATGAGAGAGGCTCGATTGATTGAATTAACACATGCAGTCTGTTTGATTGAATTAATGATTGCAGTTTGTTTCCCTGAATGAATGGAAAATGATTTTCACATTGGATTAGCACGTGCAGTGTGAATGACTGAATGCACAAAGATCCATTATACAAATGAGTTGAGTTTGTTTCATTGAATCAATGAATAATGTTTGATACAATGAATCAATTTTTGAAGTTTGAATATATGATTCAATGAATTGCAGTTTGTTAGGATGAATAAAAGCGTCCGGATAGAGACAGTGTATCAATTAGAGAAGCCCTAGTCATTGAATTAACATCTCTTTCATTGATTTAATGTTTGCAGTTTGTTTCACTGAATGAATGCAGAAAGATCTACGCAGTGGATTAGCACGTTTAGTGTTGTTTCAATGAATGAATGAGTGCAGCTTGTTATTTTGAACGAATGGATTGGATTCACTAAATAAACGAGTTCAGTTTGTTTCATTGAATCAATGAATAACGTTTGATTTATTGAATCAACGATTGAAGTTTAATTCATTGATTGAATAAATGCAGTTTGTGTCGTTGATTGAAAGCGTTAAGCTCGAGCTTTTCAAGAAATGAGAGATGCTCGACTGATTGAATTAACACGTGCAATCTGTTTCAGTCAGTGTCTCGCGATTAACGATTTCAATGATAGAAGCTCTCCTAATTGAATTAACACCTGGCGTCTGATTCACTGAATAAATGAGTGCAGTTTGAATCATTTAATGGAAGAATGCAATGAGATTCAATATACAAATCAGTTGTGTTAGTTTCATTGATTCAATGAATAACGTTTGGTTCATTGAATCAATTCGTAAAATTTCATCAAACGATCCAATGATTTGCAGTTTGTTCCTTTGAATGAAAGCGTCAGGATATAGACACTGCATAAATGAGCGATGCTCCAGTCATTGTATCAACACGTGAAGTCTGTTTGATTGAATTAATGATTGCAGTTTGTTTCCCTGAATGAATGCAAAATGATTTTCACATTGGATTAGCACGTGCAATGTGTTTCATTGAATGAATCAGTGCAGTTTGATTCATTGAATGACTGAATGCACATAGGTCCATTAAACAAATGAATTAAGTTTGTCAATGAATAACGTCTGATTTATTGAATCAACGATTGAAGTTTAATTCATTGATTGAATAAATGCAGTTTGTGTCGTTAATTGAAAGCGCTAAGCTCGAGTTTTTCATGAAATGAGAGATGCTCGATTTATTGAATTAACACATGCAGTCTGTTTGATTGAATTAATGATTGCAATTTGTTTCCCTGAATGAATGGAAAATGATTTTCACATTGGATTACACGTGCAGTGTGTTTCATTGAATGACTGAATGCACAAAGATCCATTAAACAAATGAGTTGAGTTTGTTTCATTGAATCAATGAATAATGTTTGATACAATGAATCAATTTTTGAAGTTTGAATATATGATTCAATGAATTGCAGTTTGTTAGGATGAATAAAAGCGTCAGGATAGAGACAGTGTATCAATGAGAGAAGCCCTAGTCATTGAATTAACATCTCTTTCATTGATTTAAGATTTGCAGTTTGTTTCACTGAATGAATGCAGAAAAATCTACGCAGTGGATTAGCACGTTCAGTGTTGTTTCAAAGAATGAATGTTATTTTGAATGAATGCATTGGATTTACTAAATAAACGAGTTCAGTTTGTTTCATTGAATCAATTAATAACGTTTGATTTATTGAATCAACGATTGAAGTTTAATTCATTGATTGAATAAATGCAGTTTGTGTCGTTGATTGAAAGCGTTAAGCTCGAGTTTTTCATGAAATGAGAGATACTCGACTGATTGAATTAACACGTGCTGTCTGTTTGATTGAATTAATGATTGCAGTTTATTTCCCTGAATGAATGGAAAATGATTTTCACATTGGATTAGCGCGTGCAGTGTGTTTCATTGAATGAATGAGTGCAGTTTGATTCATTGAATGACTGAATGCTCATAAATCCATTAAACAAATGAGTTGAGTTTGGTTCATTGAATCAATGAATAATGTTTGATTCAATGAAACAATTTTTGAAGTTTGAATATATGATTCAATGAATTGCAGTTTGTTCCGATGAATAAAAGCGTCAGGATAGAGACAGTGTACCAATGAGAGAAGCCCTAGTCATTGAATTAACATCTCTTTCATTGATTTAATGTTTGCAGTTTGTTTAACTGAATGAATGGAGAAAAGCCTACGCATTGGATTAGCACGTTCAGTGTTGTTTCAATGAATGAATGAGTGCAGCTTGTTATTTTGAACGAATGCATTGGATTCACTAAATAAACGAGTTCAGTTTGTTTCATTGAATCAATGAATAACGTCTGATTTATTGAATCAACGATTGAAGTTTAATTCATTGATTGAATAAATGCAGTTTGTGTCGTTGATTGAAAGCGTTAAGCTCGAGTTTTTCAAGAAATGAGAGATGCTCGATTGATTGAATTAACACCTGCAGTCTGTTTGATTGAATTAATGATTTCAGTTTGTTTCCCTGCATGAATGGAAAATGATTTTCACATTGGATTAGCACGTGCAGTGTGAATGACTGAATGCACAAAGATCCATTATACAAATGAGTTGAGTTTGTTTCATTGAATCAATGAATAATGTTTCATACAATGAATCAATTTTTGAAGTTTGAATATATGATTCAATGAATTGCAGTTTGTTAGGATGAATAAAAGCGTCAGGATAGAGACAGTGTATCAATGAGAGAAGCCCTAGTCATTGAATTAACATCTCTTTCATTGATTTAATGTTTGCAGTTTGTTTCACTGAATGAATGCAGAAAAATCTACGCAGTGGATTAGCACGTTTAGTGTTGTTTCAATGAATGAATGAGTGCAGCTTGTTATTTTGAACGAATGCATTGGATTCACTAAATAAACGAGTTCAGTTTGTTTCATTGAATCAATGAATAACGTTTGATTTATTGAATCAACGATTGAAGTTTAATTCATTGATTGAATAAATGCAGTTTGTGTCGTTGATTGAAAGCGTTAAGCTCGAGTTTTTCAAGAAATGAGAGATGCTCGACTGATTGAATTAACACGTGCAATCTGTTTCAGTCAGTGTCTCGCGATTAACGATTTCAATGATAGAAGCTCTCCTAATTGAATTAACACCTGGCGTCTGATTCACTGAATAAATGAGTGCAGTTTGAATCATTTAATGGAAGAATGCAATGAGATTCAATATACAAATCAGTTGTGTTAGTTTCATTGATTCAATGAATAACGTTTGGTTCATTGAATCAATTCGTAAAATTTCATTAAACGATCCAATGATTTGCAGTTTGTTCCTTTGAATGAAAGCGTCAGGATATAGACACTGCATAAATGAGCGATGCTCCAGTCATTGTATCAACACGTGAAGTCTGTTTGATTGAATTAATGATTGCAGTTTGTTTCCCTGAATGAATGCAAAATGATTTTCACATTGGATTAGCACGTGCAGTGTGGTTCATTGAATGAATCAGTGCAGTTTGATTCATTGAATGACTGAATGCACATAGGTCCATGAAACAAATGTGTTAAGTTTGTTTCTTTGAATCAATGAATAACGTCTGATTTATTGAATCAACGATTGAAGTTTAATTCATTGATTGAATAAATGCAGTTTGTGTCGTTAATTGAAAGCGCTGAGCTCGAGTTTTTCATGAAATGAGAGAGGCTCGATTGATTGAATTAACACATGCAGTCTGTTTGATTGAATTAATGATTGCAGTTTGTTTCCCTGAATGAATGGAAAATGATTTTCACATTGGATTAGCACGTGCAGTGTGAATGACTGAATGCACAAAGATCCATTATACAAATGAGTTGAGTTTGTTTCATTGAATCAATGAATAATGTTTGATACAATGAATCAATTTTTGAAGTTTGAATATATGATTCAATGAATTGCAGTTTGTTAGGATGAATAAAAGCGTCCGGATAGAGACAGTGTATCAATTAGAGAAGCCCTAGTCATTGAATTAACATCTCTTTCATTGATTTAATGTTTGCAGTTTGTTTCACTGAATGAATGCAGAAAGATCTACGCAGTGGATTAGCACGTTTAGTGTTGTTTCAATGAATGAATGAGTGCAGCTTGTTATTTTGAACGAATGGATTGGATTGACTAAATAAACGAGTTCAGTTTGTTTCATTGAATCAATGAATAACGTTTGATTTATTGAATCAACGATTGAAGTTTAATTCATTGATTGAATAAATGCAGTTTGTGTCGTTGATTGAAAGCGTTAAGCTCGAGCTTTTCAAGAAATGAGAGATGCTCGACTGATTGAATTAACACGTGCAATCTGTTTCAGTCAGTGTCTCGCGATTAACGATTTCAATGATAGAAGCTCTCCTAATTGAATTAACACCTGGCGTCTGATTCACTGAATAAATGAGTGCAGTTTGAATCATTTAATGGAAGAATGCAATGAGATTCAATATACAAATCAGTTGTGTTAGTTTCATTGATTCAATGAATAACGTTTGGTTCATTGAATCAATTCGTAAAATTTCATCAAACGATCCAATGATTTGCAGTTTGTTCCTTTGAATGAAAGCGTCAGGATATAGACACTGCATAAATGAGCGATGCTCCAGTCATTGTATCAACACGTGAAGTCTGTTTGATTGAATTAATGATTGCAGTTTGTTTCCCTGAATGAATGCAAAATGATTTTCACATTGGATTAGCACGTGCAGTGTGTTTCATTGAATGAATCAGTGCAGTTTGATTCATTGAATGACTGAATGCACATAGGTCCATGAAACAAATGTGTTAAGTTTGTTTCTTTGAATCAATGAATAACGTCTGATTTATTGAATCAACGATTGAAGTTTAATTCATTGATTGAATAAATGCAGTTTGTGTCGTTAATTGAAAGCGCTGAGCTCGAGTTTTTCATGAAATGAGAGAGGCTCGATTGATTGAATTAACACATGCAGTCTGTTTGATTGAATTAATGATTGCAGTTTGTTTCCCTGAATGAATGGAAAATGATTTTCACATTGGATTAGCACGTGCAGTGTGAATGACTGAATGCACAAAGATCCATTATACAAATGAGTTGAGTTTGTTTCATTGAATCAATGAATAATGTTTGATACAATGAATCAATTTTTGAAGTTTGAATATATGATTCAATGAATTGCAGTTTGTTAGGATGAATAAAAGCGTCCGGATAGAGACAGTGTATCAATTAGAGAAGCCCTAGTCATTGAATTAACATCTCTTTCATTGATTTAATGTTTGCAGTTTGTTTCACTGAATGAATGCAGAAAGATCTACGCAGTGGATTAGCACGTTTAGTGTTGTTTCAATGAATGAATGAGTGCAGCTTGTTATTTTGAACGAATGGATTGGATTCACTAAATAAACGAGTTCAGTTTGTTTCATTGAATCAATGAATAACGTTTGATTTATTGAATCAACGATTGAAGTTTAATTCATTGATTGAATAAATGCAGTTTGTGTCGTTGATTGAAAGCGTTAAGCTCGAGTTTTTCAAGAAATGAGAGATGCTCGACTGATTGAATTAACACGTGCAATCTGTTTCAGTCAGTGTCTCGCGATTAACGATTTCAATGATAGAAGCTCTGCTAATTGAATTAACACCTGGCGTCTGATTCACTGAATAAATGAGTGCAGTATGAATCATTTAATGGAAGAATGCAATGAGATTCAATATACAAATCAGTTGTGTTAGTTTAATTGATTCAATGAATAACGTTTGGTTCATTGAATCAATTCGTAAAATTGCATTAAACGATCCAATGATTTGCAGTTTGTTCCTTTGAATGAAAGCGTCAGATATAGACACTGTATAAATGAGCGATGCTCCAGTCATTGTATCAACACGTGAAGTCTGTTTGATTGAATTAATGATTGCAGTTTGTTTCCCTGAATGAATGCAAAATGATTTTCACATTGGATAAGCACGTGCAGTGTGTTTCATTGAATGAATCAGTGCAGTTTGATTCATTGAATGACTGAATGCACATAGGTCCATTAAAACAAATGAGTTAAGTTTGTCAATGAATAACGTCTGATTTATTGAATCAACGATTGAAGTTTAATTCATTGATTGAATAAATGCAGTTTGTGTCGTTAATTGAAAGCGCTAAGCTCGAGTTTTTCATGAAATGAGAGATGCTCGATTGATTGAATTAACACATGCAGTCTGTTTGATTGAATTAATGATTGCAGTTTGTTTCCCTGAATGAATGGAAAATGATTTTCACATTGGATTAGCACGTGCAGTGTGAATGACTGAATGCACAAAGATCCATTAAACAAATGAGTTGAGTTTGTTTCATTGAATCAATGAATAATGTTTGATACAATGAATCAATTTTTGAAGTTTGAATATATGATTCAATGAATTGCAGTTTGTTAGGATGAATAAAAGCGTCAGGATAGAGACAGTGTACCAATGAGAGAAGCCCTAGTCATTGAATTAACATCTCTTTCATTGATTTAATGTTTGCAGTTTGTTTCACTGAATGAATGCAGAAAAATCTACGCAGTGGATTAGCACGTTTAGTGTTGTTTCAATGAATGAATGAGTGCAGCTTGTTATTTTGAACGAATGGATTGGATTCACTAAATAAACGAGTTCAGTTTGTTTCATTGAATCAATGAATAACGTTTGATTTATTGAATCAACGATTGAAGTTTAATTCATTGATTGAATAAATGCAGTTTGTGTCGTTGATTGAAAGCGTTAAGCTCGAGTTTTTCAAGAAATGAGAGATGCTCGACTGATTGAATTAACACGTGCAATCTGTTTCAGTCAGTGTCTCGCGATTAACGATTTCAAAGATAGAAGCTCTCCTAATTGAATTAACACCTGGCGTCTGATTCACTGAATAAATGAGTGCAGTTTGAATCATTTAATGGAAGAATGCAATGAGATTCAATATACAAATCAGTTGTGTTAGTTTCATTGATTCAATGAATGACGTTTGGTTCATTGAATCAATTCGTAAAATTTCATTAAACGATCCAATGATTTGCAGTTTGTTCCTTTGATTGAAAGCGTCAGGATATAGACACTGTATAAATGAGCGATGCTCCAGTCATTGTATCAACACGTGAAGTCTGTTTGATTGAATTAATGATTGCAGTTTGTTTCCCTGAATGAATGCAAAATGATTTTCACATTGGATTAGCACGTGCAATGTGTTTCATTGAATGAATCAGTGCAGTTTGATTCATTGAATGACTGAATGCACATAGGTCCATTAAACAAATGAATTAAGTTTGTCAATGAATAACGTCTGATTTATTGAATCAACGATTGAAGTTTAATTCATTGATTGAATAAATGCAGTTTGTGTCGTTAATTGAAAGCGCTAAGCTCGAGTTTTTCATGAAATGAGAGATGCTCGATTTATTGAATTAACACATGCAGTCTGTTTGATTGAATTAATGATTGCAATTTGTTTCCCTGAATGAATGGAAAATGATTTTCACATTGGATTACACGTGCAGTGTGTTTCATTGAATGACTGAATGCACAAAGATCCATTAAACAAATGAGTTGAGTTTGTTTCATTGAATCAATGAATAATGTTTGATACAATGAATCAATTTTTGAAGTTTGAATATATGATTCAATGAATTGCAGTTTGTTAGGATGAATAAAAGCGTCAGGATAGAGACAGTGTATCAATGAGAGAAGCCCTAGTCATTGAATTAACATCTCTTTCATTGATTTAAGATTTGCAGTTTGTTTCACTGAATGAATGCAGAAAAATCTACGCAGTGGATTAGCACGTTCAGTGTTGTTTCAAAGAATGAATGTTATTTTGAATGAATGCATTGGATTTACTAAATAAACGAGTTCAGTTTGTTTCATTGAATCAATTAATAACGTTTGATTTATTGAATCAACGATTGAAGTTTAATTCATTGATTGAATAAATGCAGTTTGTGTCGTTGATTGAAAGCGTTAAGCTCGAGTTTTTCATGAAATGAGAGATACTCGACTGATTGAATTAACACGTGCTGTCTGTTTGATTGAATTAATGATTGCAGTTTATTTCCCTGAATGAATGGAAAATGATTTTCACATTGGATTAGCGCGTGCAGTGTGTTTCATTGAATGAATGAGTGCAGTTTGATTCATTGAATGACTGAATGCTCATAAATCCATTAAACAAATGAGTTGAGTTTGGTTCATTGAATCAATGAATAATGTTTGATTCAATGAAACAATTTTTGAAGTTTGAATATATGATTCAATGAATTGCAGTTTGTTCCGATGAATAAAAGCGTCAGGATAGAGACAGTGTACCAATGAGAGAAGCCCTAGTCATTGAATTAACATCTCTTTCATTGATTTAATGTTTGCAGTTTGTTTAACTGAATGAATGGAGAAAAGCCTACGCATTGGATTAGCACGTTCAGTGTTGTTTCAATGAATGAATGAGTGCAGCTTGTTATTTTGAACGAATGCATTGGATTCACTAAATAAACGAGTTCAGTTTGTTTCATTGAATCAATGAATAACGTCTGATTTATTGAATCAACGATTGAAGTTTAATTCATTGATTGAATAAATGCAGTTTGTGTCGTTGATTGAAAGCGTTAAGCTCGAGTTTTTCAAGAAATGAGAGATGCTCGATTGATTGAATTAACACCTGCAGTCTGTTTGATTGAATTAATGATTTCAGTTTGTTTCCCTGCATGAATGGAAAATGATTTTCACATTGGATTAGCACGTGCAGTGTGAATGACTGAATGCACAAAGATCCATTATACAAATGAGTTGAGTTTGTTTCATTGAATCAATGAATAATGTTTCATACAATGAATCAATTTTTGAAGTTTGAATATATGATTCAATGAATTGCAGTTTGTTAGGATGAATAAAAGCGTCAGGATAGAGACAGTGTATCAATGAGAGAAGCCCTAGTCATTGAATTAACATCTCTTTCATTGATTTAATGTTTGCAGTTTGTTTCACTGAATGAATGCAGAAAAATCTACGCAGTGGATTAGCACGTTTAGTGTTGTTTCAATGAATGAATGAGTGCAGCTTGTTATTTTGAACGAATGCATTGGATTCACTAAATAAACGAGTTCAGTTTGTTTCATTGAATCAATGAATAACGTTTGATTTATTGAATCAACGATTGAAGTTTAATTCATTGATTGAATAAATGCAGTTTGTGTCGTTGATTGAAAGCGTTAAGCTCGAGTTTTTCAAGAAATGAGAGATGCTCGACTGATTGAATTAACACGTGCAATCTGTTTCAGTCAGTGTCTCGCGATTAACGATTTCAATGATAGAAGCTCTCCTAATTGAATTAACACCTGGCGTCTGATTCACTGAATAAATGAGTGCAGTTTGAATCATTTAATGGAAGAATGCAATGAGATTCAATATACAAATCAGTTGTGTTAGTTTCATTGATTCAATGAATAACGTTTGGTTCATTGAATCAATTCGTAAAATTTCATTAAACGATCCAATGATTTGCAGTTTGTTCCTTTGAATGAAAGCGTCAGGATATAGACACTGCATAAATGAGCGATGCTCCAGTCATTGTATCAACACGTGAAGTCTGTTTGATTGAATTAATGATTGCAGTTTGTTTCCCTGAATGAATGCAAAATGATTTTCACATTGGATTAGCACGTGCAGTGTGGTTCATTGAATGAATCAGTGCAGTTTGATTCATTGAATGACTGAATGCACATAGGTCCATGAAACAAATGTGTTAAGTTTGTTTCTTTGAATCAATGAATAACGTCTGATTTATTGAATCAACGATTGAAGTTTAATTCATTGATTGAATAAATGCAGTTTGTGTCGTTAATTGAAAGCGCTGAGCTCGAGTTTTTCATGAAATGAGAGAGGCTCGATTGATTGAATTAACACATGCAGTCTGTTTGATTGAATTAATGATTGCAGTTTGTTTCCCTGAATGAATGGAAAATGATTTTCACATTGGATTAGCACGTGCAGTGTGAATGACTGAATGCACAAAGATCCATTATACAAATGAGTTGAGTTTGTTTCATTGAATCAATGAATAATGTTTGATACAATGAATCAATTTTTGAAGTTTGAATATATGATTCAATGAATTGCAGTTTGTTAGGATGAATAAAAGCGTCCGGATAGAGACAGTGTATCAATTAGAGAAGCCCTAGTCATTGAATTAACATCTCTTTCATTGATTTAATGTTTGCAGTTTGTTTCACTGAATGAATGCAGAAAGATCTACGCAGTGGATTAGCACGTTTAGTGTTGTTTCAATGAATGAATGAGTGCAGCTTGTTATTTTGAACGAATGGATTGGATTCACTAAATAAACGAGTTCAGTTTGTTTCATTGAATCAATGAATAACGTTTGATTTATTGAATCAACGATTGAAGTTTAATTCATTGATTGAATAAATGCAGTTTGTGTCGTTGATTGAAAGCGTTAAGCTCGAGCTTTTCAAGAAATGAGAGATGCTCGACTGATTGAATTAACACGTGCAATCTGTTTCAGTCAGTGTCTCGCGATTAACGATTTCAATGATAGAAGCTCTCCTAATTGAATTAACACCTGGCGTCTGAT
Source organism: Chiloscyllium plagiosum (assembly GCF_037043375.1). Lineage (NCBI taxonomy): Eukaryota > Metazoa > Chordata > Chondrichthyes > Orectolobiformes > Hemiscylliidae > Chiloscyllium > Chiloscyllium plagiosum. The sequence continues at coordinate 32,435,102 of NW_028270171.1, forward strand.
TCACTGAATAAATGAGTGCAGTTTGAATCATTTAATGGAAGAATGCAATGAGATTCAATATACAAATCAGTTGTGTTAGTTTCATTGATTCAATGAATAACGTTTGGTTCATTGAATCAATTCGTAAAATTTCATCAAACGATCCAATGATTTGCAGTTTGTTCCTTTGAATGAAAGCGTCAGGATATAGACACTGCATAAATGAGCGATGCTCCAGTCATTGTATCAACACGTGAAGTCTGTTTGATTGAATTAATGATTGCAGTTTGTTTCCCTGAATGAATGCAAAATGATTTTCACATTGGATTAGCACGTGCAGTGTGTTTCATTGAATGAATCAGTGCAGTTTGATTCATTGAATGACTGAATGCACATAGGTCCATGAAACAAATGTGTTAAGTTTGTTTCTTTGAATCAATGAATAACGTCTGATTTATTGAATCAACGATTGAAGTTTAATTCATTGATTGAATAAATGCAGTTTGTGTCGTTAATTGAAAGCGCTGAGCTCGAGTTTTTCATGAAATGAGAGAGGCTCGATTGATTGAATTAACACATGCAGTCTGTTTGATTGAATTAATGATTGCAGTTTGTTTCCCTGAATGAATGGAAAATGATTTTCACATTGGATTAGCACGTGCAGTGTGAATGACTGAATGCACAAAGATCCATTATACAAATGAGTTGAGTTTGTTTCATTGAATCAATGAATAATGTTTGATACAATGAATCAATTTTTGAAGTTTGAATATATGATTCAATGAATTGCAGTTTGTTAGGATGAATAAAAGCGTCCGGATAGAGACAGTGTATCAATTAGAGAAGCCCTAGTCATTGAATTAACATCTCTTTCATTGATTTAATGTTTGCAGTTTGTTTCACTGAATGAATGCAGAAAGATCTACGCAGTGGATTAGCACGTTTAGTGTTGTTTCAATGAATGAATGAGTGCAGCTTGTTATTTTGAACGAATGGATTGGATTCACTAAATAAACGAGTTCAGTTTGTTTCATTGAATCAATGAATAACGTTTGATTTATTGAATCAACGATTGAAGTTTAATTCATTGATTGAATAAATGCAGTTTGTGTCGTTGATTGAAAGCGTTAAGCTCGAGTTTTTCAAGAAATGAGAGATGCTCGACTGATTGAATTAACACGTGCAATCTGTTTCAGTCAGTGTCTCGCGATTAACGATTTCAATGATAGAAGCTCTGCTAATTGAATTAACACCTGGCGTCTGATTCACTGAATAAATGAGTGCAGTATGAATCATTTAATGGAAGAATGCAATGAGATTCAATATACAAATCAGTTGTGTTAGTTTAATTGATTCAATGAATAACGTTTGGTTCATTGAATCAATTCGTAAAATTGCATTAAACGATCCAATGATTTGCAGTTTGTTCCTTTGAATGAAAGCGTCAGGATATAGACACTGTATAAATGAGCGATGCTCCAGTCATTGTATCAACACGTGAAGTCTGTATGATTGAATTAATGATTGCAGTTTGTTTCCCTGAATGAATGCAAAATGATTTTCACATTGGATAAGCACGTGCAGTGTGTTTCATTGAATGAATCAGTGCAGTTTGATTCATTGAATGACTGAATGCACATAGGTCCATTAAAACAAATGAGTTAAGTTTGTCAATGAATAACGTCTGATTTATTGAATCAACGATTGAAGTTTAATTCATTGATTGAATAAATGCAGTTTGTGTCGTTAATTGAAAGCGCTAAGCTCGAGTTTTTCATGAAATGAGAGATGCTCGATTGATTGAATTAACACATGCAGTCTGTTTGATTGAATTAATGATTGCAGTTTGTTTCCCTGAATGAATGGAAAATGATTTTCACATTGGATTAGCACGTGCAGTGTGAATGACTGAATGCACAAAGATCCATTAAACAAATGAGTTGAGTTTGTTTCATTGAATCAATGAATAATGTTTGATACAATGAATCAATTTTTGAAGTTTGAATATATGATTCAATGAATTGCAGTTTGTTAGGATGAATAAAAGCGTCAGGATAGAGACAGTGTACCAATGAGAGAAGCCCTAGTCATTGAATTAACATCTCTTTCATTGATTTAATGTTTGCAGTTTGTTTCACTGAATGAATGCAGAAAAATCTACGCAGTGGATTAGCACGTTTAGTGTTGTTTCAATGAATGAATGAGTGCAGCTTGTTATTTTGAACGAATGGATTGGATTCACTAAATAAACGAGTTCAGTTTGTTTCATTGAATCAATGAATAACGTTTGATTTATTGAATCAACGATTGAAGTTTAATTCATTGATTGAATAAATGCAGTTTGTGTCGTTGATTGAAAGCGTTAAGCTCGAGTTTTTCAAGAAATGAGAGATGCTCGACTGATTGAATTAACACGTGCAATCTGTTTCAGTCAGTGTCTCGCGATTAACGATTTCAAAGATAGAAGCTCTCCTAATTGAATTAACACCTGGCGTCTGATTCACTGAATAACTGAGTGCAGTTTGAATCATTTAATGGAAGAATGCAATGAGATTCAATATACAAATCAGTTGTGTTAGTTTCATTGATTCAATGAATGACGTTTGGTTCATTGAATCATTTCGTAAAATTTCATTAAACGATCCAATGATTTGCAGTTTGTTCCTTTGATTGAAAGCGTCAGGATATAGACACTGTATAAATGAGCGATGCTCCAGTCATTGTATCAACACGTGAAGTCTGTTTGATTGAATTAATGATTGCAGTTTGTTTCCCTGAATGAATGCAAAATGATTTTCACATTGGATTAGCACGTGCAATGTGTTTCATTGAATGAATCAGTGCAGTTTGATTCATTGAATGACTGAATGCACATAGGTCCATTAAACAAATGAATTAAGTTTGTCAATGAATAACGTCTGATTTATTGAATCAACGATTGAAGTTTAATTCATTGATTGAATAAATGCAGTTTGTGTCGTTAATTGAAAGCGCTAAGCTCGAGTTTTTCATGAAATGAGAGATGCTCGATTTATTGAATTAACACATGCAGTCTGTTTGATTGAATTAATGATTGCAATTTGTTTCCCTGAATGAATGGAAAATGATTTTCACATTGGATTACACGTGCAGTGTGTTTCATTGAATGACTGAATGCACAAAGATCCATTATACAAATGAGTTGAGTTTGTTTCATTGAATCAATGAATAATGTTTGATACAATGAATCAATTTTTGAAGTTTGAATATATGATTCAATGAATTGCAGTTTGTTAGGATGAATAAAAGCGTCAGGATAGAGACAGTGTATCAATGAGAGAAGCCCTAGTCATTGAATTAACATCTCTTTCATTGATTTAAGATTTGCAGTTTGTTTCACTGAATGAATGCAGAAAAATCTACGCAGTGGATTAGCACGTTCAGTGTTGTTTCAAAGAATGAATGTTATTTTGAATGAATGCATTGGATTTACTAAATAAACGAGTTCAGTTTGTTTCATTGAATCAATTAATAACGTTTGATTTATTGAATCAACGATTGAAGTTTAATTCATTGATTGAATAAATGCAGTTTGTGTCGTTGATTGAAAGCGTTAAGCTCGAGTTTTTCATGAAATGAGAGATACTCGACTGATTGAATTAACACGTGCAGTCTGTTTGATTGAATTAATGATTGCAGTTTATTTCCCTGAATGAATGGAAAATGATTTTCACATTGGATTAGCGCGTGCAGTGTGTTTCATTGAATGAATGAGTGCAGTTTGATTCATTGAATGACTGAATGCTCATAAATCCATTAAACAAATGAGTTGAGTTTGGTTCATTGAATCAATGAATAATGTTTGATTCAATGAAACAATTTTTGAAGTTTGAATATATGATTCAATGAATTGCAGTTTGTTCCGATGAATAAAAGCGTCAGGATAGAGACAGTGTACCAATGAGAGAAGCCCTAGTCATTGAATTAACATCTCTTTCATTGATTTAATGTTTGCAGTTTGTTTAACTGAATGAATGGAGAAAAGCCTACGCATTGGATTAGCACGTTCAGTGTTGTTTCAATGAATGAATGAGTGCAGCTTGTTATTTTGAACGAATGCATTGGATTCACTAAATAAACGAGTTCAGTTTGTTTCATTGAATCAATGAATAACGTCTGATTTATTGAATCAACGATTGAAGTTTAATTCATTGATTGAATAAATGCAGTTTGTGTCGTTAATTGAAAGCGTTAAGCTCGAGTTTTTCATGAAATGAGAGATGCTCGATTGATTGAATTAACACCTGCAGTCTGTTTGATTGAATTAATGATTTCAGTTTGTTTCCCTGCATGAATGGAAAATGATTTTCACATTGGATTAGCACGTGCAGTGTGAATGACTGAATGCACAAAGATCCATTATACAAATGAGTTGAGTTTGTTTCATTGAATCAATGAATAATGTTTCATACAATGAATCAATTTTTGAAGTTTGAATATATGATTCAATGAATTGCAGTTTGTTAGGATGAATAAAAGCGTCAGGATAGAGACAGTGTATCAATGAGAGAAGCCCTAGTCATTGAATTAACATCTCTTTCATTGATTTAATGTTTGCAGTTTGTTTCACTGAATGAATGCAGAAAAATCTACGCAGTGGATTAGCACGTTTAGTGTTGTTTCAATGAATGAATGAGTGCAGCTTGTTATTTTGAACGAATGGATTGGATTCACTAAATAAACGAGTTCAGTTTGTTTCATTGAATCAATGAATAACGTTTGATTTATTGAATCAACGATTGAAGTTTAATTCATTGATTGAATAAATGCAGTTTGTGTCGTTGATTGAAAGCGTTAAGCTCGAGTTTTTCAAGAAATGAGAGATGCTCGACTGATTGAATTAACACGTGCAATCTGTTTCAGTCAGTGTCTCGCGATTAACGATTTCAATGATAGAAGCTCTCCTAATTGAATTAACACCTGGCGTCTGATTCACTGAATAAATGAGTGCAGTTTGAATCATTTAATGGAAGAATGCAATGAGATTCAATATACAAATCAGTTGTGTTAGTTTCATTGATTCAATGAATAACGTTTGGTTCATTGAATCAATTCGTAAAATTTCATTAAACGATCCAATGATTTGCAGTTTGTTCCTTTGAATGAAAGCGTCAGGATATAGACACTGCATAAATGAGCGATGCTCCAGTCATTGTATCAACACGTGAAGTCTGTTTGATTGAATTAATGATTGCAGTTTGTTTCCCTGAATGAATGCAAAATGATTTTCACATTGGATTAGCACGTGCAGTGTGTTTCATTGAATGAATCAGTGCAGTTTGATTCATTGAATGACTGAATGCACATAGGTCCATGAAACAAATGTGTTAAGTTTGTTTCTTTGAATCAATGAATAACGTCTGATTTATGGAATCAACGATTGAAGTTTAATTCAATGATTGAATAAATGCAGTTTGTGTCGTTAATTGAAAGCGCTAAGCTCGAGTTTTTCATGAAATGAGAGAGGCTCGATTGATTGAATTAACACATGCAGTCTGTTTGATTGAATTAATGATTGCAGTTTGTTTCCCTGAATGAATGGAAAATGATTTTCACATTGGATTAGCACGTGCAGTGTGAATGACTGAATGCACAAAGATCCATTATACAAATGAGTTGAGTTTGTTTCATTGAATCAATGAATAATGTTTCATACAATGAATCAATTTTTGAAGTTTGAATATATGATTCAATGAATTGCAGTTTGTTAGGATGAATAAAAGCGTCAGGATAGAGACAGTGTATCAATGAGAGAAGCCCTAGTCATTGAATTAACATCTCTTTCATTGATTTAATGTTTGCAGTTTGTTTCACTGAATGAATGCAGAAAGATCTACGCAGTGGATTAGCACGTTTAGTGTTGTTTCAATGAATGAATGAGTGCAGCTTGTTATTTTGAACGAATGGATTGGATTCACTAAATAAACGAGTTCAGTTTGTTTCATTGAATCAATGAATAACGTTTGATTTATTGAATCAACGATTGAAGTTTAATTCATTGATTGAATAAATGCAGTTTGTGTCGTTGATTGAAAGCGTTAAGCTCGAGTTTTTCAAGAAATGAGAGATGCTCGACTGATTGAATTAACACGTGCAATCTGTTTCAGTCAGTGTCTCGCGATTAACGATTTCAATGATAGAAGCTCTGCTAATTGAATTAACACCTGGCGTCTGATTCACTGAATAAATGAGTGCAGTATGAATCATTTAATGGAAGAATGCAATGAGATTCAATATACAAATCAGTTGTGTTAGTTTAATTGATTCAATGAATAACGTTTGGTTCATTGAATCAATTCGTAAAATTGCATTAAACGATCCAATGATTTGCAGTTTGTTCCTTTGAATGAAAGCGTCAGGATATAGACACTGTATAAATGAGCGATGCTCCAGTCATTGTATCAACACGTGAAGTCTGTATGATTGAATTAATGATTGCAGTTTGTTTCCCTGAATGAATGCAAAATGATTTTCACATTGGATAAGCACGTGCAGTGTGTTTCATTGAATGAATCAGTGCAGTTTGATTCATTGAATGACTGAATGCACATAGGTCCATTAAAACAAATGAGTTAAGTTTGTCAATGAATAACGTCTGATTTATTGAATCAACGATTGAAGTTTAATTCATTGATTGAATAAATGCAGTTTGTGTCGTTAATTGAAAGCGCTAAGCTCGAGTTTTTCATGAAATGAGAGATGCTCGATTGATTGAATTAACACATGCAGTCTGTTTGATTGAATTAATGATTGCAGTTTGTTTCCCTGAATGAATGGAAAATGATTTTCACATTGGATTAGCACGTGCAGTGTGAATGACTGAATGCACAAAGATCCATTAAACAAATGAGTTGAGTTTGTTTCATTGAATCAATGAATAATGTTTGATACAATGAATCAATTTTTGAAGTTTGAATATATGATTCAATGAATTGCAGTTTGTTAGGATGAATAAAAGCGTCAGGATAGAGACAGTGTACCAATGAGAGAAGCCCTAGTCATTGAATTAACATCTCTTTCATTGATTTAATGTTTGCAGTTTGTTTCACTGAATGAATGCAGAAAAATCTACGCAGTGGATTAGCACGTTTAGTGTTGTTTCAATGAATGAATGAGTGCAGCTTGTTATTTTGAACGAATGGATTGGATTCACTAAATAAACGAGTTCAGTTTGTTTCATTGAATCAATGAATAACGTTTGATTTATTGAATCAACGATTGAAGTTTAATTCATTGATTGAATAAATGCAGTTTGTGTCGTTGATTGAAAGCGTTAAGCTCGAGTTTTTCAAGAAATGAGAGATGCTCGACTGATTGAATTAACACGTGCAATCTGTTTCAGTCAGTGTCTCGCGATTAACGATTTCAAAGATAGAAGCTCTCCTAATTGAATTAACACCTGGCGTCTGATTCACTGAATAACTGAGTGCAGTTTGAATCATTTAATGGAAGAATGCAATGAGATTCAATATACAAATCAGTTGTGTTAGTTTCATTGATTCAATGAATGACGTTTGGTTCATTGAATCATTTCGTAAAATTTCATTAAACGATCCAATGATTTGCAGTTTGTTCCTTTGATTGAAAGCGTCAGGATATAGACACTGTATAAATGAGCGATGCTCCAGTCATTGTATCAACACGTGAAGTCTGTTTGATTGAATTAATGATTGCAGTTTGTTTCCCTGAATGAATGCAAAATGATTTTCACATTGGATTAGCACGTGCAATGTGTTTCATTGAATGAATCAGTGCAGTTTGATTCATTGAATGACTGAATGCACATAGGTCCATTAAACAAATGAATTAAGTTTGTCAATGAATAACGTCTGATTTATTGAATCAACGATTGAAGTTTAATTCATTGATTGAATAAATGCAGTTTGTGTCGTTAATTGAAAGCGCTAAGCTCGAGTTTTTCATGAAATGAGAGATGCTCGATTTATTGAATTAACACATGCAGTCTGTTTGATTGAATTAATGATTGCAATTTGTTTCCCTGAATGAATGGAAAATGATTTTCTCATTGGATTACACGTGCAGTGTGTTTCATTGAATGACTGAATGCACAAAGATCCATTATACAAATGAGTTGAGTTTGTTTCATTGAATCAATGAATAATGTTTGATACAATGAATCAATTTTTGAAGTTTGAATATATGATTCAATGAATTGCAGTTTGTTAGGATGAATAAAAGCGTCAGGATAGAGACAGTGTATCAATGAGAGAAGCCCTAGTCATTGAATTAACATCTCTTTCATTGATTTAAGATTTGCAGTTTGTTTCACTGAATGAATGCAGAAAAATCTACGCAGTGGATTAGCACGTTCAGTGTTGTTTCAAAGAATGAATGTTATTTTGAATGAATGCATTGGATTTACTAAATAAACGAGTTCAGTTTGTTTCATTGAATCAATTAATAACGTTTGATTTATTGAATCAACGATTGAAGTTTAATTCATTGATTGAATAAATGCAGTTTGTGTCGTTGATTGAAAGCGTTAAGCTCGAGTTTTTCATGAAATGAGAGATACTCGACTGATTGAATTAACACGTGCAGTCTGTTTGATTGAATTAATGATTGCAGTTTATTTCCCTGAATGAATGGAAAATGATTTTCACATTGGATTAGCGCGTGCAGTGTGTTTCATTGAATGAATGAGTGCAGTTTGATTCATTGAATGACTGAATGCTCATAAATCCATTAAACAAATGAGTTGAGTTTGGTTCATTGAATCAATGAATAATGTTTGATTCAATGAAACAATTTTTGAAGTTTGAATATATGATTCAATGAATTGCAGTTTGTTCCGATGAATAAAAGCGTCAGGATAGAGACAGTGTACCAATGAGAGAAGCCCTAGTCATTGAATTAACATCTCTTTCATTGATTTAATGTTTGCAGTTTGTTTAACTGAATGAATGGAGAAAAGCCTACGCATTGGATTAGCACGTTCAGTGTTGTTTCAATGAATGAATGAGTGCAGCTTGTTATTTTGAACGAATGCATTGGATTCACTAAATAAACGAGTTCAGTTTGTTTCATTGAATCAATGAATAACGTCTGATTTATTGAATCAACGATTGAAGTTTAATTCATTGATTGAATAAATGCAGTTTGTGTCGTTAATTGAAAGCGTTAAGCTCGAGTTTTTCATGAAATGAGAGATGCTCGATTGATTGAATTAACACCTGCAGTCTGTTTGATTGAATTAATGATTTCAGTTTGTTTCCCTGCATGAATGGAAAATGATTTTCACATTGGATTAGCACGTGCAGTGTGAATGACTGAATGCACAAAGATCCATTATACAAATGAGTTGAGTTTGTTTCATTGAATCAATGAATAATGTTTCATACAATGAATCAATTTTTGAAGTTTGAATATATGATTCAATGAATTGCAGTTTGTTAGGATGAATAAAAGCGTCAGGATAGAGACAGTGTATCAATGAGAGAAGCCCTAGTCATTGAATTAACATCTCTTTCATTGATTTAATGTTTGCAGTTTGTTTCACTGAATGAATGCAGAAAAATCTACGCAGTGGATTAGCACGTTTAGTGTTGTTTCAATGAATGAATGAGTGCAGCTTGTTATTTTGAACGAATGGATTGGATTCACTAAATAAACGAGTTCAGTTTGTTTCATTGAATCAATGAATAACGTTTGATTTATTGAATCAACGATTGAAGTTTAATTCATTGATTGAATAAATGCAGTTTGTGTCGTTGATTGAAAGCGTTAAGCTCGAGTTTTTCAAGAAATGAGAGATGCTCGACTGATTGAATTAACACGTGCAATCTGTTTCAGTCAGTGTCTCGCGATTAACGATTTCAATGATAGAAGCTCTCCTAATTGAATTAACACCTGGCGTCTGATTCACTGAATAAATGAGTGCAGTTTGAATCATTTAATGGAAGAATGCAATGAGATTCAATATACAAATCAGTTGTGTTAGTTTCATTGATTCAATGAATAACGTTTGGTTCATTGAATCAATTCGTAAAATTTCATTAAACGATCCAATGATTTGCAGTTTGTTCCTTTGAATGAAAGCGTCAGGATATAGACACTGCATAAATGAGCGATGCTCCAGTCATTGTATCAACACGTGAAGTCTGTTTGATTGAATTAATGATTGCAGTTTGTTTCCCTGAATGAATGCAAAATGATTTTCACATTGGATTAGCACGTGCAGTGTGTTTCATTGAATGAATCAGTGCAGTTTGATTCATTGAATGACTGAATGCACATAGGTCCATGAAACAAATGTGTTAAGTTTGTTTCTTTGAATCAATGAATAACGTCTGATTTATGGAATCAACGATTGAAGTTTAATTCATTGATTGAATAAATGCAGTTTGTGTCGTTAATTGAAAGCGCTAAGCTCGAGTTTTTCATGAAATGAGAGAGGCTCGATTGATTGAATTAACACATGCAGTCTGTTTGATTGAATTAATGATTGCAGTTTGTTTCCCTGAATGAATGGAAAATGATTTTCACATTGGATTAGCACGTGCAGTGTGAATGACTGAATGCACAAAGATCCATTATACAAATGAGTTGAGTTTGTTTCATTGAATCAATGAATAATGTTTCATACAATGAATCAATTTTTGAAGTTTGAATATATGATTCAATGAATTGCAGTTTGTTAGGATGAATAAAAGCGTCAGGATAGAGACAGTGTATCAATGAGAGAAGCCCTAGTCATTGAATTAACATCTCTTTCATTGATTTAATGTTTGCAGTTTGTTTCACTGAATGAATGCAGAAAAATCTACGCAGTGGATTAGCACGTTTAGTGTTGTTTCAATGAATGAATGAGTGCAGCTTGTTATTTTGAACGAATGCATTGGATTCACTAAATAAACGAGTTCAGTTTGTTTCATTGAATCAATGAATAACGTTTGATTTATTGAATCAACGATTGAAGTTTAATTCATTGATTGAATAAATGCAGTTTGTGTCGTTGATTGAAAGCGTTAAGCTCGAGTTTTTCAAGAAATGAGAGATGCTCGACTGATTGAATTAACACGTGCAATCTGTTTCAGTCAGTGTCTCGCGATTAACGATTTCAATGATAGAAGCTCTCCTAATTGAATTAACACCTGGCGTCTGATTCACTGAATAAATGAGTGCAGTTTGAATCATTTAATGGAAGAATGCAATGAGATTCAATATACAAATCAGTTGTGTTAGTTTCATTGATTCAATGAATAACGTTTGGTTCATTGAATCAATTCGTAAAATTTCATTAAACGATCCAATGATTTGCAGTTTGTTCCTTTGAATGAAAGCGTCAGGATATAGACACTGCATAAATGAGCGATGCTCCAGTCATTGTATCAACACGTGAAGTCTGTTTGATTGAATTAATGATTGCAGTTTGTTTCCCTGAATGAATGCAAAATGATTTTCACATTGGATTAGCACGTGCAGTGTGGTTCATTGAATGAATCAGTGCAGTTTGATTCATTGAATGACTGAATGCACATAGGTCCATGAAACAAATGTGTTAAGTTTGTTTCTTTGAATCAATGAATAACGTCTGATTTATTGAATCAACGATTGAAGTTTAATTCATTGATTGAATAAATGCAGTTTGTGTCGTTAATTGAAAGCGCTGAGCTCGAGTTTTTCATGAAATGAGAGAGGCTCGATTGATTGAATTAACACATGCAGTCTGTTTGATTGAATTAATGATTGCAGTTTGTTTCCCTGAATGAATGGAAAATGATTTTCACATTGGATTAGCACGTGCAGTGTGAATGACTGAATGCACAAAGATCCATTATACAAATGAGTTGAGTTTGTTTCATTGAATCAATGAATAATGTTTGATACAATGAATCAATTTTTGAAGTTTGAATATATGATTCAATGAATTGCAGTTTGTTAGGATGAATAAAAGCGTCCGGATAGAGACAGTGTATCAATTAGAGAAGCCCTAGTCATTGAATTAACATCTCTTTCATTGATTTAATGTTTGCAGTTTGTTTCACTGAATGAATGCAGAAAGATCTACGCAGTGGATTAGCACGTTTAGTGTTGTTTCAATGAATGAATGAGTGCAGCTTGTTATTTTGAACGAATGGATTGGATTCACTAAATAAACGAGTTCAGTTTGTTTCATTGAATCAATGAATAACGTTTGATTTATTGAATCAACGATTGAAGTTTAATTCATTGATTGAATAAATGCAGTTTGTGTCGTTGATTGAAAGCGTTAAGCTCGAGTTTTTCAAGAAATGAGAGATGCTCGACTGATTGAATTAACACGTGCAATCTGTTTCAGTCAGTGTCTCGCGATTAACGATTTCAATGATAGAAGCTCTGCTAATTGAATTAACACCTGGCGTCTGATTCACTGAATAAATGAGTGCAGTATGAATCATTTAATGGAAGAATGCAATGAGATTCAATATACAAATCAGTTGTGTTAGTTTAATTGATTCAATGAATAACGTTTGGTTCATTGAATCAATTCGTAAAATTGCATTAAACGATCCAATGATTTGCAGTTTGTTCCTTTGAATGAAAGCGTCAGGATATAGACACTGTATAAATGAGCGATGCTCCAGTCATTGTATCAACACGTGAAGTCTGTATGATTGAATTAATGATTGCAGTTTGTTTCCCTGAATGAATGCAAAATGATTTTCACATTGGATAAGCACGTGCAGTGTGTTTCATTGAATGAATCAGTGCAGTTTGATTCATTGAATGACTGAATGCACATAGGTCCATTAAAACAAATGAGTTAAGTTTGTCAATGAATAACGTCTGATTTATTGAATCAACGATTGAAGTTTAATTCATTGATTGAATAAATGCAGTTTGTGTCGTTAATTGAAAGCGCTAAGCTCGAGTTTTTCATGAAATGAGAGATGCTCGATTGATTGAATTAACACATGCAGTCTGTTTGATTGAATTAATGATTGCAGTTTGTTTCCCTGAATGAATGGAAAATGATTTTCACATTGGATTAGCACGTGCAGTGTGAATGACTGAATGCACAAAGATCCATTAAACAAATGAGTTGAGTTTGTTTCATTGAATCAATGAATAATGTTTGATACAATGAATCAATTTTTGAAGTTTGAATATATGATTCAATGAATTGCAGTTTGTTAGGATGAATAAAAGCGTCAGGATAGAGACAGTGTACCAATGAGAGAAGCCCTAGTCATTGAATTAACATCTCTTTCATTGATTTAATGTTTGCAGTTTGTTTCACTGAATGAATGCAGAAAAATCTACGCAGTGGATTAGCACGTTTAGTGTTGTTTCAATGAATGAATGAGTGCAGCTTGTTATTTTGAACGAATGGATTGGATTCACTAAATAAACGAGTTCAGTTTGTTTCATTGAATCAATGAATAACGTTTGATTTATTGAATCAACGATTGAAGTTTAATTCATTGATTGAATAAATGCAGTTTGTGTCGTTGATTGAAAGCGTTAAGCTCGAGTTTTTCAAGAAATGAGAGATGCTCGACTGATTGAATTAACACGTGCAATCTGTTTCAGTCAGTGTCTCGCGATTAACGATTTCAAAGATAGAAGCTCTCCTAATTGAATTAACACCTGGCGTCTGATTCACTGAATAACTGAGTGCAGTTTGAATCATTTAATGGAAGAATGCAATGAGATTCAATATACAAATCAGTTGTGTTAGTTTCATTGATTCAATGAATGACGTTTGGTTCATTGAATCATTTCGTAAAATTTCATTAAACGATCCAATGATTTGCAGTTTGTTCCTTTGATTGAAAGCGTCAGGATATAGACACTGTATAAATGAGCGATGCTCCAGTCATTGTATCAACACGTGAAGTCTGTTTGATTGAATTAATGATTGCAGTTTGTTTCCCTGAATGAATGCAAAATGATTTTCACATTGGATTAGCACGTGCAATGTGTTTCATTGAATGAATCAGTGCAGTTTGATTCATTGAATGACTGAATGCACATAGGTCCATTAAACAAATGAATTAAGTTTGTCAATGAATAACGTCTGATTTATTGAATCAACGATTGAAGTTTAATTCATTGATTGAATAAATGCAGTTTGTGTCGTTAATTGAAAGCGCTAAGCTCGAGTTTTTCATGAAATGAGAGATGCTCGATTTATTGAATTAACACATGCAGTCTGTTTGATTGAATTAATGATTGCAATTTGTTTCCCTGAATGAATGGAAAATGATTTTCACATTGGATTACACGTGCAGTGTGTTTCATTGAATGACTGAATGCACAAAGATCCATTATACAAATGAGTTGAGTTTGTTTCATTGAATCAATGAATAATGTTTGATACAATGAATCAATTTTTGAAGTTTGAATATATGATTCAATGAATTGCAGTTTGTTAGGATGAATAAAAGCGTCAGGATAGAGACAGTGTATCAATGAGAGAAGCCCTAGTCATTGAATTAACATCTCTTTCATTGATTTAAGATTTGCAGTTTGTTTCACTGAATGAATGCAGAAAAATCTACGCAGTGGATTAGCACGTTCAGTGTTGTTTCAAAGAATGAATGTTATTTTGAATGAATGCATTGGATTTACTAAATAAACGAGTTCAGTTTGTTTCATTGAATCAATTAATAACGTTTGATTTATTGAATCAACGATTGAAGTTTAATTCATTGATTGAATAAATGCAGTTTGTGTCGTTGATTGAAAGCGTTAAGCTCGAGTTTTTCATGAAATGAGAGATACTCGACTGATTGAATTAACACGTGCAGTCTGTTTGATTGAATTAATGATTGCAGTTTATTTCCCTGAATGAATGGAAAATGATTTTCACATTGGATTAGCGCGTGCAGTGTGTTTCATTGAATGAATGAGTGCAGTTTGATTCATTGAATGACTGAATGCTCATAAATCCATTAAACAAATGAGTTGAGTTTGGTTCATTGAATCAATGAATAATGTTTGATTCAATGAAACAATTTTTGAAGTTTGAATATATGATTCAATGAATTGCAGTTTGTTCCGATGAATAAAAGCGTCAGGATAGAGACAGTGTACCAATGAGAGAAGCCCTAGTCATTGAATTAACATCTCTTTCATTGATTTAATGTTTGCAGTTTGTTTAACTGAATGAATGGAGAAAAGCCTACGCATTGGATTAGCACGTTCAGTGTTGTTTCAATGAATGAATGAGTGCAGCTTGTTATTTTGAACGAATGCATTGGATTCACTAAATAAACGAGTTCAGTTTGTTTCATTGAATCAATGAATAACGTCTGATTTATTGAATCAACGATTGAAGTTTAATTCATTGATTGAATAAATGCAGTTTGTGTCGTTAATTGAAAGCGTTAAGCTCGAGTTTTTCATGAAATGAGAGATGCTCGATTGATTGAATTAACACCTGCAGTCTGTTTGATTGAATTAATGATTTCAGTTTGTTTCCCTGCATGAATGGAAAATGATTTTCACATTGGATTAGCACGTGCAGTGTGAATGACTGAATGCACAAAGATCCATTATACAAATGAGTTGAGTTTGTTTCATTGAATCAATGAATAATGTTTCATACAATGAATCAATTTTTGAAGTTTGAATATATGATTCAATGAATTGCAGTTTGTTAGGATGAATAAAAGCGTCAGGATAGAGACAGTGTATCAATGAGAGAAGCCCTAGTCATTGAATTAACATCTCTTTCATTGATTTAATGTTTGCAGTTTGTTTCACTGAATGAATGCAGAAAAATCTACGCAGTGGATTAGCACGTTTAGTGTTGTTTCAATGAATGAATGAGTGCAGCTTGTTATTTTGAACGAATGGATTGGATTCACTAAATAAACGAGTTCAGTTTGTTTCATTGAATCAATGAATAACGTTTGATTTATTGAATCAACGATTGAAGTTTAATTCATTGATTGAATAAATGCAGTTTGTGTCGTTGATTGAAAGCGTTAAGCTCGAGTTTTTCAAGAAATGAGAGATGCTCGACTGATTGAATTAACACGTGCAATCTGTTTCAGTCAGTGTCTCGCGATTAACGATTTCAATGATAGAAGCTCTCCTAATTGAATTAACACCTGGCGTCTGATTCACTGAATAAATGAGTGCAGTTTGAATCATTTAATGGAAGAATGCAATGAGATTCAATATACAAATCAGTTGTGTTAGTTTCATTGATTCAATGAATAACGTTTGGTTCATTGAATCAATTCGTAAAATTTCATTAAACGATCCAATGATTTGCAGTTTGTTCCTTTGAATGAAAGCGTCAGGATATAGACACTGCATAAATGAGCGATGCTCCAGTCATTGTATCAACACGTGAAGTCTGTTTGATTGAATTAATGATTGCAGTTTGTTTCCCTGAATGAATGCAAAATGATTTTCACATTGGATTAGCACGTGCAGTGTGTTTCATTGAATGAATCAGTGCAGTTTGATTCATTGAATGACTGAATGCACATAGGTCCATGAAACAAATGTGTTAAGTTTGTTTCTTTGAATCAATGAATAACGTCTGATTTATGGAATCAACGATTGAAGTTTAATTCATTGATTGAATAAATGCAGTTTGTGTCGTTAATTGAAAGCGCTAAGCTCGAGTTTTTCATGAAATGAGAGAGGCTCGATTGATTGAATTAACACATGCAGTCTGTTTGATTGAATTAATGATTGCAGTTTGTTTCCCTGAATGAATGGAAAATGATTTTCACATTGGATTAGCACGTGCAGTGTGAATGACTGAATGCACAAAGATCCATTATACAAATGAGTTGAGTTTGTTTCATTGAATCAATGAATAATGTTTCATACAATGAATCAATTTTTGAAGTTTGAATATATGATTCAATGAATTGCAGTTTGTTAGGATGAATAAAAGCGTCAGGATAGAGACAGTGTATCAATGAGAGAAGCCCTAGTCATTGAATTAACATCTCTTTCATTGATTTAATGTTTGCAGTTTGTTTCACTGAATGAATGCAGAAAAATCTACGCAGTGGATTAGCACGTTTAGTGTTGTTTCAATGAATGAATGAGTGCAGCTTGTTATTTTGAACGAATGGATTGGATTCACTAAATAAACGAGTTCAGTTTGTTTCATTGAATCAATGAATAACGTTTGATTTATTGAATCAACGATTGAAGTTTAATTCATTGATTGAATAAATGCAGTTTGTGTCGTTGATTGAAAGCGTTAAGCTCGAGTTTTTCAAGAAATGAGAGATGCTCGACTGATTGAATTAACACGTGCAATCTGTTTCAGTCAGTGTCTCGCGATTAACGATTTCAATGATAGAAGCTCTCCTAATTGAATTAACACCTGGCGTCTGATTCACTGAATAAATGAGTGCAGTTTGAATCATTTAATGGAAGAATGCAATGAGATTCAATATACAAATCAGTTGTGTTAGTTTCATTGATTCAATGAATAACGTTTGGTTCATTGAATCAATTCGTAAAATTTCATTAAACGATCCAATGATTTGCAGTTTGTTCCTTTGAATGAAAGCGTCAGGATATAGACACTGCATAAATGAGCGATGCTCCAGTCATTGTATCAACACGTGAAGTCTGTTTGATTGAATTAATGATTGCAGTTTGTTTCCCTGAATGAATGCAAAATGATTTTCACATTGGATTAGCACGTGCAGTGTGTTGCATTGAATGAATCAGTGCAGTTTGATTCATTGAATGACTGAATGCACATAGGTCCATGAAACAAATGTGTTAAGTTTGTTTCTTTGAATCAATGAATAACGTCTGATTTATGGAATCAACGATTGAAGTTTAATTCATTGATTGAATAAATGCAGTTTGTGTCGTTAATTGAAAGCGCTAAGCTCGAGTTTTTCATGAAATGAGAGAGGCTCGATTGATTGAATTAACACATGCAGTCTGTTTGATTGAATTAATGATTGCAGTTTGTTTCCCTGAATGAATGGAAAATGATTTTCACATTGGATTAGCACGTGCAGTGTGAATGACTGAATGCACAAAGATCCATTATACAAATGAGTTGAGTTTGTTTCATTGAATCAATGAATAATGTTTGATACAATGAATCAATTTTTGAAGTTTGAATATATGATTCAATGAATTGCAGTTTGTTAGGATGAATAAAAGCGTCCGGATAGAGACAGTGTATCAATTAGAGAAGCCCTAGTCATTGAATTAACATCTCTTTCATTGATTTAATGTTTGCAGTTTGTTTCACTGAATGAATGCAGAAAGATCTACGCAGTGGATTAGCACGTTTAGTGTTGTTTCAATGAATGAATGAGTGCAGCTTGTTATTTTGAACGAATGGATTGGATTCACTAAATAAACGAGTTCAGTTTGTTTCATTGAATCAATGAATAACGTTTGATTTATTGAATCAACGATTGAAGTTTAATTCATTGATTGAATAAATGCAGTTTGTGTCGTTGATTGAAAGCGTTAAGCTCGAGTTTTTCAAGAAATGAGAGATGCTCGACTGATTGAATTAACACGTGCAATCTGTTTCAGTCAGTGTCTCGCGATTAACGATTTCAATGATAGAAGCTCTCCTAATTGAATTAACACCTGGCGTCTGATTCACTGAATAAATGAGTGCAGTTTGAATCATTTAATGGAAGAATGCAATGAGATTCAATATACAAATCAGTTGTGTTAGTTTCATTGATTCAATGAATAACGTTTGGTTCATTGAATCAATTCGTAAAATTTCATTAAACGATCCAATGATTTGCAGTTTGTTCCTTTGAATGAAAGCGTCAGGATATAGACACTGCATAAATGAGCGATGCTCCAGTCATTGTATCAACACGTGAAGTCTGTTTGATTGAATTAATGATTGCAGTTTGTTTCCCTGAATGAATGCAAAATGATTTTCACATTGGATTAGCACGTGCAATGTGTTTCATTGAATGAATCAGTGCAGTTTGATTCATTGAATGACTGAATGCACATAGGTCCATTAAACAAATGAATTAAGTTTGTCAATGAATAACGTCTGATTTATTGAATCAACGATTGAAGTTTAATTCATTGATTGAATAAATGCAGTTTGTGTCGTTAATTGAAAGCGCTAAGCTCGAGTTTTTCATGAAATGAGAGATGCTCGATTTATTGAATTAACACATGCAGTCTGTTTGATTGAATTAATGATTGCAATTTGTTTCCCTGAATGAATGGAAAATGATTTTCACATTGGATTACACGTGCAGTGTGTTTCATTGAATGACTGAATGCACAAAGATCCATTATACAAATGAGTTGAGTTTGTTTCATTGAATCAATGAATAATGTTTGATACAATGAATCAATTTTTGAAGTTTGAATATATGATTCAATGAATTGCAGTTTGTTAGGATGAATAAAAGCGTCAGGATAGAGACAGTGTATCAATGAGAGAAGCCCTAGTCATTGAATTAACATCTCTTTCATTGATTTAAGATTTGCAGTTTGTTTCACTGAATGAATGCAGAAAAATCTACGCAGTGGATTAGCACGTTCAGTGTTGTTTCAAAGAATGAATGTTATTTTGAATGAATGCATTGGATTTACTAAATAAACGAGTTCAGTTTGTTTCATTGAATCAATTAATAACGTTTGATTTATTGAATCAACGATTGAAGTTTAATTCATTGATTGAATAAATGCAGTTTGTGTCGTTGATTGAAAGCGTTAAGCTCGAGTTTTTCATGAAATGAGAGATACTCGACTGATTGAATTAACACGTGCAGTCTGTTTGATTGAATTAATGATTGCAGTTTATTTCCCTGAATGAATGGAAAATGATTTTCACATTGGATTAGCGCGTGCAGTGTGTTTCATTGAATGAATGAGTGCAGTTTGATTCATTGAATGACTGAATGCTCATAAATCCATTAAACAAATGAGTTGAGTTTGGTTCATTGAATCAATGAATAATGTTTGATTCAATGAAACAATTTTTGAAGTTTGAATATATGATTCAATGAATTGCAGTTTGTTCCGATGAATAAAAGCGTCAGGATAGAGACAGTGTACCAATGAGAGAAGCCCTAGTCATTGAATTAACATCTCTTTCATTGATTTAATGTTTGCAGTTTGTTTAACTGAATGAATGGAGAAAAGCCTACGCATTGGATTAGCACGTTCAGTGTTGTTTCAATGAATGAATGAGTGCAGCTTGTTATTTTGAACGAATGCATTGGATTCACTAAATAAACGAGTTCAGTTTGTTTCATTGAATCAATGAATAACGTCTGATTTATTGAATCAACGATTGAAGTTTAATTCATTGATTGAATAAATGCAGTTTGTGTCGTTAATTGAAAGCGTTAAGCTCGAGTTTTTCATGAAATGAGAGATGCTCGATTGATTGAATTAACACCTGCAGTCTGTTTGATTGAATTAATGATTTCAGTTTGTTTCCCTGCATGAATGGAAAATGATTTTCACATTGGATTAGCACGTGCAGTGTGAATGACTGAATGCACAAAGATCCATTATACAAATGAGTTGAGTTTGTTTCATTGAATCAATGAATAATGTTTCATACAATGAATCAATTTTTGAAGTTTGAATATATGATTCAATGAATTGCAGTTTGTTAGGATGAATAAAAGCGTCAGGATAGAGACAGTGTATCAATGAGAGAAGCCCTAGTCATTGAATTAACATCTCTTTCATTGATTTAATGTTTGCAGTTTGTTTCACTGAATGAATGCAGAAAAATCTACGCAGTGGATTAGCACGTTTAGTGTTGTTTCAATGAATGAATGAGTGCAGCTTGTTATTTTGAACGAATGGATTGGATTCACTAAATAAACGAGTTCAGTTTGTTTCATTGAATCAATGAATAACGTTTGATTTATTGAATCAACGATTGAAGTTTAATTCATTGATTGAATAAATGCAGTTTGTGTCGTTGATTGAAAGCGTTAAGCTCGAGTTTTTCAAGAAATGAGAGATGCTCGACTGATTGAATTAACACGTGCAATCTGTTTCAGTCAGTGTCTCGCGATTAACGATTTCAATGATAGAAGCTCTCCTAATTGAATTAACACCTGGCGTCTGATTCACTGAATAAATGAGTGCAGTTTGAATCATTTAATGGAAGAATGCAATGAGATTCAATATACAAATCAGTTGTGTTAGTTTCATTGATTCAATGAATAACGTTTGGTTCATTGAATCAATTCGTAAAATTTCATTAAACGATCCAATGATTTGCAGTTTGTTCCTTTGAATGAAAGCGTCAGGATATAGACACTGCATAAATGAGCGATGCTCCAGTCATTGTATCAACACGTGAAGTCTGTTTGATTGAATTAATGATTGCAGTTTGTTTCCCTGAATGAATGCAAAATGATTTTCACATTGGATTAGCACGTGCAGTGTGTTTCATTGAATGAATCAGTGCAGTTTGATTCATTGAATGACTGAATGCACATAGGTCCATGAAACAAATGTGTTAAGTTTGTTTCTTTGAATCAATGAATAACGTCTGATTTATGGAATCAACGATTGAAGTTTAATTCATTGATTGAATAAATGCAGTTTGTGTCGTTAATTGAAAGCGCTAAGCTCGAGTTTTTCATGAAATGAGAGAGGCTCGATTGATTGAATTAACACATGCAGTCTGTTTGATTGAATTAATGATTGCAGTTTGTTTCCCTGAATGAATGGAAAATGATTTTCACATTGGATTAGCACGTGCAGTGTGAATGACTGAATGCACAAAGATCCATTATACAAATGAGTTGAGTTTGTTTCATTGAATCAATGAATAATGTTTCATACAATGAATCAATTTTTGAAGTTTGAATATATGATTCAATGAATTGCAGTTTGTTAGGATGAATAAAAGCGTCAGGATAGAGACAGTGTATCAATGAGAGAAGCCCTAGTCATTGAATTAACATCTCTTTCATTGATTTAATGTTTGCAGTTTGTTTCACTGAATGAATGCAGAAAAATCTACGCAGTGGATTAGCACGTTTAGTGTTGTTTCAATGAATGAATGAGTGCAGCTTGTTATTTTGAACGAATGCATTGGATTCACTAAATAAACGAGTTCAGTTTGTTTCATTGAATCAATGAATAACGTTTGATTTATTGAATCAACGATTGAAGTTTAATTCATTGATTGAATAAATGCAGTTTGTGTCGTTGATTGAAAGCGTTAAGCTCGAGTTTTTCAAGAAATGAGAGATGCTCGACTGATTGAATTAACACGTGCAATCTGTTTCAGTCAGTGTCTCGCGATTAACGATTTCAATGATAGAAGCTCTCCTAATTGAATTAACACCTGGCGTCTGATTCACTGAATAAATGAGTGCAGTTTGAATCATTTAATGGAAGAATGCAATGAGATTCAATATACAAATCAGTTGTGTTAGTTTCATTGATTCAATGAATAACGTTTGGTTCATTGAATCAATTCGTAAAATTTCATTAAACGATCCAATGATTTGCAGTTTGTTCCTTTGAATGAAAGCGTCAGGATATAGACACTGCATAAATGAGCGATGCTCCAGTCATTGTATCAACACGTGAAGTCTGTTTGATTGAATTAATGATTGCAGTTTGTTTCCCTGAATGAATGCAAAATGATTTTCACATTGGATTAGCACGTGCAGTGTGGTTCATTGAATGAATCAGTGCAGTTTGATTCATTGAATGACTGAATGCACATAGGTCCATGAAACAAATGTGTTAAGTTTGTTTCTTTGAATCAATGAATAACGTCTGATTTATTGAATCAACGATTGAAGTTTAATTCATTGATTGAATAAATGCAGTTTGTGTCGTTAATTGAAAGCGCTGAGCTCGAGTTTTTCATGAAATGAGAGAGGCTCGATTGATTGAATTAACACATGCAGTCTGTTTGATTGAATTAATGATTGCAGTTTGTTTCCCTGAATGAATGGAAAATGATTTTCACATTGGATTAGCACGTGCAGTGTGAATGACTGAATGCACAAAGATCCATTATACAAATGAGTTGAGTTTGTTTCATTGAATCAATGAATAATGTTTGATACAATGAATCAATTTTTGAAGTTTGAATATATGATTCAATGAATTGCAGTTTGTTAGGATGAATAAAAGCGTCCGGATAGAGACAGTGTATCAATTAGAGAAGCCCTAGTCATTGAATTAACATCTCTTTCATTGATTTAATGTTTGCAGTTTGTTTCACTGAATGAATGCAGAAAGATCTACGCAGTGGATTAGCACGTTTAGTGTTGTTTCAATGAATGAATGAGTGCAGCTTGTTATTTTGAACGAATGGATTGGATTCACTAAATAAACGAGTTCAGTTTGTTTCATTGAATCAATGAATAACGTTTGATTTATTGAATCAACGATTGAAGTTTAATTCATTGATTGAATAAATGCAGTTTGTGTCGTTGATTGAAAGCGTTAAGCTCGAGCTTTTCAAGAAATGAGAGATGCTCGACTGATTGAATTAACACGTGCAATCTGTTTCAGTCAGTGTCTCGCGATTAACGATTTCAATGATAGAAGCTCTCCTAATTGAATTAACACCTGGCGTCTGATTCACTGAATAAATGAGTGCAGTTTGAATCATTTAATGGAAGAATGCAATGAGATTCAATATACAAATCAGTTGTGTTAGTTTCATTGATTCAATGAATAACGTTTGGTTCATTGAATCAATTCGTAAAATTTCATTAAACGATCCAATGATTTGCAGTTTGTTCCTTTGAATGAAAGCGTCAGGATATAGACACTGCATAAATGAGCGATGCTCCAGTCATTGTATCAACACGTGAAGTCTGTTTGATTGAATTAATGATTGCAGTTTGTTTCCCTGAATGAATGCAAAATGATTTTCACATTGGATTAGCACGTGCAGTGTGTTTCATTGAATGAATCAGTGCAGTTTGATTCATTGAATGACTGAATGCACATAGGTCCATGAAACAAATGTGTTAAGTTTGTTTCTTTGAATCAATGAATAACGTCTGATTTATTGAATCAACGATTGAAGTTTAATTCATTGATTGAATAAATGCAGTTTGTGTCGTTAATTGAAAGCGCTGAGCTCGAGTTTTTCATGAAATGAGAGAGGCTCGATTGATTGAATTAACACATGCAGTCTGTTTGATTGAATTAATGATTGCAGTTTGTTTCCCTGAATGAATGGAAAATGATTTTCACATTGGATTAGCACGTGCAGTGTGAATGACTGAATGCACAAAGATCCATTATACAAATGAGTTGAGTTTGTTTCATTGAATCAATGAATAATGTTTGATACAATGAATCAATTTTTGAAGTTTGAATATATGATTCAATGAATTGCAGTTTGTTAGGATGAATAAAAGCGTCCGGATAGAGACAGTGTATCAATTAGAGAAGCCCTAGTCATTGAATTAACATCTCTTTCATTGATTTAATGTTTGCAGTTTGTTTCACTGAATGAATGCAGAAAGATCTACGCAGTGGATTAGCACGTTTAGTGTTGTTTCAATGAATGAATGAGTGCAGCTTGTTATTTTGAACGAATGGATTGGATTCACTAAATAAACGAGTTCAGTTTGTTTCATTGAATCAATGAATAACGTTTGATTTATTGAATCAACGATTGAAGTTTAATTCATTGATTGAATAAATGCAGTTTGTGTCGTTGATTGAAAGCGTTAAGCTCGAGTTTTTCAAGAAATGAGAGATGCTCGACTGATTGAATTAACACGTGCAATCTGTTTCAGTCAGTGTCTCGCGATTAACGATTTCAATGATAGAAGCTCTGCTAATTGAATTAACACCTGGCGTCTGATTCACTGAATAAATGAGTGCAGTATGAATCATTTAATGGAAGAATGCAATGAGATTCAATATACAAATCAGTTGTGTTAGTTTAATTGATTCAATGAATAACGTTTGGTTCATTGAATCAATTCGTAAAATTGCATTAAACGATCCAATGATTTGCAGTTTGTTCCTTTGAATGAAAGCGTCAGGATATAGACACTGTATAAATGAGCGATGCTCCAGTCATTGTATCAACACGTGAAGTCTGTATGATTGAATTAATGATTGCAGTTTGTTTCCCTGAATGAATGCAAAATGATTTTCACATTGGATAAGCACGTGCAGTGTGTTTCATTGAATGAATCAGTGCAGTTTGATTCATTGAATGACTGAATGCACATAGGTCCATTAAAACAAATGAGTTAAGTTTGTCAATGAATAACGTCTGATTTATTGAATCAACGATTGAAGTTTAATTCATTGATTGAATAAATGCAGTTTGTGTCGTTAATTGAAAGCGCTAAGCTCGAGTTTTTCATGAAATGAGAGATGCTCGATTGATTGAATTAACACATGCAGTCTGTTTGATTGAATTAATGATTGCAGTTTGTTTCCCTGAATGAATGGAAAATGATTTTCACATTGGATTAGCACGTGCAGTGTGAATGACTGAATGCACAAAGATCCATTAAACAAATGAGTTGAGTTTGTTTCATTGAATCAATGAATAATGTTTGATACAATGAATCAATTTTTGAAGTTTGAATATATGATTCAATGAATTGCAGTTTGTTAGGATGAATAAAAGCGTCAGGATAGAGACAGTGTACCAATGAGAGAAGCCCTAGTCATTGAATTAACATCTCTTTCATTGATTTAATGTTTGCAGTTTGTTTCACTGAATGAATGCAGAAAAATCTACGCAGTGGATTAGCACGTTTAGTGTTGTTTCAATGAATGAATGAGTGCAGCTTGTTATTTTGAACGAATGGATTGGATTCACTAAATAAACGAGTTCAGTTTGTTTCATTGAATCAATGAATAACGTTTGATTTATTGAATCAACGATTGAAGTTTAATTCATTGATTGAATAAATGCAGTTTGTGTCGTTGATTGAAAGCGTTAAGCTCGAGTTTTTCAAGAAATGAGAGATGCTCGACTGATTGAATTAACACGTGCAATCTGTTTCAGTCAGTGTCTCGCGATTAACGATTTCAAAGATAGAAGCTCTCCTAATTGAATTAACACCTGGCGTCTGATTCACTGAATAACTGAGTGCAGTTTGAATCATTTAATGGAAGAATGCAATGAGATTCAATATACAAATCAGTTGTGTTAGTTTCATTGATTCAATGAATGACGTTTGGTTCATTGAATCATTTCGTAAAATTTCATTAAACGATCCAATGATTTGCAGTTTGTTCCTTTGATTGAAAGCGTCAGGATATAGACACTGTATAAATGAGCGATGCTCCAGTCATTGTATCAACACGTGAAGTCTGTTTGATTGAATTAATGATTGCAGTTTGTTTCCCTGAATGAATGCAAAATGATTTTCACATTGGATTAGCACGTGCAATGTGTTTCATTGAATGAATCAGTGCAGTTTGATTCATTGAATGACTGAATGCACATAGGTCCATTAAACAAATGAATTAAGTTTGTCAATGAATAACGTCTGATTTATTGAATCAACGATTGAAGTTTAATTCATTGATTGAATAAATGCAGTTTGTGTCGTTAATTGAAAGCGC
Organism: Chiloscyllium plagiosum; assembly: GCF_037043375.1. NCBI lineage: Eukaryota > Metazoa > Chordata > Chondrichthyes > Orectolobiformes > Hemiscylliidae > Chiloscyllium > Chiloscyllium plagiosum. The sequence continues at coordinate 32,461,616 of NW_028270171.1, forward strand.
TAAGCTCGAGTTTTTCATGAAATGAGAGATGCTCGATTTATTGAATTAACACATGCAGTCTGTTTGATTGAATTAATGATTGCAATTTGTTTCCCTGAATGAATGGAAAATGATTTTCACATTGGATTACACGTGCAGTGTGTTTCATTGAATGACTGAATGCACAAAGATCCATTATACAAATGAGTTGAGTTTGTTTCATTGAATCAATGAATAATGTTTGATACAATGAATCAATTTTTGAAGTTTGAATATATGATTCAATGAATTGCAGTTTGTTAGGATGAATAAAAGCGTCAGGATAGAGACAGTGTATCAATGAGAGAAGCCCTAGTCATTGAATTAACATCTCTTTCATTGATTTAAGATTTGCAGTTTGTTTCACTGAATGAATGCAGAAAAATCTACGCAGTGGATTAGCACGTTCAGTGTTGTTTCAAAGAATGAATGTTATTTTGAATGAATGCATTGGATTTACTAAATAAACGAGTTCAGTTTGTTTCATTGAATCAATTAATAACGTTTGATTTATTGAATCAACGATTGAAGTTTAATTCATTGATTGAATAAATGCAGTTTGTGTCGTTGATTGAAAGCGTTAAGCTCGAGTTTTTCATGAAATGAGAGATACTCGACTGATTGAATTAACACGTGCAGTCTGTTTGATTGAATTAATGATTGCAGTTTATTTCCCTGAATGAATGGAAAATGATTTTCACATTGGATTAGCGCGTGCAGTGTGTTTCATTGAATGAATGAGTGCAGTTTGATTCATTGAATGACTGAATGCTCATAAATCCATTAAACAAATGAGTTGAGTTTGGTTCATTGAATCAATGAATAATGTTTGATTCAATGAAACAATTTTTGAAGTTTGAATATATGATTCAATGAATTGCAGTTTGTTCCGATGAATAAAAGCGTCAGGATAGAGACAGTGTACCAATGAGAGAAGCCCTAGTCATTGAATTAACATCTCTTTCATTGATTTAATGTTTGCAGTTTGTTTAACTGAATGAATGGAGAAAAGCCTACGCATTGGATTAGCACGTTCAGTGTTGTTTCAATGAATGAATGAGTGCAGCTTGTTATTTTGAACGAATGCATTGGATTCACTAAATAAACGAGTTCAGTTTGTTTCATTGAATCAATGAATAACGTCTGATTTATTGAATCAACGATTGAAGTTTAATTCATTGATTGAATAAATGCAGTTTGTGTCGTTAATTGAAAGCGTTAAGCTCGAGTTTTTCATGAAATGAGAGATGCTCGATTGATTGAATTAACACCTGCAGTCTGTTTGATTGAATTAATGATTTCAGTTTGTTTCCCTGCATGAATGGAAAATGATTTTCACATTGGATTAGCACGTGCAGTGTGAATGACTGAATGCACAAAGATCCATTATACAAATGAGTTGAGTTTGTTTCATTGAATCAATGAATAATGTTTCATACAATGAATCAATTTTTGAAGTTTGAATATATGATTCAATGAATTGCAGTTTGTTAGGATGAATAAAAGCGTCAGGATAGAGACAGTGTATCAATGAGAGAAGCCCTAGTCATTGAATTAACATCTCTTTCATTGATTTAATGTTTGCAGTTTGTTTCACTGAATGAATGCAGAAAAATCTACGCAGTGGATTAGCACGTTTAGTGTTGTTTCAATGAATGAATGAGTGCAGCTTGTTATTTTGAACGAATGGATTGGATTCACTAAATAAACGAGTTCAGTTTGTTTCATTGAATCAATGAATAACGTTTGATTTATTGAATCAACGATTGAAGTTTAATTCATTGATTGAATAAATGCAGTTTGTGTCGTTGATTGAAAGCGTTAAGCTCGAGTTTTTCAAGAAATGAGAGATGCTCGACTGATTGAATTAACACGTGCAATCTGTTTCAGTCAGTGTCTCGCGATTAACGATTTCAATGATAGAAGCTCTCCTAATTGAATTAACACCTGGCGTCTGATTCACTGAATAAATGAGTGCAGTTTGAATCATTTAATGGAAGAATGCAATGAGATTCAATATACAAATCAGTTGTGTTAGTTTCATTGATTCAATGAATAACGTTTGGTTCATTGAATCAATTCGTAAAATTTCATTAAACGATCCAATGATTTGCAGTTTGTTCCTTTGAATGAAAGCGTCAGGATATAGACACTGCATAAATGAGCGATGCTCCAGTCATTGTGTCAACACGTGAAGTCTGTTTGATTGAATTAATGATTGCAGTTTGTTTCCCTGAATGAATGCAAAATGATTTTCACATTGGATTAGCACGTGCAGTGTGTTTCATTGAATGAATCAGTGCAGTTTGATTCATTGAATGACTGAATGCACATAGGTCCATGAAACAAATGTGTTAAGTTTGTTTCTTTGAATCAATGAATAACGTCTGATTTATGGAATCAACGATTGAAGTTTAATTCATTGATTGAATAAATGCAGTTTGTGTCGTTAATTGAAAGCGCTAAGCTCGAGTTTTTCATGAAATGAGAGAGGCTCGATTGATTGAATTAACACATGCAGTCTGTTTGATTGAATTAATGATTGCAGTTTGTTTCCCTGAATGAATGGAAAATGATTTTCACATTGGATTAGCACGTGCAGTGTGAATGACTGAATGCACAAAGATCCATTATACAAATGAGTTGAGTTTGTTTCATTGAATCAATGAATAATGTTTCATACAATGAATCAATTTTTGAAGTTTGAATATATGATTCAATGAATTGCAGTTTGTTAGGATGAATAAAAGCGTCAGGATAGAGACAGTGTATCAATGAGAGAAGCCCTAGTCATTGAATTAACATCTCTTTCATTGATTTAATGTTTGCAGTTTGTTTCACTGAATGAATGCAGAAAAATCTACGCAGTGGATTAGCACGTTTAGTGTTGTTTCAATGAATGAATGAGTGCAGCTTGTTATTTTGAACGAATGGATTGGATTCACTAAATAAACGAGTTCAGTTTGTTTCATTGAATCAATGAATAACGTTTGATTTATTGAATCAACGATTGAAGTTTAATTCATTGATTGAATAAATGCAGTTTGTGTCGTTGATTGAAAGCGTTAAGCTCGAGTTTTTCAAGAAATGAGAGATGCTCGACTGATTGAATTAACACGTGCAATCTGTTTCAGTCAGTGTCTCGCGATTAACGATTTCAATGATAGAAGCTCTCCTAATTGAATTAACACCTGGCGTCTGATTCACTGAATAAATGAGTGCAGTTTGAATCATTTAATGGAAGAATGCAATGAGATTCAATATACAAATCAGTTGTGTTAGTTTCATTGATTCAATGAATAACGTTTGGTTCATTGAATCAATTCGTAAAATTTCATTAAACGATCCAATGATTTGCAGTTTGTTCCTTTGAATGAAAGCGTCAGGATATAGACACTGCATAAATGAGCGATGCTCCAGTCATTGTATCAACACGTGAAGTCTGTTTGATTGAATTAATGATTGCAGTTTGTTTCCCTGAATGAATGCAAAATGATTTTCACATTGGATTAGCACGTGCAGTGTGTTGCATTGAATGAATCAGTGCAGTTTGATTCATTGAATGACTGAATGCACATAGGTCCATGAAACAAATGTGTTAAGTTTGTTTCTTTGAATCAATGAATAACGTCTGATTTATGGAATCAACGATTGAAGTTTAATTCATTGATTGAATAAATGCAGTTTGTGTCGTTAATTGAAAGCGCTAAGCTCGAGTTTTTCATGAAATGAGAGAGGCTCGATTGATTGAATTAACACATGCAGTCTGTTTGATTGAATTAATGATTGCAGTTTGTTTCCCTGAATGAATGGAAAATGATTTTCACATTGGATTAGCACGTGCAGTGTGAATGACTGAATGCACAAAGATCCATTATACAAATGAGTTGAGTTTGTTTCATTGAATCAATGAATAATGTTTGATACAATGAATCAATTTTTGAAGTTTGAATATATGATTCAATGAATTGCAGTTTGTTAGGATGAATAAAAGCGTCCGGATAGAGACAGTGTATCAATTAGAGAAGCCCTAGTCATTGAATTAACATCTCTTTCATTGATTTAATGTTTGCAGTTTGTTTCACTGAATGAATGCAGAAAGATCTACGCAGTGGATTAGCACGTTTAGTGTTGTTTCAATGAATGAATGAGTGCAGCTTGTTATTTTGAACGAATGGATTGGATTCACTAAATAAACGAGTTCAGTTTGTTTCATTGAATCAATGAATAACGTTTGATTTATTGAATCAACGATTGAAGTTTAATTCATTGATTGAATAAATGCAGTTTGTGTCGTTGATTGAAAGCGTTAAGCTCGAGTTTTTCAAGAAATGAGAGATGCTCGACTGATTGAATTAACACGTGCAATCTGTTTCAGTCAGTGTCTCGCGATTAACGATTTCAATGATAGAAGCTCTCCTAATTGAATTAACACCTGGCGTCTGATTCACTGAATAAATGAGTGCAGTTTGAATCATTTAATGGAAGAATGCAATGAGATTCAATATACAAATCAGTTGTGTTAGTTTCATTGATTCAATGAATAACGTTTGGTTCATTGAATCAATTCGTAAAATTTCATTAAACGATCCAATGATTTGCAGTTTGTTCCTTTGAATGAAAGCGTCAGGATATAGACACTGCATAAATGAGCGATGCTCCAGTCATTGTATCAACACGTGAAGTCTGTTTGATTGAATTAATGATTGCAGTTTGTTTCCCTGAATGAATGCAAAATGATTTTCACATTGGATTAGCACGTGCAGTGTGTTTCATTGAATGAATCAGTGCAGTTTGATTCATTGAATGACTGAATGCACATAGGTCCATGAAACAAATGTGTTAAGTTTGTTTCTTTGAATCAATGAATAACGTCTGATTTATGGAATCAACGATTGAAGTTTAATTCATTGATTGAATAAATGCAGTTTGTGTCGTTAATTGAAAGCGCTGAGCTCGAGTTTTTCATGAAATGAGAGAGGCTCGATTGATTGAATTAACACGTGCAGTCTGTTTGATTGAATTAATGAATGCAGTTTGTTTCCCTGAATGAATGGAAAATGATTTTCACATTGGATTAGCACGTGCAGTGTGAATGACTGAATGCACAAAGATCCATTATACAAATGAGTTGAGTTTGTTTCATTGAATCAATGAATAATGTTTGATACAATGAATCAATTTTCGAAGTTTGAATATATGATTCAATGAATTGCAGTTTGTTAGGATGAATAAAAGCGTCCGGATAGAGATAGTGTATCAATTAGAGAAGCCCTAGTCATTGAATTAACATCTCTTTCATTGATTTAATGTTTGCAGTTTGTTTCACTGAATGAATGCAGAAAGATCTACGCAGTGGATTAGCACGTTTAGTGTTGTTTCAATGAATGAATGAGTGCAGCTTGTTATTTTGAACGAATGGATTGGATTCACTAAATAAACGAGTTCAGTTTGTTTCATTGAATCAATGAATAACGTTTGATTTATTGAATCAACGATTGAAGTTTAATTCATTGATTGAATAAATGCAGTTTGTGTCGTTGATTGAAAGCGTTAAGCTCGAGTTTTTCAAGAAATGAGAGATGCTCGACTGATTGAATTAACACGTGCAATCTGTTTCAGTCAGTGTCTCGCGATTAACGATTTCAATGATAGAAGCTCTGCTAATTGAATTAACACCTGGCGTCTGATTCACTGAATAAATGAGTGCAGTATGAATCATTTAATGGAAGAATGCAATGAGATTCAATATACAAATCAGTTGTGTTAGTTTAATTGATTCAATGAATAACGTTTGGTTCATTGAATCAATTCGTAAAATTGCATTAAACGATCCAATGATTTGCAGTTTGTTCCTTTGAATGAAAGCGTCAGGATATAGACACTGTATAAATGAGCGATGCTCCAGTCATTGTATCAACACGTGAAGTCTGTTTGATTGAATTAATGATTGCAGTTTGTTTCCCTGAATGAATGCAAAATGATTTTCACATTGGATAAGCACGTGCAGTGTGTTTCATTGAATGAATCAGTGCAGTTTGATTCATTGAATGACTGAATGCACATAGGTCCATTAAAACAAATGAGTTAAGTTTGTCAATGAATAACGTCTGATTTATTGAATCAACGATTGAAGTTTAATTCATTGATTGAATAAATGCAGTTTGTGTCGTTAATTGAAAGCGCTAAGCTCGAGTTTTTCATGAAATGAGAGATGCTCGATTGATTGAATTAACACATGCAGTCTGTTTGATTGAATTAATGATTGCAGTTTGTTTCCCTGAATGAATGGAAAATGATTTTCACATTGGATTAGCACGTGCAGTGTGAATGACTGAATGCACAAAGATCCATTAAACAAATGAGTTGAGTTTGTTTCATTGAATCAATGAATAATGTTTGATACAATGAATCAATTTTTGAAGTTTGAATATATGATTCAATGAATTGCAGTTTGTTAGGATGAATAAAAGCGTCAGGATAGAGACAGTGTACCAATGAGAGAAGCCCTAGTCATTGAATTAACATCTCTTTCATTGATTTAATGTTTGCAGTTTGTTTCACTGAATGAATGCAGAAAAATCTACGCAGTGGATTAGCACGTTTAGTGTTGTTTCAATGAATGAATGAGTGCAGCTTGTTATTTTGAACGAATGGATTGGATTCACTAAATAAACGAGTTCAGATTGTTTCATTGAATCAATGAATAACGTTTGATTTATTGAATCAACGATTGAAGTTTAATTCATTGATTGAATAAATGCAGTTTGTGTCGTTGATTGAAAGCGTTAAGCTCGAGTTTTTCAAGAAATGAGAGATGCTCGACTGATTGAATTAACACGTGCAATCTGTTTCAGTCAGTGTCTCGCGATTAACGATTTCAATGATAGAAGCTCTCCTAATTGAATTAACACCTGGCGTCTGATTCACTGAATAAATGAGTGCAGTTTGAATCATTTAATGGAAGAATGCAATGAGATTCAATATACAAATCAGTTGTGTTAGTTTCATTGATTCAATGAATAACGTTTGGTTCATTGAATCAATTCGTAAAATTTCATTAAACGATCCAATGATTTGCAGTTTGTTCCTTTGAATGAAAGCGTCAGGATATAGACACTGCATAAATGAGCGATGCTCCAGTCATTGTATCAACACGTGAAGTCTGTTTGATTGAATTAATGATTGCAGTTTGTTTCCCTGAATGAATGCAAAATGATTTTCACATTGGATTAGCACGTGCAGTGTGTTTCATTGAATGAATCAGTGCAGTTTGATTCATTGAATGACTGAATGCACATAGGTCCATGAAACAAATGTGTTAAGTTTGTTTCTTTGAATCAATGAATAACGTCTGATTTATGGAATCAACGATTGAAGTTTAATTCATTGATTGAATAAATGCAGTTTGTGTCGTTAATTGAAAGCGCTAAGCTCGAGTTTTTCATGAAATGAGAGAGGCTCGATTGATTGAATTAACACATGCAGTCTGTTTGATTGAATTAATGATTGCAGTTTGTTTCCCTGAATGAATGGAAAATGATTTTCACATTGGATTAGCACGTGCAGTGTGAATGACTGAATGCACAAAGATCCATTATACAAATGAGTTGAGTTTGTTTCATTGAATCAATGAATAATGTTTGATACAATGAATCAATTTTTGAAGTTTGAATATATGATTCAATGAATTGCAGTTTGTTAGGATGAATAAAAGCGTCCGGATAGAGACAGTGTATCAATTAGAGAAGCCCTAGTCATTGAATTAACATCTCTTTCATTGATTTAATGTTTGCAGTTTGTTTCACTGAATGAATGCAGAAAGATCTACGCAGTGGATTAGCACGTTTAGTGTTGTTTCAATGAATGAATGAGTGCAGCTTGTTATTTTGAACGAATGGATTGGATTCACTAAATAAACGAGTTCAGTTTGTTTCATTGAATCAATGAATAACGTTTGATTTATTGAATCAACGATTGAAGTTTAATTCATTGATTGAATAAATGCAGTTTGTGTCGTTGATTGAAAGCGTTAAGCTCGAGTTTTTCAAGAAATGAGAGATGCTCGACTGATTGAATTAACACGTGCAATCTGTTTCAGTCAGTGTCTCGCGATTAACGATTTCAATGATAGAAGCTCTCCTAATTGAATTAACACCTGGCGTCTGATTCACTGAATAAATGAGTGCAGTTTGAATCATTTAATGGAAGAATGCAATGAGATTCAATATACAAATCAGTTGTGTTAGTTTCATTGATTCAATGAATAACGTTTGGTTCATTGAATCAATTCGTAAAATTTCATTAAACGATCCAATGATTTGCAGTTTGTTCCTTTGAATGAAAGCGTCAGGATATAGACACTGCATAAATGAGCGATGCTCCAGTCATTGTATCAACACGTGAAGTCTGTTTGATTGAATTAATGATTGCAGTTTGTTTCCCTGAATGAATGCAAAATGATTTTCACATTGGATTAGCACGTGCAGTGTGTTGCATTGAATGAATCAGTGCAGTTTGATTCATTGAATGACTGAATGCACATAGGTCCATGAAACAAATGTGTTAAGTTTGTTTCTTTGAATCAATGAATAACGTCTGATTTATGGAATCAACGATTGAAGTTTAATTCATTGATTGAATAAATGCAGTTTGTGTCGTTAATTGAAAGCGCTAAGCTCGAGTTTTTCATGAAATGAGAGAGGCTCGATTGATTGAATTAACACATGCAGTCTGTTTGATTGAATTAATGATTGCAGTTTGTTTCCCTGAATGAATGGAAAATGATTTTCACATTGGATTAGCACGTGCAGTGTGAATGACTGAATGCACAAAGATCCATTATACAAATGAGTTGAGTTTGTTTCATTGAATCAATGAATAATGTTTGATACAATGAATCAATTTTTGAAGTTTGAATATATGATTCAATGAATTGCAGTTTGTTAGGATGAATAAAAGCGTCCGGATAGAGACAGTGTATCAATTAGAGAAGCCCTAGTCATTGAATTAACATCTCTTTCATTGATTTAATGTTTGCAGTTTGTTTCACTGAATGAATGCAGAAAGATCTACGCAGTGGATTAGCACGTTTAGTGTTGTTTCAATGAATGAATGAGTGCAGCTTGTTATTTTGAACGAATGGATTGGATTCACTAAATAAACGAGTTCAGTTTGTTTCATTGAATCAATGAATAACGTTTGATTTATTGAATCAACGATTGAAGTTTAATTCATTGATTGAATAAATGCAGTTTGTGTCGTTGATTGAAAGCGTTAAGCTCGAGTTTTTCAAGAAATGAGAGATGCTCGACTGATTGAATTAACACGTGCAATCTGTTTCAGTCAGTGTCTCGCGATTAACGATTTCAATGATAGAAGCTCTCCTAATTGAATTAACACCTGGCGTCTGATTCACTGAATAAATGAGTGCAGTTTGAATCATTTAATGGAAGAATGCAATGAGATTCAATATACAAATCAGTTGTGTTAGTTTCATTGATTCAATGAATAACGTTTGGTTCATTGAATCAATTCGTAAAATTTCATTAAACGATCCAATGATTTGCAGTTTGTTCCTTTGAATGAAAGCGTCAGGATATAGACACTGCATAAATGAGCGATGCTCCAGTCATTGTATCAACACGTGAAGTCTGTTTGATTGAATTAATGATTGCAGTTTGTTTCCCTGAATGAATGCAAAATGATTTTCACATTGGATTAGCACGTGCAGTGTGTTTCATTGAATGAATCAGTGCAGTTTGATTCATTGAATGACTGAATGCACATAGGTCCATGAAACAAATGTGTTAAGTTTGTTTCTTTGAATCAATGAATAACGTCTGATTTATGGAATCAACGATTGAAGTTTAATTCATTGATTGAATAAATGCAGTTTGTGTCGTTAATTGAAAGCGCTGAGCTCGAGTTTTTCATGAAATGAGAGAGGCTCGATTGATTGAATTAACACGTGCAGTCTGTTTGATTGAATTAATGAATGCAGTTTGTTTCCCTGAATGAATGGAAAATGATTTTCACATTGGATTAGCACGTGCAGTGTGAATGACTGAATGCACAAAGATCCATTATACAAATGAGTTGAGTTTGTTTCATTGAATCAATGAATAATGTTTGATACAATGAATCAATTTTCGAAGTTTGAATATATGATTCAATGAATTGCAGTTTGTTAGGATGAATAAAAGCGTCCGGATAGAGACAGTGTATCAATTAGAGAAGCCCTAGTCATTGAATTAACATCTCTTTCATTGATTTAATGTTTGCAGTTTGTTTCACTGAATGAATGCAGAAAGATCTACGCAGTGGATTAGCACGTTTAGTGTTGTTTCAATGAATGAATGAGTGCAGCTTGTTATTTTGAACGAATGGATTGGATTCACTAAATAAACGAGTTCAGTTTGTTTCATTGAATCAATGAATAACGTTTGATTTATTGAATCAACGATTGAAGTTTAATTCATTGATTGAATAAATGCAGTTTGTGTCGTTGATTGAAAGCGTTAAGCTCGAGTTTTTCAAGAAATGAGAGATGCTCGACTGATTGAATTAACACGTGCAATCTGTTTCAGTCAGTGTCTCGCGATTAACGATTTCAATGATAGAAGCTCTGCTAATTGAATTAACACCTGGCGTCTGATTCACTGAATAAATGAGTGCAGTATGAATCATTTAATGGAAGAATGCAATGAGATTCAATATACAAATCAGTTGTGTTAGTTTAATTGATTCAATGAATAACGTTTGGTTCATTGAATCAATTCGTAAAATTGCATTAAACGATCCAATGATTTGCAGTTTGTTCCTTTGAATGAAAGCGTCAGGATATAGACACTGTATAAATGAGCGATGCTCCAGTCATTGTATCAACACGTGAAGTCTGTTTGATTGAATTAATGATTGCAGTTTGTTTCCCTGAATGAATGCAAAATGATTTTCACATTGGATAAGCACGTGCAGTGTGTTTCATTGAATGAATCAGTGCAGTTTGATTCATTGAATGACTGAATGCACATAGGTCCATTAAAACAAATGAGTTAAGTTTGTCAATGAATAACGTCTGATTTATTGAATCAACGATTGAAGTTTAATTCATTGATTGAATAAATGCAGTTTGTGTCGTTAATTGAAAGCGCTAAGCTCGAGTTTTTCATGAAATGAGAGATGCTCGATTGATTGAATTAACACATGCAGTCTGTTTGATTGAATTAATGATTGCAGTTTGTTTCCCTGAATGAATGGAAAATGATTTTCACATTGGATTAGCACGTGCAGTGTGAATGACTGAATGCACAAAGATCCATTAAACAAATGAGTTGAGTTTGTTTCATTGAATCAATGAATAATGTTTGATACAATGAATCAATTTTTGAAGTTTGAATATATGATTCAATGAATTGCAGTTTGTTAGGATGAATAAAAGCGTCAGGATAGAGACAGTGTACCAATGAGAGAAGCCCTAGTCATTGAATTAACATCTCTTTCATTGATTTAATGTTTGCAGTTTGTTTCACTGAATGAATGCAGAAAAATCTACGCAGTGGATTAGCACGTTTAGTGTTGTTTCAATGAATGAATGAGTGCAGCTTGTTATTTTGAACGAATGGATTGGATTCACTAAATAAACGAGTTCAGATTGTTTCATTGAATCAATGAATAACGTTTGATTTATTGAATCAACGATTGAAGTTTAATTCATTGATTGAATAAATGCAGTTTGTGTCGTTGATTGAAAGCGTTAAGCTCGAGTTTTTCAAGAAATGAGAGATGCTCGACTGATTGAATTAACACGTGCAATCTGTTTCAGTCAGTGTCTCGCGATTAACGATTTCAATGATAGAAGCTCTCCTAATTGAATTAACACCTGGCGTCTGATTCACTGAATAAATGAGTGCAGTTTGAATCATTTAATGGAAGAATGCAATGAGATTCAATATACAAATCAGTTGTGTTAGTTTCATTGATTCAATGAATAACGTTTGGTTCATTGAATCAATTCGTAAAATTTCATTAAACGATCCAATGATTTGCAGTTTGTTCCTTTGAATGAAAGCGTCAGGATATAGACACTGCATAAATGAGCGATGCTCCAGTCATTGTATCAACACGTGAAGTCTGTTTGATTGAATTAATGATTGCAGTTTGTTTCCCTGAATGAATGCAAAATGATTTTCACATTGGATTAGCACGTGCAGTGTGTTTCATTGAATGAATCAGTGCAGTTTGATTCATTGAATGACTGAATGCACATAGGTCCATGAAACAAATGTGTTAAGTTTGTTTCTTTGAATCAATGAATAACGTCTGATTTATGGAATCAACGATTGAAGTTTAATTCATTGATTGAATAAATGCAGTTTGTGTCGTTAATTGAAAGCGCTAAGCTCGAGTTTTTCATGAAATGAGAGAGGCTCGATTGATTGAATTAACACATGCAGTCTGTTTGATTGAATTAATGATTGCAGTTTGTTTCCCTGAATGAATGGAAAATGATTTTCACATTGGATTAGCACGTGCAGTGTGAATGACTGAATGCACAAAGATCCATTATACAAATGAGTTGAGTTTGTTTCATTGAATCAATGAATAATGTTTGATACAATGAATCAATTTTTGAAGTTTGAATATATGATTCAATGAATTGCAGTTTGTTAGGATGAATAAAAGCGTCCGGATAGAGACAGTGTATCAATTAGAGAAGCCCTAGTCATTGAATTAACATCTCTTTCATTGATTTAATGTTTGCAGTTTGTTTCACTGAATGAATGCAGAAAGATCTACGCAGTGGATTAGCACGTTTAGTGTTGTTTCAATGAATGAATGAGTGCAGCTTGTTATTTTGAACGAATGGATTGGATTCACTAAATAAACGAGTTCAGTTTGTTTCATTGAATCAATGAATAACGTTTGATTTATTGAATCAACGATTGAAGTTTAATTCATTGATTGAATAAATGCAGTTTGTGTCGTTGATTGAAAGCGTTAAGCTCGAGTTTTTCAAGAAATGAGAGATGCTCGACTGATTGAATTAACACGTGCAATCTGTTTCAGTCAGTGTCTCGCGATTAACGATTTCAATGATAGAAGCTCTCCTAATTGAATTAACACCTGGCGTCTGATTCACTGAATAAATGAGTGCAGTTTGAATCATTTAATGGAAGAATGCAATGAGATTCAATATACAAATCAGTTGTGTTAGTTTCATTGATTCAATGAATAACGTTTGGTTCATTGAATCAATTCGTAAAATTTCATTAAACGATCCAATGATTTGCAGTTTGTTCCTTTGAATGAAAGCGTCAGGATATAGACACTGCATAAATGAGCGATGCTCCAGTCATTGTATCAACACGTGAAGTCTGTTTGATTGAATTAATGATTGCAGTTTGTTTCCCTGAATGAATGCAAAATGATTTTCACATTGGATTAGCACGTGCAGTGTGTTTCATTGAATGAATCAGTGCAGTTTGATTCATTGAATGACTGAATGCACATAGGTCCATGAAACAAATGTGTTAAGTTTGTTTCTTTGAATCAATGAATAACGTCTGATTTATGGAATCAACGATTGAAGTTTAATTCATTGATTGAATAAATGCAGTTTGTGTCGTTAATTGAAAGCGCTGAGCTCGAGTTTTTCATGAAATGAGAGAGGCTCGATTGATTGAATTAACACATGCAGTCTGTTTGATTGAATTAATGATTGCAGTTTGTTTCCCTGAATGAATGGAAAATGATTTTCACATTGGATTAGCACGTGCAGTGTGAATGACTGAATGCACAAAGATCCATTATACAAATGAGTTGAGTTTGTTTCATTGAATCAATGAATAATGTTTGATACAATGAATCAATTTTCGAAGTTTGAATATATGATTCAATGAATTGCAGTTTGTTAGGATGAATAAAAGCGTCCGGATAGAGACAGTGTATCAATTAGAGAAGCCCTAGTCATTGAATTAACATCTCTTTCATTGATTTAATGTTTGCAGTTTGTTTCACTGAATGAATGCAGAAAGATCTACGCAGTGGATTAGCACGTTTAGTGTTGTTTCAATGAATGAATGAGTGCAGCTTGTTATTTTGAACGAATGGATTGGATTCACTAAATAAACGAGTTCAGTTTGTTTCATTGAATCAATGAATAACGTTTGATTTATTGAATCAACGATTGAAGTTTAATTCATTGATTGAATAAATGCAGTTTGTGTCGTTGATTGAAAGCGTTAAGCTCGAGTTTTTCAAGAAATGAGAGATGCTCGACTGATTGAATTAACACGTGCAATCTGTTTCAGTCAGTGTCTCGCGATTAACGATTTCAATGATAGAAGCTCTGCTAATTGAATTAACACCTGGCGTCTGATTCACTGAATAAATGAGTGCAGTATGAATCATTTAATGGAAGAATGCAATGAGATTCAATATACAAATCAGTTGTGTTAGTTTAATTGATTCAATGAATAACGTTTGGTTCATTGAATCAATTCGTAAAATTGCATTAAACGATCCAATGATTTGCAGTTTGTTCCTTTGAATGAAAGCGTCAGGATATAGACACTGTATAAATGAGCGATGCTCCAGTCATTGTATCAACACGTGAAGTCTGTTTGATTGAATTAATGATTGCAGTTTGTTTCCCTGAATGAATGCAAAATGATTTTCACATTGGATAAGCACGTGCAGTGTGTTTCATTGAATGAATCAGTGCAGTTTGATTCATTGAATGACTGAATGCACATAGGTCCATTAAAACAAATGAGTTAAGTTTGTCAATGAATAACGTCTGATTTATTGAATCAACGATTGAAGTTTAATTCATTGATTGAATAAATGCAGTTTGTGTCGTTAATTGAAAGCGCTAAGCTCGAGTTTTTCATGAAATGAGAGATGCTCGATTGATTGAATTAACACATGCAGTCTGTTTGATTGAATTAATGATTGCAGTTTGTTTCCCTGAATGAATGGAAAATGATTTTCACATTGGATTAGCACGTGCAGTGTGAATGACTGAATGCACAAAGATCCATTAAACAAATGAGTTGAGTTTGTTTCATTGAATCAATGAATAATGTTTGATACAATGAATCAATTTTTGAAGTTTGAATATATGATTCAATGAATTGCAGTTTGTTAGGATGAATAAAAGCGTCAGGATAGAGACAGTGTACCAATGAGAGAAGCCCTAGTCATTGAATTAACATCTCTTTCATTGATTTAATGTTTGCAGTTTGTTTCACTGAATGAATGCAGAAAAATCTACGCAGTGGATTAGCACGTTTAGTGTTGTTTCAATGAATGAATGAGTGCAGCTTGTTATTTTGAACGAATGGATTGGATTCACTAAATAAACGAGTTCAGTTTGTTTCATTGAATCAATGAATAACGTTTGATTTATTGAATCAACGATTGAAGTTTAATTCATTGATTGAATAAATGCAGTTTGTGTCGTTGATTGAAAGCGTTAAGCTCGAGTTTTTCAAGAAATGAGAGATGCTCGACTGATTGAATTAACACGTGCAATCTGTTTCAGTCAGTGTCTCGCGATTAACGATTTCAAAGATAGAAGCTCTCCTAATTGAATTAACACCTGGCGTCTGATTCACTGAATAACTGAGTGCAGTTTGAATCATTTAATGGAAGAATGCAATGAGATTCAATATACAAATCAGTTGTGTTAGTTTCATTGATTCAATGAATGACGTTTGGTTCATTGAATCATTTCGTAAAATTTCATTAAACGATCCAATGATTTGCAGTTTGTTCCTTTGATTGAAAGCGTCAGGATATAGACACTGTATAAATGAGCGATGCTCCAGTCATTGTATCAACACGTGAAGTCTGTTTGATTGAATTAATGATTGCAGTTTGTTTCCCTGAATGAATGCAAAATGATTTTCACATTGGATTAGCACGTGCAATGTGTTTCATTGAATGAATCAGTGCAGTTTGATTCATTGAATGACTGAATGCACATAGGTCCATTAAACAAATGAATTAAGTTTGTCAATGAATAACGTCTGATTTATTGAATCAACGATTGAAGTTTAATTCATTGATTGAATAAATGCAGTTTGTGTCGTTAATTGAAAGCGCTAAGCTCGAGTTTTTCATGAAATGAGAGATGCTCGATTTATTGAATTAACACATGCAGTCTGTTTGATTGAATTAATGATTGCAATTTGTTTCCCTGAATGAATGGAAAATGATTTTCACATTGGATTACACGTGCAGTGTGTTTCATTGAATGACTGAATGCACAAAGATCCATTATACAAATGAGTTGAGTTTGTTTCATTGAATCAATGAATAATGTTTGATACAATGAATCAATTTTTGAAGTTTGAATATATGATTCAATGAATTGCAGTTTGTTAGGATGAATAAAAGCGTCAGGATAGAGACAGTGTATCAATGAGAGAAGCCCTAGTCATTGAATTAACATCTCTTTCATTGATTTAAGATTTGCAGTTTGTTTCACTGAATGAATGCAGAAAAATCTACGCAGTGGATTAGCACGTTCAGTGTTGTTTCAAAGAATGAATGTTATTTTGAATGAATGCATTGGATTTACTAAATAAACGAGTTCAGTTTGTTTCATTGAATCAATTAATAACGTTTGATTTATTGAATCAACGATTGAAGTTTAATTCATTGATTGAATAAATGCAGTTTGTGTCGTTGATTGAAAGCGTTAAGCTCGAGTTTTTCATGAAATGAGAGATACTCGACTGATTGAATTAACACGTGCAGTCTGTTTGATTGAATTAATGATTGCAGTTTATTTCCCTGAATGAATGGAAAATGATTTTCACATTGGATTAGCGCGTGCAGTGTGTTTCATTGAATGAATGAGTGCAGTTTGATTCATTGAATGACTGAATGCTCATAAATCCATTAAACAAATGAGTTGAGTTTGGTTCATTGAATCAATGAATAATGTTTGATTCAATGAAACAATTTTTGAAGTTTGAATATATGATTCAATGAATTGCAGTTTGTTCCGATGAATAAAAGCGTCAGGATAGAGACAGTGTACCAATGAGAGAAGCCCTAGTCATTGAATTAACATCTCTTTCATTGATTTAATGTTTGCAGTTTGTTTAACTGAATGAATGGAGAAAAGCCTACGCATTGGATTAGCACGTTCAGTGTTGTTTCAATGAATGAATGAGTGCAGCTTGTTATTTTGAACGAATGCATTGGATTCACTAAATAAACGAGTTCAGTTTGTTTCATTGAATCAATGAATAACGTCTGATTTATTGAATCAACGATTGAAGTTTAATTCATTGATTGAATAAATGCAGTTTGTGTCGTTAATTGAAAGCGTTAAGCTCGAGTTTTTCATGAAATGAGAGATG
The DNA here is from genome assembly GCF_037043375.1 of Chiloscyllium plagiosum. NCBI lineage: Eukaryota > Metazoa > Chordata > Chondrichthyes > Orectolobiformes > Hemiscylliidae > Chiloscyllium > Chiloscyllium plagiosum. The sequence continues at coordinate 32,479,012 of NW_028270171.1, forward strand.
CTCGATTGATTGAATTAACACCTGCAGTCTGTTTGATTGAATTAATGATTTCAGTTTGTTTCCCTGCATGAATGGAAAATGATTTTCACATTGGATTAGCACGTGCAGTGTGAATGACTGAATGCACAAAGATCCATTATACAAATGAGTTGAGTTTGTTTCATTGAATCAATGAATAATGTTTCATACAATGAATCAATTTTTGAAGTTTGAATATATGATTCAATGAATTGCAGTTTGTTAGGATGAATAAAAGCGTCAGGATAGAGACAGTGTATCAATGAGAGAAGCCCTAGTCATTGAATTAACATCTCTTTCATTGATTTAATGTTTGCAGTTTGTTTCACTGAATGAATGCAGAAAAATCTACGCAGTGGATTAGCACGTTTAGTGTTGTTTCAATGAATGAATGAGTGCAGCTTGTTATTTTGAACGAATGGATTGGATTCACTAAATAAACGAGTTCAGTTTGTTTCATTGAATCAATGAATAACGTTTGATTTATTGAATCAACGATTGAAGTTTAATTCATTGATTGAATAAATGCAGTTTGTGTCGTTGATTGAAAGCGTTAAGCTCGAGTTTTTCAAGAAATGAGAGATGCTCGACTGATTGAATTAACACGTGCAATCTGTTTCAGTCAGTGTCTCGCGATTAACGATTTCAATGATAGAAGCTCTCCTAATTGAATTAACACCTGGCGTCTGATTCACTGAATAAATGAGTGCAGTTTGAATCATTTAATGGAAGAATGCAATGAGATTCAATATACAAATCAGTTGTGTTAGTTTCATTGATTCAATGAATAACGTTTGGTTCATTGAATCAATTCGTAAAATTTCATTAAACGATCCAATGATTTGCAGTTTGTTCCTTTGAATGAAAGCGTCAGGATATAGACACTGCATAAATGAGCGATGCTCCAGTCATTGTATCAACACGTGAAGTCTGTTTGATTGAATTAATGATTGCAGTTTGTTTCCCTGAATGAATGCAAAATGATTTTCACATTGGATTAGCACGTGCAGTGTGTTTCATTGAATGAATCAGTGCAGTTTGATTCATTGAATGACTGAATGCACATAGGTCCATGAAACAAATGTGTTAAGTTTGTTTCTTTGAATCAATGAATAACGTCTGATTTATGGAATCAACGATTGAAGTTTAATTCATTGATTGAATAAATGCAGTTTGTGTCGTTAATTGAAAGCGCTGAGCTCGAGTTTTTCATGAAATGAGAGAGGCTCGATTGATTGAATTAACACATGCAGTCTGTTTGATTGAATTAATGATTGCAGTTTGTTTCCCTGAATGAATGGAAAATGATTTTCACATTGGATTAGCACGTGCAGTGTGAATGACTGAATGCACAAAGATCCATTATACAAATGAGTTGAGTTTGTTTCATTGAATCAATGAATAATGTTTGATACAATGAATCAATTTTCGAAGTTTGAATATATGATTCAATGAATTGCAGTTTGTTAGGATGAATAAAAGCGTCCGGATAGAGACAGTGTATCAATTAGAGAAGCCCTAGTCATTGAATTAACATCTCTTTCATTGATTTAATGTTTGCAGTTTGTTTCACTGAATGAATGCAGAAAGATCTACGCAGTGGATTAGCACGTTTAGTGTTGTTTCAATGAATGAATGAGTGCAGCTTTTTATTTTGAACGAATGGATTGGATTCACTAAATAAACGAGTTCAGTTTGTTTCATTGAATCAATGAATAACGTTTGATTTATTGAATCAACGATTGAAGTTTAATTCATTGATTGAATAAATGCAGTTTGTGTCGTTGATTGAAAGCGTTAAGCTCGAGTTTTTCAAGAAATGAGAGATGCTCGACTGATTGAATTAACACGTGCAATCTGTTTCAGTCAGTGTCTCGCGATTAACGATTTCAATGATAGAAGCTCTGCTAATTGAATTAACACCTGGCGTCTGATTCACTGAATAAATGAGTGCAGTATGAATCATTTAATGGAAGAATGCAATGAGATTCAATATACAAATCAGTTGTGTTAGTTTAATTGATTCAATGAATAACGTTTGGTTCATTGAATCAATTCGTAAAATTGCATTAAACGATCCAATGATTTGCAGTTTGTTCCTTTGAATGAAAGCGTCAGGATATAGACACTGTATAAATGAGCGATGCTCCAGTCATTGTATCAACACGTGAAGTCTGTTTGATTGAATTAATGATTGCAGTTTGTTTCCCTGAATGAATGCAAAATGATTTTCACATTGGATAAGCACGTGCAGTGTGTTTCATTGAATGAATCAGTGCAGTTTGATTCATTGAATGACTGAATGCACATAGGTCCATTAAAACAAATGAGTTAAGTTTGTCAATGAATAACGTCTGATTTATTGAATCAACGATTGAAGTTTAATTCATTGATTGAATAAATGCAGTTTGTGTCGTTAATTGAAAGCGCTAAGCTCGAGTTTTTCATGAAATGAGAGATGCTCGATTGATTGAATTAACACATGCAGTCTGTTTGATTGAATTAATGATTGCAGTTTGTTTCCCTGAATGAATGGAAAATGATTTTCACATTGGATTAGCACGTGCAGTGTGAATGACTGAATGCACAAAGATCCATTAAACAAATGAGTTGAGTTTGTTTCATTGAATCAATGAATAATGTTTGATACAATGAATCAATTTTTGAAGTTTGAATATATGATTCAATGAATTGCAGTTTGTTAGGATGAATAAAAGCGTCAGGATAGAGACAGTGTACCAATGAGAGAAGCCCTAGTCATTGAATTAACATCTCTTTCATTGATTTAATGTTTGCAGTTTGTTTCACTGAATGAATGCAGAAAAATCTACGCAGTGGATTAGCACGTTTAGTGTTGTTTCAATGAATGAATGAGTGCAGCTTGTTATTTTGAACGAATGGATTGGATTCACTAAATAAACGAGTTCAGTTTGTTTCATTGAATCAATGAATAACGTTTGATTTATTGAATCAACGATTGAAGTTTAATTCATTGATTGAATAAATGCAGTTTGTGTCGTTGATTGAAAGCGTTAAGCTCGAGTTTTTCAAGAAATGAGAGATGCTCGACTGATTGAATTAACACGTGCAATCTGTTTCAGTCAGTGTCTCGCGATTAACGATTTCAAAGATAGAAGCTCTCCTAATTGAATTAACACCTGGCGTCTGATTCACTGAATAACTGAGTGCAGTTTGAATCATTTAATGGAAGAATGCAATGAGATTCAATATACAAATCAGTTGTGTTAGTTTCATTGATTCAATGAATGACGTTTGGTTCATTGAATCATTTCGTAAAATTTCATTAAACGATCCAATGATTTGCAGTTTGTTCCTTTGATTGAAAGCGTCAGGATATAGACACGGTATAAATGAGCGATGCTCCAGTCATTGTATCAACACGTGAAGTCTGTTTGATTGAATTAATGATTGCAGTTTGTTTCCCTGAATGAATGCAAAATGATTTTCACATTGGATTAGCACGTGCAATGTGTTTCATTGAATGAATCAGTGCAGTTTGATTCATTGAATGACTGAATGCACATAGGTCCATTAAACAAATGAATTAAGTTTGTCAATGAATAACGTCTGATTTATTGAATCAACGATTGAAGTTTAATTCATTGATTGAATAAATGCAGTTTGTGTCGTTAATTGAAAGCGCTAAGCTCGAGTTTTTCATGAAATGAGAGATGCTCGATTTATTGAATTAACACATGCAGTCTGTTTGATTGAATTAATGATTGCAATTTGTTTCCCTGAATGAATGGAAAATGATTTTCACATTGGATTACACGTGCAGTGTGTTTCATTGAATGACTGAATGCACAAAGATCCATTATACAAATGAGTTGAGTTTGTTTCATTGAATCAATGAATAATGTTTGATACAATGAATCAATTTTTGAAGTTTGAATATATGATTCAATGAATTGCAGTTTGTTAGGATGAATAAAAGCGTCAGGATAGAGACAGTGTATCAATGAGAGAAGCCCTAGTCATTGAATTAACATCTCTTTCATTGATTTAAGATTTGCAGTTTGTTTCACTGAATGAATGCAGAAAAATCTACGCAGTGGATTAGCACGTTCAGTGTTGTTTCAAAGAATGAATGTTATTTTGAATGAATGCATTGGATTTACTAAATAAACGAGTTCAGTTTGTTTCATTGAATCAATTAATAACGTTTGATTTATTGAATCAACGATTGAAGTTTAATTCATTGATTGAATAAATGCAGTTTGTGTCGTTGATTGAAAGCGTTAAGCTCGAGTTTTTCATGAAATGAGAGATACTCGACTGATTGAATTAACACGTGCAGTCTGTTTGATTGAATTAATGATTGCAGTTTATTTCCCTGAATGAATGGAAAATGATTTTCACATTGGATTAGCGCGTGCAGTGTGTTTCATTGAATGAATGAGTGCAGTTTGATTCATTGAATGACTGAATGCTCATAAATCCATTAAACAAATGAGTTGAGTTTGGTTCATTGAATCAATGAATAATGTTTGATTCAATGAAACAATTTTTGAAGTTTGAATATATGATTCAATGAATTGCAGTTTGTTCCGATGAATAAAAGCGTCAGGATAGAGACAGTGTACCAATGAGAGAAGCCCTAGTCATTGAATTAACATCTCTTTCATTGATTTAATGTTTGCAGTTTGTTTAACTGAATGAATGGAGAAAAGCCTACGCATTGGATTAGCACGTTCAGTGTTGTTTCAATGAATGAATGAGTGCAGCTTGTTATTTTGAACGAATGCATTGGATTCACTAAATAAACGAGTTCAGTTTGTTTCATTGAATCAATGAATAACGTCTGATTTATTGAATCAACGATTGAAGTTTAATTCATTGATTGAATAAATGCAGTTTGTGTCGTTAATTGAAAGCGTTAAGCTCGAGTTTTTCATGAAATGAGAGATGCTCGATTGATTGAATTAACACCTGCAGTCTGTTTGATTGAATTAATGATTTCAGTTTGTTTCCCTGCATGAATGGAAAATGATTTTCACATTGGATTAGCACGTGCAGTGTGAATGACTGAATGCACAAAGATCCATTATACAAATGAGTTGAGTTTGTTTCATTGAATCAATGAATAATGTTTCATACAATGAATCAATTTTTGAAGTTTGAATATATGATTCAATGAATTGCAGTTTGTTAGGATGAATAAAAGCGTCAGGATAGAGACAGTGTATCAATGAGAGAAGCCCTAGTCATTGAATTAACATCTCTTTCATTGATTTAATGTTTGCAGTTTGTTTCACTGAATGAATGCAGAAAAATCTACGCAGTGGATTAGCACGTTTAGTGTTGTTTCAATGAATGAATGAGTGCAGCTTGTTATTTTGAACGAATGGATTGGATTCACTAAATAAACGAGTTCAGTTTGTTTCATTGAATCAATGAATAACGTTTGATTTATTGAATCAACGATTGAAGTTTAATTCATTGATTGAATAAATGCAGTTTGTGTCGTTGATTGAAAGCGTTAAGCTCGAGTTTTTCAAGAAATGAGAGATGCTCGACTGATTGAATTAACACGTGCAATCTGTTTCAGTCAGTGTCTCGCGATTAACGATTTCAATGATAGAAGCTCTCCTAATTGAATTAACACCTGGCGTCTGATTCACTGAATAAATGAGTGCAGTTTGAATCATTTAATGGAAGAATGCAATGAGATTCAATATACAAATCAGTTGTGTTAGTTTCATTGATTCAATGAATAACGTTTGGTTCATTGAATCAATTCGTAAAATTTCATTAAACGATCCAATGATTTGCAGTTTGTTCCTTTGAATGAAAGCGTCAGGATATAGACACTGCATAAATGAGCGATGCTCCAGTCATTGTATCAACACGTGAAGTCTGTTTGATTGAATTAATGATTGCAGTTTGTTTCCCTGAATGAATGCAAAATGATTTTCACATTGGATTAGCACGTGCAGTGTGTTTCATTGAATGAATCAGTGCAGTTTGATTCATTGAATGACTGAATGCACATAGGTCCATGAAACAAATGTGTTAAGTTTGTTTCTTTGAATCAATGAATAACGTCTGATTTATGGAATCAACGATTGAAGTTTAATTCATTGATTGAATAAATGCAGTTTGTGTCGTTAATTGAAAGCGCTAAGCTCGAGTTTTTCATGAAATGAGAGAGGCTCGATTGATTGAATTAACACATGCAGTCTGTTTGATTGAATTAATGATTGCAGTTTGTTTCCCTGAATGAATGGAAAATGATTTTCACATTGGATTAGCACGTGCAGTGTGAATGACTGAATGCACAAAGATCCATTATACAAATGAGTTGAGTTTGTTTCATTGAATCAATGAATAATGTTTGATACAATGAATCAATTTTTGAAGTTTGAATATATGATTCAATGAATTGCAGTTTGTTAGGATGAATAAAAGCGTCCGGATAGAGACAGTGTATCAATTAGAGAAGCCCTAGTCATTGAATTAACATCTCTTTCATTGATTTAATGTTTGCAGTTTGTTTCACTGAATGAATGCAGAAAGATCTACGCAGTGGATTAGCACGTTTAGTGTTGTTTCAATGAATGAATGAGTGCAGCTTGTTATTTTGAACGAATGGATTGGATTCACTAAATAAACGAGTTCAGTTTGTTTCATTGAATCAATGAATAACGTTTGATTTATTGAATCAACGATTGAAGTTTAATTCATTGATTGAATAAATGCAGTTTGTGTCGTTGATTGAAAGCGTTAAGCTCGAGTTTTTCAAGAAATGAGAGATGCTCGACTGATTGAATTAACACGTGCAATCTGTTTCAGTCAGTGTCTCGCGATTAACGATTTCAATGATAGAAGCTCTCCTAATTGAATTAACACCTGGCGTCTGATTCACTGAATAAATGAGTGCAGTTTGAATCATTTAATGGAAGAATGCAATGAGATTCAATATACAAATCAGTTGTGTTAGTTTCATTGATTCAATGAATAACGTTTGGTTCATTGAATCAATTCGTAAAATTTCATTAAACGATCCAATGATTTGCAGTTTGTTCCTTTGAATGAAAGCGTCAGGATATAGACACTGCATAAATGAGCGATGCTCCAGTCATTGTATCAACACGTGAAGTCTGTTTGATTGAATTAATGATTGCAGTTTGTTTCCCTGAATGAATGCAAAATGATTTTCACATTGGATTAGCACGTGCAGTGTGTTTCATTGAATGAATCAGTGCAGTTTGATTCATTGAATGACTGAATGCACATAGGTCCATGAAACAAATGTGTTAAGTTTGTTTCTTTGAATCAATGAATAACGTCTGATTTATGGAATCAACGATTGAAGTTTAATTCATTGATTGAATAAATGCAGTTTGTGTCGTTAATTGAAAGCGCTGAGCTCGAGTTTTTCATGAAATGAGAGAGGCTCGATTGATTGAATTAACACATGCAGTCTGTTTGATTGAATTAATGATTGCAGTTTGTTTCCCTGAATGAATGGAAAATGATTTTCACATTGGATTAGCACGTGCAGTGTGAATGACTGAATGCACAAAGATCCATTATACAAATGAGTTGAGTTTGTTTCATTGAATCAATGAATAATGTTTGATACAATGAATCAATTTTCGAAGTTTGAATATATGATTCAATGAATTGCAGTTTGTTAGGATGAATAAAAGCGTCCGGATAGAGACAGTGTATCAATTAGAGAAGCCCTAGTCATTGAATTAACATCTCTTTCATTGATTTAATGTTTGCAGTTTGTTTCACTGAATGAATGCAGAAAGATCTACGCAGTGGATTAGCACGTTTAGTGTTGTTTCAATGAATGAATGAGTGCAGCTTGTTATTTTGAACGAATGGATTGGATTCACTAAATAAACGAGTTCAGTTTGTTTCATTGAATCAATGAATAACGTTTGATTTATTGAATCAACGATTGAAGTTTAATTCATTGATTGAATAAATGCAGTTTGTGTCGTTGATTGAAAGCGTTAAGCTCGAGTTTTTCAAGAAATGAGAGATGCTCGACTGATTGAATTAACACGTGCAATCTGTTTCAGTCAGTGTCTCGCGATTAACGATTTCAATGATAGAAGCTCTGCTAATTGAATTAACACCTGGCGTCTGATTCACTGAATAAATGAGTGCAGTATGAATCATTTAATGGAAGAATGCAATGAGATTCAATATACAAATCAGTTGTGTTAGTTTAATTGATTCAATGAATAACGTTTGGTTCATTGAATCAATTCGTAAAATTGCATTAAACGATCCAATGATTTGCAGTTTGTTCCTTTGAATGAAAGCGTCAGGATATAGACACTGTATAAATGAGCGATGCTCCAGTCATTGTATCAACACGTGAAGTCTGTTTGATTGAATTAATGATTGCAGTTTGTTTCCCTGAATGAATGCAAAATGATTTTCACATTGGATAAGCACGTGCAGTGTGTTTCATTGAATGAATCAGTGCAGTTTGATTCATTGAATGACTGAATGCACATAGGTCCATTAAAACAAATGAGTTAAGTTTGTCAATGAATAACGTCTGATTTATTGAATCAACGATTGAAGTTTAATTCATTGATTGAATAAATGCAGTTTGTGTCGTTAATTGAAAGCGCTAAGCTCGAGTTTTTCATGAAATGAGAGATGCTCGATTGATTGAATTAACACATGCAGTCTGTTTGATTGAATTAATGATTGCAGTTTGTTTCCCTGAATGAATGGAAAATGATTTTCACATTGGATTAGCACGTGCAGTGTGAATGACTGAATGCACAAAGATCCATTAAACAAATGAGTTGAGTTTGTTTCATTGAATCAATGAATAATGTTTGATACAATGAATCAATTTTTGAAGTTTGAATATATGATTCAATGAATTGCAGTTTGTTAGGATGAATAAAAGCGTCAGGATAGAGACAGTGTACCAATGAGAGAAGCCCTAGTCATTGAATTAACATCTCTTTCATTGATTTAATGTTTGCAGTTTGTTTCACTGAATGAATGCAGAAAAATCTACGCAGTGGATTAGCACGTTTAGTGTTGTTTCAATGAATGAATGAGTGCAGCTTGTTATTTTGAACGAATGGATTGGATTCACTAAATAAACGAGTTCAGTTTGTTTCATTGAATCAATGAATAACGTTTGATTTATTGAATCAACGATTGAAGTTTAATTCATTGATTGAATAAATGCAGTTTGTGTCGTTGATTGAAAGCGTTAAGCTCGAGTTTTTCAAGAAATGAGAGATGCTCGACTGATTGAATTAACACGTGCAATCTGTTTCAGTCAGTGTCTCGCGATTAACGATTTCAAAGATAGAAGCTCTCCTAATTGAATTAACACCTGGCGTCTGATTCACTGAATAACTGAGTGCAGTTTGAATCATTTAATGGAAGAATGCAATGAGATTCAATATACAAATCAGTTGTGTTAGTTTCATTGATTCAATGAATGACGTTTGGTTCATTGAATCATTTCGTAAAATTTCATTAAACGATCCAATGATTTGCAGTTTGTTCCTTTGATTGAAAGCGTCAGGATATAGACACTGTATAAATGAGCGATGCTCCAGTCATTGTATCAACACGTGAAGTCTGTTTGATTGAATTAATGATTGCAGTTTGTTTCCCTGAATGAATGCAAAATGATTTTCACATTGGATTAGCACGTGCAATGTGTTTCATTGAATGAATCAGTGCAGTTTGATTCATTGAATGACTGAATGCACATAGGTCCATTAAACAAATGAATTAAGTTTGTCAATGAATAACGTCTGAATTATTGAATCAACGATTGAAGTTTAATTCATTGATTGAATAAATGCAGTTTGTGTCGTTAATTGAAAGCGCTAAGCTCGAGTTTTTCATGAAATGAGAGATGCTCGATTTATTGAATTAACACATGCAGTCTGTTTGATTGAATTAATGATTGCAATTTGTTTCCCTGAATGAATGGAAAATGATTTTCACATTGGATTACACGTGCAGTGTGTTTCATTGAATGACTGAATGCACAAAGATCCATTAAACAAATGAGTTGAGTTTGTTTCATTGAATCAATGAATAATGTTTGATACAATGAATCAATTTTTGAAGTTTGAATATATGATTCAATGAATTGCAGTTTGTTAGGATGAATAAAAGCGTCAGGATAGAGACAGTGTATCAATGAGAGAAGCCCTAGTCATTGAATTAACATCTCTTTCATTGATTTAAGATTTGCAGTTTGTTTCACTGAATGAATGCAGAAAAATCTACGCAGTGGATTAGCACGTTCAGTGTTGTTTCAAAGAATGAATGTTATTTTGAATGAATGCATTGGATTTACTAAATAAACGAGTTCAGTTTGTTTCATTGAATCAATTAATAACGTTTGATTTATTGAATCAACGATTGAAGTTTAATTCATTGATTGAATAAATGCAGTTTGTGTCGTTGATTGAAAGCGTTAAGCTCGAGTTTTTCATGAAATGAGAGATACTCGACTGATTGAATTAACACGTGCAGTCTGTTTGATTGAATTAATGATTGCAGTTTATTTCCCTGAATGAATGGAAAATGATTTTCACATTGGATTAGCGCGTGCAGTGTGTTTCATTGAATGAATGAGTGCAGTTTGATTCATTGAATGACTAAATGCTCATAAATCCATTAAACAAATGAGTTGAGTTTGGTTCATTGAATCAATGAATAATGTTTGATTCAATGAAACAATTTTTGAAGTTTGAATATATGATTCAATGAATTGCAGTTTGTTCCGATGAATAAAAGCGTCAGGATAGAGACAGTGTATAATGAGAGAAGCCCGAGTCATTGAATTAACATGGCTTTCATTGAGTTAATGTTTGCAGTTTGTTTAACTGAATGAATGGAGAAAAGCCTACGCATTGGATTAGCACGTTCAGTGTTGTTTCAATGAATGAATGAGTGCAGCTTGTTATTTTGAACGAATGCATTGGATTCACTAAATAAACGAGTTCAGTTTGTTTCATTGAATCAATGAATAACGTCTGATTTATTGAATCAAGGATTGAAGTTTAATTCATTGATTGAATAAATGCAGTTTGTGTCGTTAATTGAAAGCGTTAAGCTCGAGTTTTTCATGAAATGAGAGATGCTCGATTGATTGAATTAACACCTGCAGTCTGTTTGATTGAATTAATGATTTCAGTTTGTTTCCCTGCATGAATGGAAAATGATTTTCACATTGGATTAGCACGTGCAGTGTGAATGACTGAATGCACAAAGATCCATTATACAAATGAGTTGAGTTTGTTTCATTGAATCAATGAATAATGTTTGATACAATGAATCAATTTTTGAAGTTTGAATATATGATTCAATGAATTGCAGTTTGTTAGGATGAATAAAAGCGTCAGGATAGAGACAGTGTATCAATGAGAGAAGCCCTAGTCATTGAATTAACATCACTTTCATTGATTTAATGTTTGCAGTTTGTTTCACTGAATGAATGCAGAAAAATCTACGCAGTGGATTAGCACGTTTAGTGTTGTTTCAATAGTGCAGTTTGATTCATTGAATGACTGAATGCTCATAAATCCATTAAACAAATGAGTTGAGTTTGGTTCATTGAATCAATGAATAATGTTTGATTCAATGAAACAATTTTTGAAGTTTGGATATATGATTCAATGAATTGCAATTTGTTCCGATGAATAAAAGCGTCAGGATAGAGACAGTGTATAATGAGAGAAGCCCTAGTCATTGAATTAACATGGCTTTCATTGAGTTAATGTTTGCAGTTTGTTTAACTGAATGAATGGAGAAAAGCCTACGCATTGGATTAGCACGTTCAGTGTTGTTTCAATGAATGAATGAGTGCAGCTTGTTATTTTGAACGAATGCATTGGATTCACTAAATAAACGAGTTCAGTTTGTTTCATTGAATCAATGAATAACGTCTGATTTATTGAATCAACGATTGAAGTTTAATTCATTGATTGAATAAATGCAGTTTGTGTCGTTAATTGAAAGCGTTAAGCTCGAGTTTTTCATGAAATGAGAGATGCTCGATTGATTGAATTAACACATGCAGTCTGTTTGATTGAATTAATGATTTCAGTTTGTTTCCCTGCATGAATGGAAAATGATTTTCACATTGGATTAGCACGTGCAGTGTGAATGACTGAATGCACAAAGATCCATTATACAAATGAGTTGAGTTTGTTTCATTGAATCAATGAATAATGTTTGATACAATGAATCAATTTTTGAAGTTTGAATATATGATTCAATGAATTGCAGTTTGTTAGGATGAATAAAAGCGTCAGGATAGAGACAGTGTATCAATGAGAGAAGCCCTAGTCATTGAATTAACATCTCTTTCATTGATTTAATGTTTGCAGTTTGTTTCACTGAATGAATGCAGAAAAATCTACGCAGTGGATTAGCACGTTTAGTGTTGTTTCAATGAATGAATGAGTGCAGCTTGTTATTTTGAACGAATGGATTGGATTCACTAAATAAACGAGTTCAGTTTGTTTCATTGAATCAATGAATAACGTTTGATTTATTGAATCAACGATTGAAGTTTAATTCATTGATTGAATAAATGCAGTTTGTGTCGTTGATTGAAAGCGTTAAGCTCGAGTTTTTCAAGAAATGAGAGATGCTCGACTGATTGAATTAACACGTGCAATCTGTTTCAGTCAGTGTCTCGCGATTAACGATTTCAATGATAGAAGCTCTCCTAATTGAATTAACACCTGGCGTCTGATTCACTGAATAAATGAGTGCAGTTTGAATCATTTAATGGAAGAATGCAATGAGATTCAATATACAAATCAGTTGTGTTAGTTTCATTGATTCAATGAATAACGTTTGGTTCATTGAATCAATTCGTAAAATTGCATTAAACGATCCAATGATTTGCAGTTTGTTCCTTTGAATGAAAGCGTCAGGATATAGACACTGTATAAATGAGCGATGCTCCTGTCATTGTATCAACACGTGAAGTCTGTTTGATTGAATTAATGATTGCAGTTTGTTTCTCTGAATGAATGCAAAATGATTTTCACATTGGATTAGCACGTGCAGTGTGTTTCATTGAATGAATCAGTGCAGTTTGATTCATTGAATGACTGAATGCACATAGGTCCATTAAACAAATGAGTTAAGTTTGTCAATGAATAACGTCTGATTTATTGAATCAACGATTGAAGTTTAATTCATTGATTGAATAAATGCAGTTTGTGTCGTTAATTGAAAGCGCTAAGCTCAAGTTTTTCATGAAATGAGAGATGCTCGATTGATTGAATTAACACATGCAGTCTGTTTGATTGAATTAATGATTGCAGTTTGTTTCCCTGAATGAATGGAAAATGATTTTCACATTGGATTACACGTGCAGTGTGTTTCACTGAATGACTGAATGCACAAAGATCCATTAAACAAATGAGTTGAGTTTGTTTCATTGAATCAATGAATAATGTTTGATACAATGAATCAATTTTTGAAGTTTGAATATATGATTCAATGAATTGCAGTTTGTTAGGATAAATAAAAGCGTCAGGATAGAGACAGTGTATCAATGAGAGAAGCCCTAGTCATTGAATTAACATCTCTTTCATTGATTTAATGTTTGCAGTTTGTTTCACTGAATGAATGCAGAAAACTCTACGCAGTGGATTAGCACGTTCAGTGAATGAATGTTATTTTGAATGAATGCATTGGATTCACTAAATAAACGAGTTCAGTTTGTTTCATTGAATCAATGAATAACGTTTGATTTATTGAATCAACGATTGAAGTTTAATTCATTGATTGAATAAATGCAGTTTGTGTCGTTGATTGAAAGCGTTAAGCTCGAGTTTTTAAACAAATGAGAGATGCTCGACTAATTGAATTAACACGTGCAGTCTGTTTCAGTCAATATCTCGCGATTAACGATTTCAATGGTAGAAGCTCTCCTAATTGAATTAACACGTGGCGTCTGATTCTCTGAATAAATGAGTGCAGTTTGAATCATTTAATGGAAGAATGCAATGAGATTCAATATACAAATCAGTTGTGTTAGTTTCATTGATTCAATGAATAACGTTTGGTTCATTGAATCAATTCGTAAAATTTCATTAAACGATCCAATGATTTGCAGTTTGTTCCTTTGAATGAAAGCGTCAAGATATAGACACTGTATAAATGAGAGAAGCTCTAGTCATTGAATTAACACGTGAAGTCTGTTTGATAGAATTAATGATTGCAGGTTGTTTCCCTGAATGAATGAAAATATAGGTCCATTAAACAAATGAGTTAAGTTTGTATCATTGTATCAATGAAGAACGTCTGATTTATTGAATCAAGGATTGAAGTTTAATTCATTAATTGAATAAATGCAGTTTGTGTCGTTAATTGAAAGCGTTAAGCTCGAGTTTTTCAAGAAATGAGAATTAACACGTGCAGTCTGTTTGATTGAATTAATGATTGCAGTTTGTTTCCCTGAATGAATGGAAAATGATTTTCACATTGGATTAGCGCGTGCAGTGTGTTTCATTGAATGAATGAGTGCAGTTTGATTCATTGAATGACTGAATGCTCATAAATCCATTAAACAAATGAGTTGAGTTTGTTTCATTGATTCAATGAATAACGTTTGTTTCATTGAATCAATGAATAACGTCTGATTTATTGAATCAACGATTGAAGTTTAATTCATTGATTGAATAAATGCAGTTTGTGTCGTTGATTGAAAGCGTTAAGCTCGTGTTTTTCAAGAAATGAGAGATGCTCGACTGATTGAATTAACACGTGCAGTCTGTTTCAGTCAATGTCTCGCCATTAACGATTTCAATGATAGAAGCTCTCGTAATTGAATTAACACGTGGCGTCTGATTCACTGAATAAATGAGTGCAGTTTGAATCATTTAATGGAAGAATGCAATTGGATTCAATATACAAATCAGTTGTGTTAGTTTCATTGATTCAATGAATAACGTTTGGTTCATTGAATCAATTCGTAAAATTTCATTAAACGATCCAATGATTTGTAGTTTGTTCCTTTGAATGAAAGCGTCAAGATATAGACACTGTATAAATGAGAGAAGCTCTAGTCATTGAATTAACACGTGAAGTCTGTTTGATTGAATTAATGATTGCAGTTTGTTTCCCTGAATGAATGCAAAATGATTTTCACATTGGATTAGCACGTGCAGTGCATTTCATTGAATGAATCAGTGCAGTTTGATTCATTGAATGACTGAATGCACATAGGTCCATTAAACAAATGAGTTAAGTTTGTTTCATTGAAGCAATGAATAACGTCTGATTTATTGAATCAATGATTGACGTTTACTTCAATGATTGAATACAGTTTGTTTCTTTGATTTCAAGCGTTCATCTCGAGACATTGGCTGAATGAGTGAAGCTCGACTCATTGAATGAGTGCATGCTGTTTGTTTCATTGCCTGAATGAATGCAGTCGGATTCACGAAACAAATGAGTTAAATTTGTTTCAAAGAATCAATTATTAACATCTGAATGAATGCAGTCTGTTTCACAGAATGAAAGCGTTAAGCTCGAGACATGGAATAAATGATAGAAACTCTACTCATTGAATTAACACGTGCAGTCACTTTCATTGAATGAATGTGTGCAGTTTGTTTCATTGAAAGAATGATAGAATTTTGATTGAATGACTTAACGTATGCTGCTTGTTTCAATGAATGAAAGCTCGAGTTTTTGAATAAATATGAGAAGCTCTACTGATTGAATTAACACGTGCAGTCTGTTTCATTCTATGAATGTGTGCAGTTTGTTTCATTGAATGAATGAGAGAAATTTGTATGCATTGAACTAATAGATGCAGTTTGTTTCATTGATTTAGTGAGTTACGCTTGCCAGATTGAATGAATGAGAGAAGCTATCTTAATTGACTTAACACGTGGCGTTTGTTTCATTCGATGAATGAGTGCAGTTTGACTCATTGAATGAATGAATGCACTTGGAATCACTAAACAAATGAGTTAAGTTTGTTGCATTGGATCAATGAATAATGTATGATTTATTGAATCAATGATTGAAGTTTAATTCAATGAATGAATGAATTCCGTCTGATTCATTGATTGAAATCGTTAAGCTCGAGACGTTGACTGAATGAGAGAAGCTCAACTCATTGAATTGTAAGAATGCATACTGTTTTTGTTTCATTGTATAAATAAATGCCGTCGGATTCACGTAACAAATGAGCTAAGTTTGTTAACAAGTATCAATGAATGACAACTGAATGAATGCAGTTTGTTTCACTGAATGAATGATAGAATTTTGATTCAATGAATGAACGCATGCTGTTTGTTTCAATGAATGAAAGCGTTAAGCACGAGATTTTGAATAAATGAGAGAAGCTCCAGTCATTACATTAAAACGTGCAGTCTGTTTCATTGAAATAATGCATGCAGTTTGTTTCATTGTATGAATGAATGCAGTTGGATTCACGAAACAAATGAGTTAAGTTTGTTGTATTGAATCAATGAATAATCTGTGATTTAATGAATCAATGATTGGAAATTTAATTCAATGATTGAATGAATGCAGTTTGTTTCACTGATTTAAAGAGTTCAGCTCGATACATTGACAGAATGAGAGACGGTCAACTCATTGAATTACCACGTACACTCTGATTCAATGATTTGCAGTTTGTTCCTTTGAATGAAAGCGTCAGGATATGGACACTGTATAAATGAGCGAAGCTCTTGGCATTGACTTGACACATGCAGTCTGTTTCATTGAAATAATGCATGCAGTTTGTTTCATTGTAAGAATGAATGCAGTTGGTTTCAAAAACAAATGAGTTATGTTCGTTTCTTTGAATCAATGAATGTTTGATTCAATGAATCAATTTTTGAAGTTGATTATATGATTCAATGAATTGCAATTTGTTACGATGAATGAAAGCGTCAGGGTAGAGACAGTATGTTAATGAGAGATGCTCCAGTCATTGAATTAACACGTGATATCTCATTCATTGAATTAATGTTTGCAGTTTGTTTCACTGAATGAATGCGGAAAAATCTACGCATTGGATTACCACGTTTAGCGTGTTTCAATGAAGGAATGAGTGCAGCTTGTTGTTTTGAATGAATGAATGCATTGGATGCACTAAATAAATGCAGTTACTTCAGTTTGTTTCATTGAATCAATGAATAACGTCTGATTTATTGAATCAAGGATTGAAGTTTAATTCATTGATTGAATAAATGACTGTTTGTGCCGTTGATTGAAAGTGTTAAGATCGAGTTTTACAAGAAATGAGAGATGCTCGACTGATTGAATTAACACGTGCAGTCTGTTTGTTTGAATTAATGATTGCAGTTTGTTTCCCTGAATGAATGGAAAATGATTTTCACATTGGATTAGCACGTGCAGTGTGTTTCATTGAATGACTGAATGCACAAAGATCCATTAAACAAATGAGTTGAGTTTGTTTCATTGAATTAATGAATAATGTTTGATTCAATGAATCAATTTTTGAAGTTTGAATATATGATTCAATGAATTGCAGTTTGTTAGGATGAATAAAAGCGTCAGGATAGAGACAGTGTATTAATGAGAGAAGCCCGAGTCATTCAATTAACATCTCTTTCATTGATTTAATGTTTGCAGTTTGTTTCACTGAAGGAATGGAGAAAAGTCTACGCATTGGATTAGCACGTTCAGTGTTGTTTCAACGAATGAATGAATGCAGCTTGTTCTTTTGAAGGAATGCATTGGATTCACTAAATAAACGAGTTCAGTTTGTTTCATTGAATCAATGAATAACGTTTGATTTATTGAATCAACGATTGAAGTTTAATTCATTGATTGAATAAATGCAGTTTGTGTCGTTTATTGAAAGCGTTAAGATCGGGTTTTTCAACAAATGAGAGATGCTCGACTGATTGAATTAACACGTGCAGTCTGTTTCAGTCAATGTCTCGCGATTAACGATTTCAATGATAGAAGCTCTCCTAATTGAAGTAACACGTGGCGTCTGATTCACTGAATAAATGAGTGCAGTTTGAATCATTTAATGGATGAATGCAATTGGATTCAATATACAAATCAGTTGTGTTAGTTTCATTGATTCAATGAATAACGTTTGGTTCATTGAATCAATTCGTAAAATTTCATTAAACGATCCAATGATTTGTAGTTTGTTCCTTTGAATGAAAGCGTCAAGATATAGACACTGCATAAATGAGAGAAGCTCTAGTCTTTGAATTAACACGTGAAGTCTGTTTGATTGAATTAATGATTGCAGTTTGTTTCCCTGAATGAATGCAAAATGATTTTCACTTTGGATTAGCACGTGCAGTGTGTTTCATTGAATGAATGAAAGCTGTGTCCCAGGGCTGTGCAGGGAGCTGCAGTGGCCACCTTTGGTTGACAGCGGGGGGATTGGAGAGAGCAGTGTTTGGCCTTATCCTACTCCGTGTGGAGTCAGGGTTTTCAGAATCATCAATAGTTTGGGTTGCAATTCATCCTTGCCATGGATTTTCCGGTTTACATGAGGTAGGGTGGTATTGCCATAGTCTGATCTGGAACAACCAAAGCTCCATACCTGGATGGTCTCAAACTACCAACCTTTATCTTGCAGCCCGTTGCTGCCTATTTGAGCCACACAGCGTGCCACCAACCAGGCATACCGATTTCTGTCAAGCAGGAAGATTAGCGGGGATCAGAACGGTGGTGAACAGCTGGAACTCTGATTCAATGAATGTCTGAATGCACATAGGTCCATTAAACAAATGAGTTAAGTTTGTTTCATTGAATCAATGAATAACGTCTGATTTATTGAATCAATGATTGACATTTACTTCAATGATTGAATGAATGCAGTTTGTTTCTTTGATTTCAAGCGTTCATCTCGAGACATTGACTGGATGAGAGAAGCTCAATTCATTGAATGAGTGCATGCTGTTTGTTTCATTGGCGGAATGAATGCAGTTGGATTCACGAAACAAATGAGTTAAGTTTGTTTCAAAGAATCAATGATTAAAATCTGAATGAATGCAGTCTGTTTCACAGAATGAAAGCGTTCAGCTCGAGACATGGAATAAATGGTGCCATATTTTATTGCAAGGAAAACACTGGAGCTTTTTACCTTCTTTGTCCCATTCAAGGGATTCCTTTTCATCTTGTGGTAAATTATCCTTATGATCTTCACCAAGATCTACCTTTCCCTTTCCACGTGAGGACTACTCGTTCCACCAATTTCTATCCCTCATAGATTGAAATTGATTCTGGAAACCAAACCGTGTTTTATGGACCAGCTCATAATCATCAGCCATCCCAGCTGCCAACCTTGCTGTTTAAACTCTCTGCTCTTCCTCATGAGATCACACTATGTCAGGCAGTGAATTTTTGAATTCCTCCAAAATAATTGTCTCTCTCAGAGCGTCATAGGCGTGTTCTATTTTTAAAGCACTTATGCACCGATCAAAATTACTTTGGTTGATCCTTTCAAACTCAATATAGGTTTGACTAGGGTCCCTTCTTAGATTCCTGAAATGTTTTCTCTCGCGTTCTGGTGCAATCTCATGTGTGTTTAAGATAGCTTTTGTCACCTCCTCATACTCCCCAGATACCTCCACTGATAGTGACGCGAATACCTCACTTGCTCTACCTATATGTTTGGTGTTGATCAACAAACCCCACATTGTCACTCTTCTGCTAAAACCCTTTTTTTTCCTTTCTCTTCTGCTTTTAATCATAACTCAAACGGTTTCATTTCTGTTGCCCTTTCTTAATCTCTCGCCTTTAACACAAGCTGCTTCATTTGCAGTTGAATGTTTGCCATCTCTGTAGATCCTGATGGTGTTGCCATCAAATTTAAATGCTGGGTTTTGCTGCAATCATCTCACCTTTCCTCATAGAAGCAGGCAGCTCCAACCCCAGCTTGTCTACTAATTCTCAGAACTTGGACTTAAGTCAAACCCCAAGGTCTCTTCTTCCACACCAGACAGCTTTTGGTGTCTGGAGGCATTGCGATCTCAGCGCTGTTTAAAGCAACCGAATTCAACAACTGGAATAAAGACCTACCTCTTGCTGCCTCCGAGTCCAAACAATTCGAATCCAAATCCCAATTTGGAACCATAAACAAATCCAGATAAGAGCTGCCAGTATGTTATGGACAAGGTCCAACCCTCAAAACATCTTTAATCAGGCAGCCCAAACCGTAACATTGCTATTTGTTTCAGGCGAGGGTATAGTGGATATTCCCGGAATGAATTCACTGGTCTGACTGCCGAGTCTTAAACAAACAGAATTTATTTACTAAACTGCGGAATGAAAAATAGAATACCTCAATAACTTATCCTATCCGAACCTGACGGTTAACCTGACTTAATGGCACTGTTCTAAAATACTTGTAACAGTCCCAATAAACAGGTCCCTTTGCACAAAGAGTAAAATTGACACAAAAAGCTTCCAGGTTACAAAGACAGAAGGGCAGAAGGAGGGAGAGAGCTTCCAGTTTCAACTGTGACCCTGATTCAACTAACTCCCTGAACTGAACTGATCTGAGCAATCAGAAAGCTGGCCACGCCCCCTTGATTTGACCGGGTTTCTTTTAAGACAAGAAAGCCTGAGGCCAGATCCATTATCTGTTAGGGGTAAACATAAAGGGCTCCAATAAACCTTTCAAACCCAGCCTAGTTGGAGCCTGGCCAATTACCGCTCTGTGAAAAACTCAACAGCACACAGTTACCTTTTAAAAGGACCAGCTTTGTGACAGTAGGGATACATATAAATACGTCAAACATTACCAAAATTCAATGAAAAAGGTAGAGAAACCTTTTTTCATTTCTTTTGAGATATTGGCAGGGCAGATGAATTGGCCAGAAACTGTGTGGGTATTGTTAATTCAGACCAAGTTGGTAGGAAAGACTAGTGAGATATTTAGGTGTTTGCAACTCTGTCAGATGAGTTGTCAAGAAAAGATGAAGATGTTAAACAGGCTATTATGAGTGCCTATGAATTGGTACCAGAAGCATATAGACAACAATCCAAAAACATAACGAAGGAACCAGGTCAGACTTACTTCGAGTTTGAAAGAATTAAACATTGCAACTTCAATAGATGGGTGACAGCATTTGAGATAGACAAGACTCAAGAGAATCTTAGAGAGATTATTCTGCTGGAGAGGTTGAAAACTCATTTCCAGAAATGATAAGAACTCATACTGAGGAGCAGAAAGTACAAACAGCGCGAAGAGCTGCCGAGGTGGTGTATGAATATGTATTAGTGCAAAAATCAAAAATTAACCCCTGGCAGGAATTTTATTCTGTGAGGGATAGAAATTGGGAAAAATGAAGATCCTTCATTGAAAAACATAAAACAGATCACTGGGAATAGTTTACAACAGGTGAAAAAGAAACCCAAGAGGATGAAAACGAGGTGTTTCCACTGTAATAAGGTGGAATACACAGTGCTAGATGTTGAAGAAAAGCACTGGGCAAAAGAAAAGGAGGCTAAACCAGTGGAGGTAGTGAAGGAAATCCTAAAAGAAGTCGAGAAGCTGCAAGAGAGTGCATAGCTTAGTCAGTGGCTGGATGGTGAGATAGTGCCAGTTCTCTACAAAGACTTCACCTCTGTGAATAATGTTTACCCAGGAATAATAGGGAGATAAGGGAATTAATATTGCGAGATGCGGGAGCTAGTCAGTTTTTAATAATGAGAGATGAAAGTATTTGCACTCTGTCTGAAACCTGACCTGAGAAACTAACATTTGCGGGATAGAACAAAGAACAAAGAAAATTACATCACAGGAGCAGGTCCTTCAGACCTCTAAGCCCGCTCTTTCAGTCCTCTATTGAAACCTTCACCTATTTTCCAAGGATCTGTATTCATGTCCCACCAACTGACTATGGAGCAAGTGAAGGGTAATTCTCACTTTAAACCAACTGTCAGTTCCATTTCCACCTGGCACACCGTAAAAGCCAAGGCCCTGATGCCATCTCCCATCTGTGTTGAGTCGGTACAAATGGAATCTCCACGGTCTCGGTGGGCACTCGGGATCACAACACATCGGGCTTACAACACATCGTCTCCACCACCTCCCAGGAAGGGAGCACGGAGACTCCCTCCTGCACCTCTTCCTGTAAACAGTTGAGATACTGAAACGATACTGTGATATTTACTGCTCTCCCCACTTGCCCTGACATCTTCAATAATCTGTGCTCATTTACACTCAGCAGTCTCTGCTCCTACAGCTTGTTTTATATTGTCTTTCAATGGGTATCGTCGCAAAGTGCATCCCATCACACTGCTTTGCATTGAACCTCATCTGCCACATATCTGAACACAATAAGAACTTGTTGCTGTTCCAAAGAACAAAGGAAATTACATCAAAGGAACAGGTCCTTCATCCCTCGAAGCCTGCACCGATCCTGATCCTCTATCTAATCCTGTCACCTATTTTCTAAGAGTCTATATCCCTCTGCTCCCTGACCATTCATGTATCTGTCTCGATACATCTAAAATAACACTATTATGCCCGCCTCTACCACCTTTCCCGGCAATGCGTTCCAGGCACTCAGCACCCCTGCTGAAAGAACTTTCCATGCATATCTCCCCTAAAATTTTCCCTCTCACTTTGTACGCGTGACCCCTTAAAATTGGATCCCTCACCCTGGGAAAAAAGCTTCTTGCCTATATGTATCATGATTTTGTAGACCTCAGTCAGGACCCCCCCCCCCCCAACCTTTGTCTTTCTAATGAAATTAATCCTAATCTACTTAACCTCTCTTCATAGCTAACACCCTCCATACCAGGCAACAGCCTGGAGAATGCCCTCTGCACCCTCTGCAAAGCATCCACATCCTTTTGGTAAGGTGGTGACCAGAACTGTACACAATATTCTAAAACCAAAGTTCCGTACAATTGTAACATGACTTGCCAAGTCTTGTACTCAATACCCTGCTGTATGTCTTCTTGACCACTCTGTTGACCTGTATTGCCATCTTCAGGGTACAGTGGAACTGTGCAGCAACTTTCCCCAGGGTACAATGATCTCTCTGTGCACCAGTTTTCCCCAGGGCTTTTCCATTAACCATATAGTTTGATGTAGAATTGGATCTTCTAAAATGCATCATCTCGCATTGTGCCCAGATTTAACTCCATCTGCCATTTCTCTGCTCAACTCTTCAATCTATCTATATTCTGCTGTATTCTCTGGCAGTCCCCTTCACTATTTGCTACTCCATTAATCTTAGTGTCATCTGATAACTTGATGATCAAATCACCCATACCTTCCTCCAGGTCATTTATATCCATCACAAACAACAATGGTCCCAGTATGGATCCCTGTGGAACACTACTGATCACAGTTCTCCATTTTTGAGAAACTCCCTTCCACCACTTCCCTCTGTCTTCTACTACCTAGCCAGTTCTGTATCCAACTAACTATCACACCCTTGACCCCTTCCAACTTCACTTTCTCCATCAGCCTACCATGGGGAATCGTATCAAACACTTTCCTGAAATCCATGTATATTCATGTACAGCCCTTCAAACATCAAGCAAATATGTCACTTCCTCAAAGAATTCTATTTAGTTGCTAAGACATGACCTTCCCTGCGCAATGCCATGCTGCCTATCATTGCATCCACATTATCTTTTGCACTGATGTGCTGGGCTCCTCCATCATTGAGGATGGGAATATCAATTTTCTTCCAAATGAGAATAGATTCTATCCCTTAGTATCTTTACTGGCAGCTGCTCTAACAGTGACAAGGGCTCACTGGTCAATAATTATCTGGATTATCCCTCCTACCCTTCTTAAGAAAGGGGACTACATTAGCAATTCTCCGGGTCTCAGGAACTTCATCCATGTTCAAGGATGCTGCAAAGAAATCTGTTAAGGCCCCAACTATTTCCTCTCGTGCTTCCCTCAGTAACCTGGGATGGATCCCATCCAGACCTGGGGACTTGTTCAACTTAATGCATTTTAGAATACCCAACACTTCCTTATGCCGACTTGACCCAGAGTAATCAAACATCTATCCCGAACCTCAATATCTGTCATGTCCCTCCCCTCGATAAATACCGATACAAAATGCTCATGAAGAATCTCACCCATTTTCTCTGACTTTATGCATAACTTTCCTCCTTGACCTTGAATGAACTAATGCTTTCTCTCGTTACCCTCTTTATCCTTATATACATCTCTAATCAGCGGAGTGTTTCCCCCATTTACCCATCAATTCCATTTTTGCCAGGGCTCCTTGATGCCATACTCAGTCAAATGCTGCCTTGATGTCAACGGCTATCACTCTCCCCTCCCCTCTGGAATTCAGCTCTTTTATCCATGTTTGAACCAAGTTTTAATGAGATCCAAGCTTCCATCCATCTCCAGGTATCACGTGGAGTGATTCGAATTGGCTGGGAACCATTGGAGGAGGCCAAGCTGGAACATCCACTTGGCACTTCTGACTGAAGATTGTTGCAAATTCATCCACCTTGTCTTTTGCACTGATGTGCTGGGCTCCTCCATCATTGAGGATGGGATATTTGTGGAGCCTCTTCCTCCAGTGAGTTGTTTAATCATCCACGAGCATTCACAACTGGATATAGAAGGACTGCAGAGCTTAGATCTGATCCATCGGTTGTGGGATCACTTACCTCTATCACTTGCTGTTTATGCTGTTTTGTTCCACAGCTTCACTAGGTTGTCACCTCATTTTTAAGTATGCCTGATGCAGTCCTTTCATGCCCTCCTGCACTTGCCATTGAACCAGGGTTGATCTCCAGACTTGATGGCAACGGTTGAGTGAAGATGCCAGGCCTTGACGTTGCAGTTCGTGCTGGAGTACAGTTCTGCTGCTGTTGATGGCCCACAGCGCCTCATGAATGTCCAGCCTTGAGTTGCTAGATCAGTTTGAAGTCTGTCCCATTGAGCACGGTGATAGTGTCACTTGCCGCCTCAGGCAATTGTCTATATGGAATTTGCACATTCTAGGTTGGAGTAGAGTAACTGGAT
Organism: Chiloscyllium plagiosum; assembly: GCF_037043375.1. Classification (NCBI taxonomy): domain Eukaryota; kingdom Metazoa; phylum Chordata; class Chondrichthyes; order Orectolobiformes; family Hemiscylliidae; genus Chiloscyllium; species Chiloscyllium plagiosum. The sequence goes on from NW_028270171.1 coordinate 32,504,009, forward strand.
GTTGCTAGGGGCCAAAGTGTAGGTGAGAATAAAGCCTGTTGTTAAGGAAACCGTGCATGGCTGTTTCAGGGCTGTTTCACCAGGTGATTATTAGGAGAACAACATGAACTGGCCTTTGTCAGGGGAACGGTGCTCTGGTGCAGATGTGAATGGAGGTGGACATCGAGAGGAATAACAGGAGAAATAACAGGAGAAATATTCCCAGAGTCAATGCTGAGGGAACACAAGACACCATTCCATGGACAAGGCAGATTAATTCATGTCCGTCCTCAACAAGAAGTATTGAGTTGATGACCGATCATTTCGTTGTGACTTGATTGATTATTGTCACATGTACCTAAGTGGAGTGAAAAGTTTTGTTTTGTGGGCAGTACAGGCAGACCACACCGGCGCACCTTTTGCATCTTCTCATTAGATACTCTTCCTGATGGCCTCAGTGTCACGGATGTCAGTCTTGTATCAATTTGATTCACTCCATGTAATCTCAGGAAATGGTTGAAGGAACTGGGCATTGAAAATACTATAGGCCCTACCAACCTTCCAACAATAACACTGAAGGTTGGTGTTCCCAAACTGGCCATGTCACAAGCCAAGTTGTGCCAGTGGCATCTATCCAGCAATGCAGAAAACTGTCCAGCAATGTCCTAAACACAGAAAGCAGGAAAAGTCCAGTCGAATTAATCTGCATCTAATCAGTTATCTTTCAATCTACAGTGATGTGATGGAAGGGAAGTGGACAGTGTTCTCAAACAACACATCCTCAACAATAAACTGATCACTGTCCCTCAATATTTTCGAATGTTATCAGTCTTCATTCATCGCCGCACATTGCTTCTCGGATTTGCTCCTCACTTCCCTTCCAAACCATCTGACAGAGACATGGCGATCAACTACAATTAGATCAAACATGACCTTTCAGAATGGGAGGGGGGTTCCTGTGGAGGGGAGAGCCAAAGAGGGAGGGAGAATGAGAAGGAGAGACAGAGTGTGTAAGAGACAGAGAGAGAGTGAGGGAGAGAGTGAGGGTGAGAAAGGACAGAGATACAAAGGGCGAGAGGGAAGACAGCGAGGGACAGAAAGAAGGAGATAGAGAGAAAGGAGGTGAGAGAGAGGGTGGGGGAGAGAGAGAAGGAAGGAGAGAGAAAGGCGGAAAGAGACTGGAAGAGGGAGGGGAAGAGAAAGAGAGAGAAAGCCCTCACGTCTCTCTCCTGATTGCTCCCTTGTGTTTAAAGTGATGCAATGCTTCCCTCTACTGGCCACCCCACATCACTACATTGGATGGTGGAGGGTGAAATCATCAGCGGTTCAATCAGAGAAAGTCGCTGACAGCAGTGTCAACAGACACAGATCACTGACACACACAGACACTATGCTGCTGTGGAGCGGAGTGTAATTGTAATGAAGCTCCTCAGTGTGAAGCATATTCATGTTCAATAGTGTATGCGTTCCCTCTGCAATGTTTTGACCGTGGGCAGTTTTCTGACATTATACACATTAAATAGAGTATTTTTACTGCAACTATATCCAGAGACCTCCAAGTGAACCGTTTTGTCAGGAGACATGGTGAATTTTATTCCACTTTTCTGCAATGCGTAAGATTTTATAATCTACTCTTTCTGATTGCAAGTGAGAAAATAATTCAAAAAGGTGAGACTAGCACTGGGTTTGTTCATCTCCTTCTGCTCATGTCTCACAGGCAACATCGATCAGACAAAACTGCTGTTTCTCCAAAGACATTGTTTGAAGAACGTAATAATTGTACAACCTGAGAAATTCACAGGATGTTACTTTTTCCAAAATAAAGTCTGCTGTTGCTGTAGTGGCGTGGGGACGCCACCAGATGGTGGCATTGTATCACTTCAAATGCAAGAGGGAGTGAGAGAGAGGTTCTGAGCCTTTGAGTCATCAATATTCATTTCATTCATTTATTCAGACTTCTCTCTAGTGAATCCCAATGCAACCAGAGATAAATACAATATACAGATAAAAGCACACAAACACACACCGACATGATCATTTTTTCACTTTTAACACAAGGGGCAGACAGAGACAAAGGGGGGAAGTGGTTAACTACATTTCAATGGATTCACTCCTAAAACATCAGAGCCCATTATACAAAGACACAGGCACAGAGAAACACAGAGACATAGAGATACACACAGATACACCCAATATACAGTAGCTCATACACGCAGTTGCAAAGACACAGATAGTTCGGCAGAGATAGACAGATGGTTACAGAGACAGGAACAGTGACACATAGACAGACACACGGATACATATATGTACACATACATAGAAAGGGACAGAGACACACACTTACGGAGACAGAAGCACACAGATAGACACAGGGACACATTTCCACCTGGGAAAAAGTCTCTGGCTATCCACTCACTCTATGCCTCTCAGCATCTTGTAAACTTCTACCAAGTCACCTCTCATCGTCTTCACTCCAGTGAGAAAAGCCGCAGCTCCCTCAGGCTTTCTTTATAAGACATTCCCTCCCATCCAGGCAGCATCATGGTAAATCTCCTCAGCACCCTCTCTGACGTTTCCACATCTTTCCTATAATGAGGCGTCCAGAATTGGACGCAATATTCCAAGTGTGGTCGAACCAAGACTCTATAGAACTATAGCATAACCTCACGGCTCTTAAACTCAATACCCCGCTAGTGAAAGCAAACTTACTATACACTCTCGCAGATATAGGTCCAGAGCTGGTCCAAAGAGGCAGAGGGTCAACTCCGGTGCTGCCGTGTTCAAACAGTCCCCAGGTACCTTGGACAAGTACACCACCACCATCACAGACTTTATCAGCAAGTGTGTAGATGACTGCATACCGAGGAAGTCAATCCGGATGCCCCCAACAGGAAACCCTGGATGAATCAGGAACATACAGAACCTACTAAAAACCAGGCGTGTGGCCTTCAGATCAGGCGACCCATTCAAATATGAAGAATGCGATGGGAACTGATGCAGTACCAGGCCGTGCACTCAGAGCATGTGCTGGCAGAGGTCTTCTCGGACATCTCCAACCTTTCCCTGCAGCAGGCCACTGTCATCCCTGTGGCTAAGAAGGCTCATGCAGTATGTCTCAATGACTAACGCCCAGTGGCCCTAACGTGAGTGGTCATGAAGTGCTTTGAAAGGCTGGTCATGGCATTAATCAACTCCAGCCTCCCCACTACTCTTGCCCCCTCCAATTTGCCTATTGGACCAACAGATCCACGTCAGATGCCATATCATTTGCCCTTCACTCCTCCCAAGAACATCTTGACAGCAAGAACAGCTATGTAAGAATCCTACTCATTGACTACAGTTCAGCCTTCAACACTACTATCCCCTCAAGACTGATTACTAAACTTAGTGATCTCGGACTAAGCCCCACTCTCTGCAACTGGATCCTCAGTTTTCTGACCCACAGGCCACAATCAGTGAAGATTGGGGACAATATTTTATTGTCACTAACACTCAATACTGGAGCCCCAGGGGTGTGTACTCAGCCCCTTACTGTACTCACTGTATACCCATGACTGTGTTGCTAAATACAATTTTCAAGTTGGCTGATGTGATTTCCCACCATTTTTCTCGGTCCCTCTTCTGCCTCTGTCCCTCCCTCCCTCTGTCCCTCTCTCTCTGTCACTCTCTCTCTGTCGCTCTTCTCTCTGCTGTCCCTCACCCGCAAAATTTTGTATCCATCGAAAATTTCCAAATTGGCATAACCCCACATTTGCCCCCCCCAAATGTGCCCTCCCTCCCAATATGACCGCCGCCAAAATGTCTCCGAGAATTTTGTATCACCCAATTCAGAGCCTATATACCCTCTTCATTTCTCATTTAAAATCTTCCATCTCCTCCATTTTCTGTCCCCTCCGATATTCCCTCCAACACATTTCACAGCCTCCTGGTTTTGCCCCTCTCTTTACCCCGCCCAGACGTGTCCTCCCCAGTTTTACTCCACCCTCACAGAATTATCCCGCTTCCCCAAAAGATATTACATTCCTTCCGCACAGATATTTTGCTCCCCATCTGACAAATAGTGTCCCGACGAATATTATGTTTCCTCCGTTTCCGTTCCCTTTGAAATATTGCCCCAAAGTTTACCCTCCATCCCATTTTAGCAACGCCCCCACTTTGTCTCTTGTCAAATATTGCCTCTCCAACAATTTTTCCGCCCCCTTTAAATATTCCCTATCCTGTGTTTTCCCCCATAGATCGTCACAACATTTTTCACCCTCTCAGTTTCTGATTGACCCCCCCCCCCCCCCTCACACACACACGCACACACACACACAAAATTCTCTGTGGCTGTACCGCCCAATATATATAAATGCCCCTCGCTATCTCCATCATTGTATAATGTCCACCCCCCCCCCCCCCCAAAAGCAGGCCAATGTAACCTACGGTATATACTCACTACCTCTGGTATCATAGCTCATGGGGAAATCCTTCAGCTCCCATATTTCCCCGCGTTATGGCTCTTTGATACATTGGGTTTTTTTCTGTCACACTAATATTATTAATGCAGTCAGAACAACAGACGATGTTATTGCTAGTACATGGGATCCGATCTAGATCCAGGGGAGTGTATTTGGGTATTCAGTGCCCAGTCCCTCATCTGATTTCTGCAGCTCAGTTGTTTAAATTCTCCGTCCACTTGAGCTGCAGGAGGTTTAATCTGCTTTGTATGTTCAGACCATTGAAAAACGACTTTAATTCTTTCCACAGTCTTTACCCAATCTGCAATAACAGGTTGAAGCGGTGGTCATCCCATTGTCATGGACTATAGTAGTTCTTAATCTGCATCCGTTCGTTGGATGGTGAGATGAATCACTGCTTGTTTGACCATCTTAAGCAGGGTCTGCCCATTAATAGTAGTGCTCTAGACCGGAGGCTGACAGCAACATTATGTCCTTCAAGTTACACGGCTTCGATTCCTATTGGGAACAGCTGACTGCTGTGGATAGACAAGACCTTGATCTGACCAGACTGTACTGCAAGGAGGGCCGCTGGTTCACAGGAAACTAGATAGTGTCTGGGTGTCACACTTTGCAGAACCACAGTCTGAAAGACCCTGTCTGGTAATTTCATCTGGACATGACCAGTGATCCACTCCTTGGTGACATCTCATTAAGTTAATTCCTTTTTTTTGTTGTATTCATGATAACCTGGTGTCTTTTAGTGATACCCACGTTCCTTCATGGTATCCCCCATCTGATTGTCCCATGTTAGATGATGTGTAACATGATCCCTATAGAAAGCCCATTTTCATCAGCATTCTCTGCTGGCAAGGGGGAAACTCCTTCCGTCTCACTGGGCGACCTTTCTCCTGCCCGTTCTCTCGATTGCTTCTCAGTCATCCTGTCGGGGACTCGGTGCATATCCAATTTTCAGCAGGTTAGTACTGATCATTGTCAACAGCCACCTGGCTGAGTTTGTGCACGTCTCTGCAGTATGTCTTCCCTTAGCTAGTCAGCCATTGAGCGAGCTGATCATATTTTACAGAGGATTCAAAAGTTCAATGGCATCTAATCTAACCTGGGAGGCCTTTCTGCCTCACTGACTTGGTTTAGCATGATCATGATAACCCCGATCTCCAATTCTACATATATTGCGATTTCATATATCCCTGTCATTTCTAATAATTGCCTCTTTTCCCTCTGCAGGTCCTTTTCTGATCTAAACTGTCTTTTACCCAACTGTAATCAGACGAGTTGGGTAAACAATGGCGTTGTGAAAGTGGAACGCCTGTCGGGCACTTGTCCTTCTGTCAGGCCAGGAACTACTTGCACATGTTTATATCCTGTCACGAGTATCACACTCCCTCCTGTATCTTCCACTATGAACCATTCAGGGGAGTTTCATAGTTACCCTCTCTGGGCTCGAGGTCATCGTCACATTTTCATTCGTACTGCTGACATTGGGAACACACGGCAACTCTGGAGGATCCTTATACCTTACGGAAAGGGGACCTCCATGCGTGATCAGCCACGATCGTATTGAAAGGTAGTGCAATCTCAAAGGGCCGAATGGGCCATTGCTGCACCTACACGGTCTCAAAGAACTGAATAAGGTTTGTGAGGCATGGCCCTCCCTTCGCAAAACCATGTTGACTATCCCTAATCAACTTATTCCTATCTAGATGATAATGTATAATCTAGAGGAGTTTATACCCTCTTCCAACACTACCTAACCAAAGTAAGGCTCACTGGTCTATAATTATCAAGTTTCAGCCTACTCCCGTTCTTGAACAAAGGAACAGAATTTGCTATTCTCTAGTCTTCTGGCACTATTTTTGTGTAGACAATGACAACATAAAGATCAAAACCAAAAGTTCTGCAATCTCCTCACTGGCTTCCCAGAGGATCCTAGGAGAAATCCCTCCCAGCCCAAAGGTCTTATCTACTTTCACACTTCAACCCTGTCTAGTCTAGTCTCTTGTGTTCTCCTCGATAACATTGCCTTTTTCTGGTGTGAATACTGACAAAAAAATATGCACATTCTCCCCATGTCTGTGTGGGTTTCCTCCGGGTGCTCCGGTTCCCACTCACAGTCACAAAAATGTGCAGGTTAGGTGAAATTGGCCATGCTAAATTGCCCATAGTGTTAGGTGTAGGGGAAAGGGTTTAGGGGGGTTGCTCTTCGGAGGGTCGGTATGGATTTGTTGGGTCGAAGGGCCTGTTTCCACACTGTAAGTAGTGTTATGTGGATTGGGGGTGGGTTTCTCTTCGGAGGGTCGGTGTGGACTTGTTGGGTCAAAGGGCCTGTTTGCACACTGTAGGTAATTAAAAAAAGCTATTCAAGTTTGCCCACCCTCTCCTCACAACAAATACACTCCAATCCAGACAGAAACCCAGTTTTCCACTTTTGCACCCACTCCAAAACCACCACATCCTACCTGTAGTTTGGTGACCAGAACTACACACAGTACTACAAATGTGGCCGAACGACAGGTTTATATCGCTGAAACAAGACTTGCCAATGTTTACATTCGATGCCCCAGCAAGAATGACATTTGCCTTTTTCTCCACCTTATTGACTTACGTTGCCACGTATAATGAGCTGCAGACTTGGACCCCGTCTGTCAATGCTCCGAAGGCTCCTGCAACTTACTGTATACTCTTGCTCTTGCATTTGACCTCCGAAAATGCATCACTTCACAATTGTCCAGATTAAACTCCATCTGCCATTTCTCCACCTAACTTTCCAAGTGAACTATATCCTGCTGTTTACTTTGACAATCCTGCTCACTATCTATGACTTCTTCAATTGTGTCATCTGCAAACTTATTAATCAGAGTGGGCAGCAAGGTGGCACATTGCCAGAGACCCGGGTTCAATTCCCACCTCAGGCAACTGTCTGCGTGGAGTTTGCACATTCCTCACGCAATCCAAAAATGTGCAGGTTAGGTGAAATTGGCCATGTTAAATTGCCCATAGTGTAGGGGAATGGGTTTAGGGGGGTTGCTCTTCGGAGGGTCGGTATGGATTTGTTGGGTCGAAGGGCCTGTTTCCACACTGTAAATAATCTAATCTTTAAAAAATTTACATTTTCTTCCAAGTTATTATATATATATATATATATATATATTAAACAATCGATGTCCCAGTACTATCCTTTGCAGAACAGCATTGGTCTCCAGTCAGAAGAACATGCCTCCACAATTATCCTCTATTTTCCATGACCTAGCCAAATTTGTATCTAAATTATCAACACATCATAGATCCCAAGTGACTGAATCTTTTGGACAAGCCTTCCATAACAGGCCTTGTCAAATACTGGGAATTTCTGTTGCAGACGTTTCGTTCCCTGTCTAAGTGACATCCTCAGTTCTTGGGAGCCTCCTGTGAAGCGCTTCTTTGTTGTTTCCTTTGGCATTTATAATGGTTTGTCTGTGCCGCTTCCGGTTGTCAGTTCCAGTGTCCGCTGCAGTGGCCGGTATATTGGGACCAGGTCGATGTGTTTGTTGATAGAATCTGTGGATGAGTGCCATGCCTCGAGAGGAATTCCCTGGCTGTTCTTTGTTTGGCTTGTCCTATAATAGTAGTGTTGTCCCAATTGAACTCGTGTTGCTTGTGATCTGCGTGTATGGCTACTAAAGGTCGTGTCATTATCTTTAGCTATCCTTAGTAGCCACACACGCAGATGACATACAACATGAGTTTGACTGGGACAACTGCAGCGGACAGCTGGAACTGACAACCGGAAGCGGCAAAGACAAACCACTGTAAATGCCGGAGGAAACATCACAGAAGCGCTTCACAGAAGGCTCCCAAGCACTGAGGATGTCACCTAGACAGGGGATGAAACGTCTCCAGCTTGGAGAACAGAACCACAACAACGAGCAGAAAGTGAGGGCTGCAGATGCTGGAGATCAGAGCTGGAAATGTGTTGCTGGAAAAGCGCAGCAGATCAGGCAGCATCCTGACAGGAGAATCGACGTTTCGGGCATAAGCCCTTCTTCAGGAATGGACGAACACCGACCTACAAACCTTCTCACAAACTTTGGACACCTGTCAAATACTTTAGTAAAGTTCATGTTGATGATATTTACTGGGAGATAGTGAGGACTGCAAATGCAGGAGAGTCAGAGTCAATAAAGTGTGGAGCTGAAAAAAGAACAGCAAGTCAAGCAGCATATGAGGAGCAAGATAGTCGATGTTTCAGACATAACTCTTGATGAAGTGCTGATGGAGGGTTATGCCCGAAACATCAACGCTTTTGCTCCTCGGATGCAGCCTGACCTGCTGCGCTTTTTCCAGCGCTACACTTTATCAACGACATCCACCGCCCTCCCCGCATCAATCATCTTCAACAATCTGAAGCAAAGAGGCTCTCTGACTGTCATCGGGGGGTCCTTCGCCTACCTGCCTCTCCCTTCCCCTTATTGTCAGTGCACCCTTATTGATGGCGACCATGTTATGGTGAAGTCACAGTGCAGCCATTGCATCTCCAATTCTCCCAGGATCCAGCCTGATCCTGTTTCAGTGTTAGAGGGCTTTCATGTATGCAGGGCATTGTGGGTAGACAGATTGTCGACTGAAATTCCCCTGAACCTGAAAGATCAATCATTCTGTATCAATTGAATCTGTTGTTAATCTGTATGCTAAGAATAGATAAATGAGCCCAATTAGTCTATGTATACAGGCAGGTTAAGAAATAACTAAAATTAGACATTCATGTTGTAAAGAATGCGTAATGTTTACATTGAAAGAAGATAGTAAATTTTAATAATTCAAGATATGACTGATATCTGTTTGAGAATTTTTTTTCAGAAAGAATGTTATTAAGGTCAAGACCAACTAAGAATAAGAAAGGCTAATCAGACATTGACATGAAAGTTGCATGAAAGTTAAAAATAATTTAAAACAATCTATGTCAATCATTTCGAAGTGAACCGTTGTGGAAAAAGTGAAAGAACTATGTGATGTTGTTTTGCTGATTGGAACAAATTAATTGCATTTTAAAAATAATCTTATATTAAATCATGGAAGACAATTGAGTTCGATTGTAATAAAGATTTTATTATTTATTTGTACAATATTCTTTTGTTAAATTGTTTCATAAACAATGTTCAATTATATAATAGAGTTTTTGTTCATTTGCATGAATTTCCAGCTCATTCATGTAAAATTTCAGAATTTACTCATAAAATATAGGTTCACCAATGCTTGTGTTCATTTGTGCATAAGCTTGTAATAAAGTACAAAATACGTACAACACAGATGGCCTCCTTCTTCAAGGACCGCAATTTCCCCCCGACGTGGTCGACGGTGCCCTCCACCGCATCTCCTCCACTTCCCGCTCCTCCGCCCTTGAGCCCCGCCCCTCCAACCGCCACCAGGACAGAACCCCACTGGTCCTCACCTACCACCCCACCAATCTCCATGTACAGCACATCATCCGCCGTCACTTCCGCCACCTCCAAACAGACCCCAGCACCAAGGATATATTTCCCTCCCCTCCCCTATCAGCTTTCCGTAGAGACCACTCCCTCCGCGACTCCCTTGTCAGATCCACACCCCCCACCGACCCAACCTCCACTCCCGGCACCTTCCCTTGCAACCGCAGGAGGTGCAACACTTGCGCCCACACCTCCCCCCTCACTTCTCTCCAAGGCCCCAAAGGAAACTTCCATATCCGCCACAGATTCACCTGCACCTCCACCCACATCATCTACTGCATCCGCTGCAGCCGGTGTGGCCTCCTCTATATTGGGGAAACAGGCCGCCTACTTGCAGAGCGATTCAGAGAGCACCTCTGGGCCACCCGGACGAACCAACCCAACCAACCTGTAGCACAGCATTTCAACTCCCCCTCCCACTCCACCGAGGATATGCAGGTCATTGGACTCATCCACCGCCAAACCACAACAACCCGACGGTCGGAGGAGGAGCGTCTTATCTTCCGACTGGGAACCCTCCTACCGCAGGGGATGAACTTGGACTTCACCAGTTTCTTCATCCCCCCTCCCCCCACCTTGTCTCAGCCGGATCCCTCCAGCCCGGCACCGCCTTCCTGACCTGCAGTCTTCTTCTTGACCTCTCCGCCTCCATCCTACTCCGATCTATCACCCTCACCTTGACCTCTTTCCACCTATCACATTTCCAACGCCCCTCCTCCAAGTCCCTCCTCCCTACCTTTTATCTTCTCCTGCTGAACACTCTCTGCTCATTCCTGAAGAAGGGCCTGTGCCCGAAACGTCGAATCTCCTGTTCCCTGGATGCTGCCTGACCTGCTGTGCTGTTCCAGCAATGAAGTTTCAACTTTGATCTCCAGCATCTGCAGACCTCACTTTCTCCTTGTAATAAAGTGTGCTCTGTCCACTACAGGTTAGAACCCACAGCTCTGTGCCTGTGTGTGTTGCAATTCTGGGTCCAGTAGGAAGAAGGAAGGATTTTGCTATGCTCTGTACTCTTTTAAAACTTCCTGTCCTCTTCCCCGAATTAAACTACTGCCCTCTCACCACTCGTTTTAAAGTTGTTGCTTCTTCTCTGAGTGCTCATTCAGAATGAGATGCTCAGGAATGTTTTGTGTCACTCCACAAAAATGTCAAAGCATTTGGGAATTCCAAACAAGATTTTAAAAAGACACATCAACAACCCACAATCTCATTGAACTGATTTTGTTCTGCGTTTGAATTCGACTTGGAAATTGTTCTAATAATTAATCCCACTGATGCAGATGATGAGCTCGTTAAATTTTTCAGTGTCCTGGTGCCAGGATGAATGGGTCTTGGTGCGTTGCTCTTCGAGGGTCAGTATGGACTTGTTGGGTCGAAGGGCCTGTTTCCACACTGTAAGTAATCTAATCTTCAATGGAAACGTGGACACATCACCAAGGATGCAATGATTGCTGCTGCTCTGGTAGTTGCATGGCCTCATGGGTAAGGTATTGGATTTCGGTGCTGCATATAAAGCTGTCATGAGTTTGAGTCCAAATGTGATCACGTTTGGAGATTGCATCTTGCTTTGCTGAAATAAACCAAGCTGCTTTCATGCTCATTTGATGAAGTTATCGTCTTTCCTTCTAAAACTGAGATTGTTCACAATGAAAATACAACTTTCAAGATGATTTTAGTGTTTACAGCTGACACATTGTAATATTCTGTTAATTAAAAAAAACGTAGATCTGAATATATGAATTGCGTTTCTAATATTTGACTCAATTGTTTCAGTCTCAAGCTTTTTCAACCCGCGGAGCTAATGGAAGAAGAAAATAATCATGAGATTTGCCAGCTGTGTTTGAATTTGAACGGCGAGTGATATTGTCTGATGGGATTGTGAATAGATGTGACCCACATTGGAATAGGAAATGGGAAACCGTGAAGTGAAAAGATTCAGAGAATCTCAGGAACTGCAGTAATTCTGTCCCATTACACACTGGATACCACGGCAATTACAATGATCAGCAACAAGGAGACAAATGAAAAGTCAGTTCCATTTGAAGTGAAAGGCAATGTTGACTTGATGCTTGTATTTTGCTGAACAAAACATACCCAGAGCAGACCAAATCGGTAGGAACAGAGTCTCAATTTCGAAAGATCTGCAAATGTTGCAAAGTGCAACAGATCGGAAACAAACCTGGGTCAACTATTTGGAAAGCAACTATGTGCATGAATATACAAGCATCACTATCTGTTGTACTATACCTGCAGTCCATCTGCAGCAAGATACTCATCAAAAGAGTTATGACTGCAATAAAATACGTTTAGCTATGGAAGTAATTTCATTTCACAAAAGTTAAAACAGGTAGATTTTATTAAAGTGGGGAGTAACGAGAATTCCGGCAAGACCACACTGACAGCGTCTCTGTCACTGACCCAGGGGAGAGAAGACTGACCCGACTGTGTCTCTGTTACTGACCCTGGGGAGAGCGGACTGACCCCACTGTGTCTCTATTACTGACCCAGGGGAGAGCAGTCTGACCCCACTGTGTCTCTGTTACTGACCCAGGAGAGAAAAGACTGACCCCACTCTGTCTCAGTTAAAGACCATAAGTAGAGCAGACTGACCCCACTGTCTCTGTTACTGACCCAGGGGAGAAATGACTGACCCCAATGCGTATCAGTTACTGACCCAGGGGATAGCAGACTGAACTCACTGTGCCTCTGTCACTGAACCGGGGAGAGCAGACTGACCCCACTGTGTCTCTGTCACTGACGCAAGGTAGAGCAGTCCGACCCCACTGTGTGTCAGTAACTGACCCAGGGGAGAGCAGACTGATCCCACTGTGTCTCTGTTACTCACCCAGGGGAGAGCAGACTGACCCCACTGTCTCTGTTACTGAACCAGAGGAGAGCAGACTGAAACCAATGCGTGTCTGTTACTGACCCAGGGGAGAGCAGACTGACTCGACTGTGTCTCTGTTACTGATCCAGGGGAGAGCAGACTGACCCCACTGTGTCTCTGTCACTGACGCAGGGAAGAGCAGGCTGACACCACTGTGTCTCTCTTACTGACCCTGGGGAGAGCGGACTGACCCCACTGTGTCTCTATTACTGACCCAGGGGAGAGCAGTCTGACCCCACTGTGTCTCTGTTACTGACCCAGGGGAGAAAAGACTGACCCCACTCTGTCTGTGTTACTGACCCAGGGGAGAGCAGGCTGACACCACTGTGTCTCTGTTACTGACCCTGGGGTGGGCAGCCTGACCCCACTGTGCCTCTGTTACTGACCCAGGGGATAGCAGACTGACCCCACTGTATCTCTGTCACTGAACCAGGGGAGAGCAGACTGACACCATTGTGTCTGTATCACTGACCCCAGGGGGAGAGCAGACTAACCTCACTGTGCCTCTGACAATTAATCAGGGGGGAGCAGACTGACCCCACTGTGTCTCTGTCACTGACCCAGCGGAGAGCAGACTGCCCTTACTGCATCTCTGTTACTGACCCAGGGGAGAAAAGACTGACACCAATGCGTGTCTGTTACTGACCCTGGGGAGAGCAGGCTGACCTTACTGTGCCGCGGTAACTTACCCAGGGGAGAGCAGACTGACGCCACTGTGCCTCTGTCACTGAACCAGGGGAGAGCAGACTGACCTCACTGTCCCTCTGTCACTGACCCAGGGGAGAGCAGATTGACCCCACTGTGCCTCTGTCACTGAACCAGGGGAGAGCAGACTGACCCCAATGCGTGTCTGTTACTGACCCAGGGGAGAGCAGACTGACTCGACTGTGTCTCTGTTACTGACCCAGGGGAGAGCAGACTGACCTCACTGTGCCTTTATCACTGATCCAGGGGAGAGAAGACTGACCCCACTGTGCCTCTGTCACTGAACCACTGGAGAGCAGACTGACCCCACTGTGTCTCTGTTACTGACCCAGGGGAGAGCAGACTAACCTCATTATGCCTCTGTCACTGAACCAGGGGAGAGCAGACTGACCCCACTGTGTCTGTGTCACTGACCCCAGGGGGAGAGCAGACTGACCCCACTGTGCCTCTGTCACTGAAGCAGAGGAGAGCAGGCTGACCCCACTGTGTCTCTGTTACTGACCCTGGGGAGAGCAGATAGACCCCACTGTGTCTCTGTTACTTGCCCAGGTGAGTGCAGACTGACCCCACCGTGTCTCTGTCATTGACCCAGGGGAGAGCAGACTGACCCCACTGTGTCTCTGACACTGACACAGTGGAGAGCAGACTGATCCTACTGTGTCTCTTTACTGACTCAAGGGAGAAAAGATTGACCCCAATGCGTGTCTGTTACTGACCCTGGGGAGAGCAGACTGACCTTACTGTGCCGTGATAACTTTCCAGGGGAGAGCAGACTGGTACCACTGTGCCTCTGTCACTGAACCAGGGGAGAGCAGACTGACCCCACTGTATCTCTGTTACTGACCCAGGCGAGAGCAGACTGACCTCACTGTGTCATTGTTACTGACGCAGGATGGAGCAGGCCGACACCACTGTGTCTCTGTTACTGACCCAGGGGAGAGCAGACTGACCCCACTATGCCTCTGTCACTGACCCAGGGAAGAGCAGACTGACCCCACTATGCCTCTGTCACTGAACCAGGGGAGGGCAGACTGACACCATTGTGTCTGTATCACTGACCCCAGCGGGAGGGCAGACTGACCTCACTGTGTCTCTGTCACTCACCCAGTGGTGAACAGACTTTCCCCACTGCGTATCTGTCACTGATGCAGGATGGAGCAGGCTGACCCCACTGTGTCTCTGTTACTGACCCTGGGGGGAGCAGTCTGACCCCACTGTGTCTATGTTACTGACCCTGGGGAGAGCAGACTGATCCCACTGTGTCTCTGTCACTGACCCAGGCGAGAGCATACTGACCCCACTGCGTCTCTGTTACTGACCCAGGAGAAAAAGACTGACTCCAATGCGTGTCTGTAACTGACTCTGGGGAGAGTCAACTGACTCCACTGTGCCTCTGTCACTGACCCAGGGGAGCGCAGACTGACCCCACTGTGCCTCTGTCGCTGAACCAGGGAGGTGCAGACTGACCCCACTGTGTCTCTGTTACTGACCCAGGGGAGAGCAGACTGACCTCACTGTGCCTCTGACACTGACCCGGGGAGAGCAGACTGACCCCACTATGCCTCTGTGACTGAACCAGGGGAGAGAAGACTGACCCCATTGTGTCTGCATCACTGACCCCAGGATGAGGGCAGACTGACCCCACTGTGTCTCAGTCACTGACCCTGGGGAGAGCAGGCTGACCCCACTGTGTCTCTGTTACTGACCCAGGGCAGTGCAGACTGACCCAACTGTGTCTCTGTTACTGACCCAGGGGAGATCAGTCTGACCCTAGTGTGTCTCTGTCAGTGAGCCAGGGGAGAGCAGTCTGATCCTACTGCATCTCTGTTACTGACCCAGGGGAGAAAAGACTGACCCCAATGCGTGTCTGTTACGGACCCTGGAGAGACCAGACTGATCTCACTGTGCCTCTGTCACTGACTCAGGGGAGAGCAGACAGACCTCAATGTGCCTCTGTCACTGAACCAGGGGAGAGCAGACTGACCCCACTATGCCTCTGTCACTGAACCAGGAGAGAGCAGACTGACCCCATTGTGTCTGTATCACTGACCCCAGGGGGAGGGCAGACTGACCCCATTGTGTCTCTGTCACTCACCCAGTGGAGAGCAGGCTGTCCCCATTTTGTCTCTGTTACTGACCCAGGCGAGAGCAGACTGACCCAACTGTGTATCTATTACTGACCCAGGGGAGAGCAGACTGACCCCACTGACTCTGTCACTCACCCAGGGGAAAGCAGACTGACCCACTCTGTTTCTGTTACTGACCCAGGGGAGAGCAGACTGACCCCAATCCGTGTCTGTTACTGACCCAGAGGCGAGCAGACTGACCCCACTGTGCCTCTGTCACTGAACCAGGGGAGAGCAGACTGACCCCACTATATCTCTGTTACTGACCCAGGGGATAGCAGACTGACCCCACTGTATCTCTGTCACTGACCCAGGGGATAGCAGACTGACCCCACTATGCCTCTGTCACTGAACCAGGAGACAGCAGACTGACCCCATTGTGTCTGTATCACTGACCCCAGTTGGAGGGCCGACTGACCCCATTGTGTCTCGGTCACTCACCCAGGGGAGAGCAGACTGACTCACTGTGTTTCTGTTACTGACCCGGGGAGAGCAGACTGACCCCAATCCGTGTCTGTTACTGACCCAGGGGAGAGCAGACTGACCCCACTGTGCCTATGTCACTGAACCAGGGGAGAGCAGACTGACTCCACTGTATCTCTGTTACTGACCCAGGGGATAGCAGACTGACCCCACTGTATCTCTGTCACTGACCCAGGGGAGAGCAGACTGACCCCATTGTGTCTGTATCACTGAAGCCAGGGGAGGGCAGACTGACCCCACTGCGTCTCTGTAACTGACCCGGGGAGAGCAGACTGACCCAAATGTGTTTCTGTCACTGGCCCAGGGTAGAGCTGACTGACCCCAATGCGTGTCTGTTACTGAACCAGGGGAGAGCAGTCTGACCCTAGTGTGTCTCTGTTATTGACCCAGGGGAGAGCAGACTGACCCTAGTGTGTCTCTGTCAGTGATCCAGGGGAGAGCAGTCTGATCCTACTGCATCTCTGTTACTGACCCAGGGGAGAAAAGACTGACCCCAATGCGTGTCTGTTACGGACCCTGGAGAGACCAGACTGATCTCACTGTGCCTCTGTCACTGACCCAGGGGGTGGGCAGACTGACCTCACTGTGTCTCTGTCACTCACCCAGTGGAGAACAGACTGACCCCACTGCGTCTCTGTCACTGATTCAGGGGAGGGCAGGCTGACCCCAATGTGTCTCTGATACTGTCCCAGGGAGAGCAGTCTGACCCCACTGTGTCGATGTTACTGACCCAGGGGAGAGCAGACTAACCTCACTGTGCCTCTGACAATGAATCAGGGGGGAGCAGACTGACCCCACTGTGTCTCTGTCACTGACCCAGCGGAGAGCAGACTGCCCTTACTGCATCTCTGTTACTGACCCAGGGGAGAAAAGACTGACACCAATGCGTGTCTGTTACTGACCCTGGGGAGAGCAGGCTGACCTTACTGTGCCGCGGTAACTTACCCAGGGGAGAGCAGATTGACCCCACTGTGCCTCTGTCACTGAACCAGGGGAGAGCAGACTGACCCCAATGCGTGTCTGTTACTGACCCAGGGGAGAGCAGACTGACTCGACTGTGTCTCTGTTACTGACCCAGGGGAGAGCAGACTGACCTCACTGTGCCTCTATCACTGATCCAGGGGAGAGAAGACTGACCCCACTGTGCCTCTGTCACTGAACCACTGGAGAGCAGACTGACCCCACTGTGTCTCTGTTACTGACCCAGGGGAGAGCAGACTAACCTCATTATGCCTCTGTCACTGAACCAGGGGAGAGCAGACTGACCCCACTGTGTCTGTATCACTGACCCCAGGGGGAGAGCAGACTGACCCCACTGTGCCTCTGTCACTGAAGCAGAGGAGAGCAGGCTGACCCCACTGTGTCTCTGTTACTGACCCTGGGGAGAGCAGATAGACCCCACTGTGTCTCTGTTACTTGCCCAGGTGAGTGCAGACTGACCCCACCGTGTCTCTGTCATTGACCCAGGGGAGAGTAGACTGACCCCACTGTGTCTCTGACACTGACACAGTGGAGAGCAGACTGATCCTACTGTGTCTCTTTACTGACTCAAGGGAGAAAAGATTGACCCCAATGCGTGTCTGTTACTGACCCTGGGGAGAGCAGACTGACCTTACTGTGCCGTGATAACTTTCCAGGGGAGAGCAGACTGATACCACTGTGCCTCTGTCACTGAACCAGGGGAGAGCAGACTGACCCCACTGTATCTCTGTTACTGACCCAGGCGAGAGCAGACTGACCTCACTGTGTCATTGTTACTGACGCAGGATGGAGCAGGCCGACACCACTGTGTCTCTGTTACTGACCCAGGGGAGAGCAGACTGACCCCACTATGCCTCTGTCACTGACCCAGGGAAGAGCAGACTGACCCCACTATGCCTCTGTCACTGAACCAGGGGAGGGCAGACTGACACCATTGTGTCTGTATCACTGACCCCAGTGGGAGGGCAGACTGACCTCACTGTGTCTCTGTCACTCACCCAGTGGTGAACAGACTTTCCCCACTGCGTATCTGTCACTGATGCAGGATGGAGCAGGCTGACCCCACTGTGTCTCTGTTACTGACCCTGGGGGGAGCAGTCTGACCCCACTGTGTCTATGTTACTGACCCTGGGGAGAGCAGACTGATCCCACTGTGTCTCTGTCACTGACCCAGGCGAGAGCATACTGACCCCACTGCGTCTCTGTTACTGACCCAGGAGAAAAAGACTGACTCCAATGCGTGTCTGTAACTGACTCTGGGGAGAGTCAACTGACTCCACTGTGCCTCTGTCACTGACCCAGGGGAGCGCAGACTGACCCCACTGTGTCTCTGTTACTGACCCAGGGGAGAGCAGACTGACCTCACTGTGCCTCTGACACTGACCCGGGGAGAGCAGACTGACCCCACTATGCCTCTGTGACTGAACCAGGGGAGAGAAGACTGACCCCATTGTGTCTGCATCACTGACCCCAGGATGAGGGCAGACTGACCCCACTGTGTCTCAGTCACTGACCCTGGGCAGTGCAGACTGACCCAACTGTGTCTCTGTTACTGACCCAGGGGAGATCAGTCTGACCCTAGTGTGTCTCTGTCAGCGATCCAGGGGAGAGCAGTCTGATCCTACTGCATCTCTGTTATTGACCCAGGGGAGAAAAGACTGACCCCAATGCGTGTCTGTTACGGACCCTGGAGAGACCAGACTGATCTCACTGTGCCTCTGTCACTGACTCAGGGGAGAGCAGACAGACCTCAATGTGCCTCTGTCACTGAACCAGGGGAGAGCAGACTGACCCCACTATGCCTCTGTCACTGAACCAGGAGAGAGCAGACTGACCCCATTGTGTCTGTATCACTGACCCCAGGGGGATGGCAGACTGACCCCATTGTGTCTCTGTCACTCACCCAGTGGAGAGCAGGCTGTCCCCATTTTGTCTCTGTTACTGACCCAGGCGAGAGCAGACTGACCCAACTGTGTATCTATTACTGACCCAGGGGAGAGCAGACTGACCCCACTGACTCTGTCACTCACCCAGGGGAAAGCAGACTGACCCACTCTGTTTCTGTTACTGACCCAGGGGAGAGCAGACTGACCCCAATCCGTGTCTGTTACTGACCCAGAGGCGAGCAGACTGACCTCACTGTGCCTCTGTCACTGAACCAGGGGAGAGCAGACTGACCCCACTATATCTCTGTTACTGACCCAGGGGATAGCAGACTGACCCCACTGTATCTCTGTCACTGACCCAGGGGATAGCAGACTGACCCCACTATGCCTCTGTCACTGAACCAGGAGAGAGCAGACTGACCCCATTGTGTCTGTATCACTGACCCCAGTTGGAGGGCCGACTGACCCCATTGTGTCTCGGTCACTCACCCAGGGGAGAGCAGACTGACTCACTGTGTTTCTGTTACTGACCCGGGGAGAGCAGACTGACCCCAATCCGTGTCTGTTACTGACCCAGGGGAGAGCAGACTGACCCCACTGTGCCTATGTCACTGAACCAGGGGAGAGCAGACTGACTCCACTGTATCTCTGTTACTGACCCAGGGGATAGCAGACTGACCCCACTGTATCTCTGTCACTGACCCAGGGGAGAGCAGACTGACCCCATTGTGTCTGTATCACTGAAGCCAGGGGAGGGCAGACTGACCCCACTGCGTCTCTGTAACTGACCCGGGGAGAGCAGACTGACCCAAATGTGTTTCTGTCACTGGCCCAGGGTAGAGCTGACTGACCCCAATGCGTGTCTGTTACTGAACCAGGGGAGAGCAGTCTGACCCTAGTGTGTCTCTGTTATTGACCCAGGGGAGAGCAGACTGACCCTAGTGTGTCTCTGTCAGTGATCCAGGGGAGAGCAGTCTGATCCTACTGCATCTCTGTTACTGACCCAGGGGAGAAAAGACTGACCCCAATGCGTGTCTGTTACGGACCCTGGAGAGACCAGACTGATCTCACTGTGCCTCTGTCCTTGACCCAGGGGGTGGGCAGACTGACCTCACTGTGTCTCTGTCACTCACCCAGTGGAGAACAGACTGACCCCACTGCGTCTCTGTCACTGATTCAGGGGAGGGCAGGCTGACCCCAATGTGTCTCTGATACTGTCCCAGGGAGAGCAGTCTGACCCCACTGTGTCGATGTTACTGACCCAGGGGAGAGCAGACTGACCCCGCTGTGTCTCTGTTACTGACCCAGGGGAGAGCAGTCTGACCTCACTGTGCCTCTGTCACTGATCCAGGGGAGAGAAGACTGACCCCACTGTGCCTCTGTCACTGACCCAGGGGAGAGCAGACTGACCTCACTGTGCCTCTGTCACTGACCCAGGTGAGAGCAGACTGACCCCACTGTCCCTCTGTCACTGGCCCAGGGGAGAACAGACTGACCCCACTATGTCTCTGTTACTGAACCAGGGGAGAGCAGACTGACACCATTGTGTCTGTATCACTGACCCCAGGGGGAGGGCAGAGTGACCTCATTGTGTCACTGTCACTCACCCAGTGGAGAACAGACTGACCCCACTGTGCCTCTGTCACTGACACAGGGGAGAGCAGACTGACTGCACTGTGTCTCTGTTACTGATCCAGGGGAGAGCAGTGTGACCCCACTGTGTCTCTGTTACTGACCCAGGGGAGAGCGGACTGACCCCACTGTGTCTCTATTACTGACCCAGGGGAGAGCGGACTGACCCCACTGTGTCTCTATTACTGACCCAGGGGAGAGCAGTCTGACCCCACTGTGTCTCTGTTACTGACCCAGGGGAGAAAAGACTGACCCCACTCTGTCTGTGTTACTGACCCAGGGGAGAGCAGGCTGACACCACTGTGTCTCTGTTACTGACCCTGGGGTGGGCAGCCTGACCCCACTGTGCCTCTGTTACTGACCCAGGGGATAGCAGACTGACCCCACTGTATCTCTGTCACTGAACCAGGGGAGAGCAGACTGACACCATTGTGTCTGTATCACTGACCCCAGCGGGAGGGCAGACTGACGCCACTGTGTCGCTGTCACTCACCCAGTGGAGAGAAGGCTAACCCCACTGTGTCTCTGTTACTTACCCAGGGAGAGCAGTCTAACCACACTGTGTCTCTGTTACTGACCCAGGGGAGAGCAGACTAACCTCACTGTGCCTCTGACAATGAATCAGGGGGGAGCAGACTGACCCCACTCTGTCTCTGTCACTGACCCAGCGGAGAGCAGACTGCCCTTACTGCATCTCTGTTACTGACCCAGGGGAGAAAAGACTGACACCAATGCGTGTCTGTTACTGACCCTGGGGAGAGCAGGCTGACCTTACTGTGCCGCGGTAACTTACCCAGGGGAGAGCAGACTGACGCCACTGTGCCTCTGTCACTGAACCAGGGGAGAGCAGACTGACCTCACTGTCCCTCTGTCACTGACCCAGGGGAGAGCAGATTGACCCCACTGTGCCTCTGTCACTGAACCAGGGGAGAGCAGACTGACCCCAATGCGTGTCTGTTACTGACCCAGGGGAGAGCAGACTGACTCGACTGTGTCTCTGTTACTGACCCAGGGGAGAGCAGACTGACCTCACTGTGCCTCTATCACTGATCCAGGGGAGAGAAGACTGACCCCACTGTGCCTCTGTCACTGAACCACTGGAGAGCAGACTGACCCCACTGTGTCTCTGTTACTGACCCAGGGGAGAGCAGACTAACCTCATTATGCCTCTGTCACTGAACCAGGGGAGAGCAGACTGACCCCACTGTGTCTGTATCACTGACCCCAGGGGGAGAGCAGACTGACCCCACTGTGCCTCTGTCACTGAAGCAGAGGAGAGCAGGCTGACCCCACTGTGTCTCTGTTACTGACCCTGGGGAGAGCAGATAGACCCCACTGTGTCTCTGTTACTTGCCCAGGTGAGTGCAGACTGACCCCACCGTGTCTCTGTCATTGACCCAGGGGAGAGCAGACTGACCCCACTGTGTCTCTGACACTGACACAGTGGAGAGCAGACTGATCCTACTGTGTCTCTTTACTGACTCAAGGGAGAAAAGATTGACCCCAATGCGTGTCCGTTACTGACCCTGGGGAGAGCAGACTGACCTTACTGTGCCGTGATAACTTTCCAGGGGAGAGCAGACTGATACCACTGTGCCTCTGTCACTGAACCAGGGGAGAGCAGACTGACCCCACTGTATCTCTGTTACTGACCCAGGCGAGAGCAGACTGACCTCACTGTGTCATTGTTACTGACGCAGGATGGAGCAGGCCGACACCACTGTGTCTCTGTTACTGACCCAGGGGAGAGCAGACTGACCCCACTATGCCTCTGTCACTGACCCAGGGAAGAGCAGACTGACCCCACTATGCCTCTGTCACTGAACCAGGGGAGGGCAGACTGACACCATTGTGTCTGTATCACTGACCCCAGCGGGAGGGCAGACTGACCTCACTGTGTCTCTGTCACTCACCCAGTGGTGAACAGACTTTCCCCACTGCGTATCTGTCACTGATGCAGGATGGAGCAGGCTGACCCCACTGTGTCTCTGTTACTGACCCTGGGGGGAGCAGTCTGACCCCACTGTGTCTATGTTACTGACCCTGGGGAGAGCAGACTGATCCCACTGTGTCTCTGTCACTGACCCAGGCGAGAGCATACTGACCCCACTGCGTCTCTGTTACTGACCCAGGAGAAAAAGACTGACTCCAATGCGTGTCTGTAACTGACTCTGGGGAGAGTCAACTGACTCCACTGTGCCTCTGTCACTGACCCAGGGGAGCGCAGACTGACCCCACTGTGCCTCTGTCGCTGAACCAGGGAGGTGCAGACTGACCCCACTGTGTCTCTGTTACTGACCCAGGGGAGAGCAGACTGACCTCACTGTGCCTCTGACACTGACCCGGGGAGAGCAGACTGACCCCACTATGCCTCTGTGACTGAACCAGGGGAGAGAAGACTGACCCCATTGTGTCTGCATCACTGACCCCAGGATGAGGGCAGACTGACCCCACTGTGTCTCAGTCACTGACCCTGGGGAGAGCAGGCTGACCCCACTGTGTCTCTGTTACTGACCCAGGGCAGTGCAGACTGACCCAACTGTGTCTCTGTTACTGACCCAGGGGAGATCAGTCTGACCCTAGTGTGTCTCTGTCAGTGATCCAGGGGAGAGCAGTCTGATCCTACTGCATCTCTGTTACTGACCCAGGGGAGAAAAGACTGACCCCAATGCGTGTCTGTTACGGACCCTGGAGAGACCAGACTGATCTCACTGTGCCTCTGTCACTGACTCAGGGGAGAGCAGACAGACCTCAATGTGCCTCTGTCACTGAACCAGGGGAGAGCAGACTGACCCCACTATGCCTCTGTCACTGAACCAGGAGAGAGCAGACTGACCCCATTGTGTCTGTATCACTGACCCCAGGGGGAGGGCAGACTGACCCCATTGTGTCTCTGTCACTCACCCAGTGGAGAGCAGGCTGTCCCCATTTTGTCTCTGTTACTGACCCAGGCGAGAGCAGACTGACCCAACTGTGTATCTATTACTGACCCAGGGGAGAGCAGACTGACCCCACTGACTCTGTCACTCACCCAGGGGAAAGCAGACTGACCCACTCTGTTTCTGTTACTGACCCAGGGGAGAGCAGACTGACCCCAATCCGTGTCTGTTACTGACCCAGAGGCGAGCAGACTGACCCCACTGTGCCTCTGTCACTGAACCAGGGGAGAGCAGACTGACCCCACTATATCTCTGTTACTGACCCAGGGGATAGCAGACTGACCCCACTGTATCTCTGTCACTGACCCAGGGGATAGCAGACTGACCCCACTATGCCTCTGTCACTGAACCAGGAGACAGCAGACTGACCCCATTGTGTCTGTATCACTGACCCCAGTTGGAGGGCCGACTGACCCCATTGTGTCTCGGTCACTCACCCAGGGGAGAGCAGACTGACTCACTGTGTTTCTGTTACTGACCCGGGGAGAGCAGACTGACCCCAATCCGTGTCTGTTACTGACCCAGGGGAGAGCAGACTGACCCCACTGTGCCTATGTCCACTGAACCAGGGGAGAGCAGACTGACTCCACTGTATCTCTGTTACTGACCCAGGGGATAGCAGACTGACCCCACTGTATCTCTGTCACTGACCCAGGGGAGAGCAGACTGACCCCATTGTGTCTGTATCACTGAAGCCAGGGGAGGGCAGACTGACCCCACTGCGTCTCTGTAACTGACCCGGGGAGAGCAGACTGACCCAAATGTGTTTCTGTCACTGGCCCAGGGTAGAGCTGACTGACCCCAATGCGTGTCTGTTACTGAACCAGGGGAGAGCAGTCTGACCCTAGTGTGTCTCTGTTATTGACCCAGGGGAGAGCAGACTGACCCTAGTGTGTCTCTGTCAGTGATCCAGGGGAGAGCAGTCTGATCCTACTGCATCTCTGTTACTGACCCAGGCGAGAGCAGACTGACCCCAATGCGTGTCTGTTACGGACCCTGGAGAGACCAGACTGATCTCACTGTGCCTCTGTCCTTGACCCAGGGGGTGGGCAGACTGACCTCACTGTGTCTCTGTCACTCACCCAGTGGAGAACAGACTGACCCCACTGCGTCTCTGTCACTGATTCAGGGGAGGGCAGGCTGACCCCAATGTGTCTCTGATACTGTCCCAGGGAGAGCAGTCTGACCCCACTGTGTCGATGTTACTGACCCAGGGGAGAGCAGACTAACCTCACTGTGCCTCTGACAATGAATCAGGGGGGAGCAGACTGACCCCACTGTGTCTCTGTCACTGACCCAGCGGAGAGCAGACTGCCCTTACTGCATCTCTGTTACTGACCCAGGGGAGAAAAGACTGACACCAATGCGTGTCTGTTACTGACCCTGGGGAGAGCAGGCTGACCTTACTGTGCCGCGGTAACTTACCCAGGGGAGAGCAGATTGACCCCAATGCGTGTCTGTTACTGACCCAGGGGAGAGCAGACTGACTCGACTGTGTCTCTGTCACTGAACCAGGGGAGAGCAGACTGACCCCAATGCGTGTCTGTTACTGACCCAGGGGAGAGCAGACTGACTCGACTGTGTCTCTGTTACTGACCCAGGGGAGAGCAGACTGACCTCACTGTGCCTCTATCACTGATCCAGGGGAGAGAAGACTGACCCCACTGTGCCTCTGTCACTGAACCACTGGAGAGCAGACTGACCCCACTGTGTCTCTGTTACTGACCCAGGGGAGAGCAGACTAACCTCATTATGCCTCTGTCACTGAACCAGGGGAGAGCAGACTGACCCCACTGTGTCTGTATCACTGACCCCAGGGGGAGAGCAGACTGACCCCACTGTGCCTCTGTCACTGAAGCAGAGGAGAGCAGGCTGACCCCACTGTGTCTCTGTTACTGACCCTGGGGAGAGCAGATAGACCCCACTGTGTCTCTGTTACTTGCCCAGGTGAGTGCAGACTGACCCCACCGTGTCTCTGTCATTGACCCAGGGGAGAGTAGACTGACCCCACTGTGTCTCTGACACTGACACAGTGGAGAGCAGACTGATCCTACTGTGTCTCTTTACTGACTCAAGGGAGAAAAGATTGACCCCAATGCGTGTCTGTTACTGACCCTGGGGAGAGCAGACTGACCTTACTGTGCCGTGATAACTTTCCAGGGGAGAGCAGACTGATACCACTGTGCCTCTGTCACTGAACCAGGGGAGAGCAGACTGACCCCACTGTATCTCTGTTACTGACCCAGGCGAGAGCAGACTGACCTCACTGTGTCATTGTTACTGACGCAGGATGGAGCAGGCCGACACCACTGTGTCTCTGTTACTGACCCAGGGGAGAGCAGACTGACCCCACTATGCCTCTGTCACTGACCCAGGGAAGAGCAGACTGACCCCACTATGCCTCTGTCACTGAACCAGGGGAGGGCAGACTGACACCATTGTGTCTGTATCACTGACCCCAGCGGGAGGGCAGACTGACCTCACTGTGTCTCTGTCACTCACCCAGTGGTGAACAGACTTTCCCCACTGCGTATCTGTCACTGATGCAGGATGGAGCAGGCTGACCCCACTGTGTCTCTGTTACTGACCCTGGGGGGAGCAGTCTGACCCCACTGTGTCTATGTTACTGACCCTGGGGAGAGCAGACTGATCCCACTGTGTCTCTGTCACTGACCCAGGCGAGAGCATACTGACCCCACTGCGTCTCTGTTACTGACCCAGGAGAAAAAGACTGACTCCAATGCGTGTCTGTAACTGACTCTGGGGAGAGTCAACTGACTCCACTGTGCCTCTGTCACTGACCCAGGGGAGCGCAGACTGACCCCACTGTGTCTCTGTTACTGACCCTGGGGAGAGCAGACTGATCCCACTGTGTCTCTGTCACTGACCCAGGCGAGAGCATACTGACCCCACTGCGTCTCTGTTACTGACCCAGGAGAAAAAGACTGACTCCAATGCGTGTCTGTAACTGACTCTGGGGAGAGTCAACTGACTCCACTGTGCCTCTGTCACTGACCCAGGGGAGCGCAGACTGACCCCACTGTGTCTCAGTCACTGACCCTGGGGAGAGCAGGCTGACCCCACTGTCCCTCTGTCACTGGCCCAGGGGAGAACAGACTGACACCATTGTGTCTGTATCACTGACCCCAGGGGGAGGGCAGAGTGACCTCATTGTGTCTCTGTCACTCACCCAGTGGAGAACAGACTGACCCCACTGCGTCTCCGTCACTGATCCAGGGGAGAGCAGACAGAGCTCACTGTGTATCTGTTGCTGACCCTGGGGAGGGCAGTCTGACCCCACTGTGTCTCTTTTACT
The DNA here is from genome assembly GCF_037043375.1 of Chiloscyllium plagiosum. Classification (NCBI taxonomy): domain Eukaryota; kingdom Metazoa; phylum Chordata; class Chondrichthyes; order Orectolobiformes; family Hemiscylliidae; genus Chiloscyllium; species Chiloscyllium plagiosum. The sequence continues at coordinate 32,530,868 of NW_028270171.1, forward strand.
GAACCAGGTGTGGGCTGACTGACCCCACTGTGTCTCCGTTACTCACCCAGGGGTGAGCAGACTGACCCCACTGCGTCTCTGTTACTGACCCTGGGGAGAGCAGTCTGACCCCACTGTGTCTATGCTACTGACCCTGGGGAGAGCAGACAGACCGCACTGTGTCTCAGTTACTGACCCAGGGGAGAGCAGACTGACTCCACTGTGTCTCTGTTACTGATCCAGGGGAGAGCAGTGTGACCCCACTGTGTCTCTGTTACTGACCCAGGGGAGAGCGGTCTGACACAACTGTGTCTCTTTTACTGACCCAGGGGTGAGCAGACTGACCTCACTGTGTCTCTGTTACTCACCCACGGGTGAGCAGACGGAACCCACTGTGTCTCTGTCACTGAACCTGGGGAGAGCAGACTGACCCCACTGTGTCTCTGTTGCTCACCCAGGGATAGCAGACTGAACCCATTGTGTCTCTGTCACTGACCCTGGGGAGAGCAGACTGACCCCACCGCGTCTCTGTCACTGACCCGGGGAGAGCAGACTGACCCCAATATGCTTCTGTCACTGGCCCAGGGGAGAGCTGACTGACCCAAATGCGTGTCTGTTACTGACCTAGGGGAGAGTAGACTGACTCCACTATGTCTCTGTTACTGACCCAGGGGAGAGCAGACTGACCTCACTGTGTCTCTGTTACTGACCCAGGGGAGAGCAGTCTGACCCCACTGTGTCTATGCTACTGACCCTGGGGAGAGCAGACAGACCCCACTGTGTCTCAGTTACTGACCCAGGGGAGAGCAGACTGACCTCACTGTGTCTCTGTTACTGACCCAGGGGAGACCAGTCTGACCCCACTGTGTCTATGCTACTGACCGTGGGGAGAGCAGACAGATCCCACTGTGTCTCAGTTACTGACCCAGGGGACAGCAGACTGACCTCACTGTCCCTCTGTCACTGATCCAGGAGAGAGAAGACTGACCCCACTGTGCCTCTGTCACTGACCCAGGGGAGAGCAGACTGACCTCACAGTGACTCTGTCACTTACCCAACGGAGAGCAGACTGACCCCACTGTCCCTCTGTCACTAAACCAGTAGAGAGCAGACTGATCCCAATGTGCCTCTGTCACTGACCCAGGGGAGAGCAGACTGACCCCGCAATGCCTCTGTCACTGAACCAGGGGAGAGCAGACTGACACCATTGTGTCTGTATCACTGACCCCAAGGGAAGGGCTGACTGACCTCACTGTGTCTCTGTCACTCACCTAGTGGAGCACAGACTGACCTCACTGTGTCTCTTTTACGGACCCAGGGGTGAGCAGTCTGACCCCACTGTGTCTCTGTTACTCACCCAGCGGTGAGCAGACTGAACCCACTCTGTCTCTGTTACTGACCCAGGGGAGAGTAGACTGACTCCACTGTGTCTCTGTTACTGACCCAGGGGAGAGCAGACTGACCCCACTGTGTCTCTGTTACTGACCCAGGGGAGAGCAGACTGACCCCACTATGCCTCTGTCACTGAACCAGGGGAGATCAGACTGACTCCATTGTGTCTGTATCACTGACCCCAGGGGGTGGGCAGACTGACCTCACTGTGTCTCTGTCACTCACCCAGTGGAGAACAGACTGACCCCAATGCGTCACTGTCACTGATGCAGGGGAGGGCAGGCTGACCCCAATGTGTCTCTGATACTGTCCCAGGGAGAGCAGTCTGACCCCACTGTGTCGATGTTACTGACCCAGGGGAGAGCAGACTGACCCCACTGTGTCTCTGTTACTGACCCAGGGGAGAGCAGTCTGACCTCACTGTGCCGCTGTCACGGATCCAGGGGAGAGAAGACTGACCCCACTGTGCCTCTGTCACTGACCCAGGGGAGAGCAGACTGACCTCACTGTGCCTCTGTCACTGACCCAGGTGAGAGCAGACTGACCCCAGTGTTCCTCTGTCACTGGCCCAGGGGAGAGCAGACTGACCCCACTATGCCTCTGTTACTGAACCATGGAAGAGTAGACTGACACCATTGTGTCTGTATCACTGACCCCAGGGGGAGGGCAGAGTGACCTCATTGTGTCTCTGTCACTCACCCAGTGGAGCACAGACTGACCTCACTGTGCCTCTGTCACTGACACAGGGGAGAGCAGACTGACCTCACTGTGCCTCTGACACTGACCGAGGGGAGAGCAGACTGACCCCACTATACCTCTGTCACTGACCCCAGGGGAAGTGCAGACTGACCCCACTGCGCCTCTGTCACTGACCCGGGGAGAGCAGACTGACCCCAATATATTTCTGTCACTGGCCAAGGCGAGAGCTGACTGATCCAAATGCGTGTCTGTTACTGTCCCAGGGGAGAGTAGACTGACCCCACTGTGTCTCTGTTACTGACCCAGGGGAGAGCAGTCAGACCCCACTTTGTATGTTACTGACCCTGGGGAGAGCAGACAGACCTCACTGTGTCTCTGTTACTGTCCCAGGGGAGAGCAGTCTGACCCCATTATGTCTCTTTTACTGACCCAGGCGTGAGCAGACTGGCCCCACTGTGTCTCTGTTACTCACCCAGGGGTGAGCAGACTGAACCAACTGTGTCACTGTCAATGACCCTGGGGAGAGCAGACTGACCCCAATGTGTTTCTGTCACTGGCCCAGGGGAGAGCTGACTGACCACAATGTGTGTCTGTTACTGACCCAGTGGAGAGTAGACTGACTCCACTGTGTCTCGGTTACTTACCCAGGGGAGAGCAGACTGACCTCACTGTGTCTTTGTTACTAACCCAGGGGAGAGCAGACTGACCCCACTGTCCCTCTGTCACTGGCCCAGGGGAGAGCAGACTGACCCCACTATGCCTCTGTTACTGAACCATGGGAGAGCAGTCTGACACCATTGTGTCTGTATCACTGACCCCAGGGGGAGGGCAGAGTGACCTCATTGTGTCTCTGTCACTCACCCAGTGGAGCATAGACTGGCCTCACTGTGCCTCTGTCACTGACCCAGGGGAGAGCAGACTGACCCCACTATGCCTCTGTCACTGAACCAGGGGAGAGCAGACTGACACCATTGTGTCTGTATCACTGACCCTAGGGTGTGGACAGACTGACCTCACTGTGTCTCTGTCACTCACCCAGTGGAGAACAGACTGACCCCACTGCGTGTCTGTCACTGATGCAGGGGAGGGCAAGCTGACCCCACTGTGTCTCTGTTACTGACCCAGGGGAGAGCAGTCTGACCCCACTGTGTCTCTTTTACTGACCCAGGTGAGAGCAGACTGACAACACTGTGCCTGTCACTGATTCAGGGGAGGGAAGACTGACCACACTGTCCCTCTGTCACTGAAGCAGAGGAGAGCAGACTGACCCCACTCTGCCTCTGTCTCTGACCCAGGGGAGAGCAGACTGACCCCTCTATGCCTCTGTCACTGAACCTGGGGATAGCAGACTGACCCCATTGTGTCTGTAGCACTGACCCCAGGGGGTTGGAAGCCTGACCCCACTGCGTCTATGTCACTGACGCAGGGGAGAGCAGGCTGACCCCACTGTGTCTCTGTTACTGACCTAGGGGAGAGCAGTCAGACCCCACTGTGTCTATGTTACTGTCCCAGGGGAGAGCAGTCTGACCCCACTATGTCTCTTTTACTGACCCAGGGGTGAGCAGACTGACCCCACTGTGTCTCTGTTACTCACCCAGGGGTGAGCAGACTGAACCCATTGTGTCACTGTCAATGACCCTGGGGAGAGCAGACTGACCCCAATGTGTTTCTGTCACTGGCCCAGGGGAGAGCTGACTGACCACAATGCGTGTCTGTTACTGACCCAGTGGAGAGTAGACTGACTCCACTGTGTCTCGGTTACTTACCCAGGGGAGAGCAGACTCACCTCACTGTGTCTTTGTTACTAACCCAGGGGAGAGCAGTCTGACCCCACTGTGTCTATGTTACTGACCCAGTGGAGAGCAGACAGTCCCCACTGTGTCTCTGTTACGGACCCAGGGGAGAGCACTCTGACCCCACTGTGTCTCTTTTACTGATCCAGGGGCAAGCAGACTGACCCCACTCTGTGTCTGTTTCACTGGCGTAGGGCTGAGCAGACTGAGCCCACTGTGTCTCTGTCACTGACCCAGGGGAGAGCAGACTGACCCCACTGCGTCTCTGTTACTGACCCAGGGGGAAAAAGTCTGACCCCAATGCGTGTCTGTAACTGACTCTGGGGAGAGCAGACTGACCCCACTGTGCCTCTGTCACTGATCCTGGGCAGAGCAGTCTGACCCCACTGTGTCGCTGTTACTGACACAGGGGTGAGCAGTCTGACCCTACTGTGTCTCTGTCACTGACCCAGGGGAGCACAGACTGACCCCACTGTGCCTCTGTCACTGACCCAGGGGAGAGCTGACTGACCCCACTGTCCCTCTTTCACTGAACCAGGGGTGAGCAGACTGACACCATTGTGTCTGTATCACAGACCCCAGGGGGAGGGCAGACTGACCTCACTGTGTCTCTGTCACTCACCCAGTGGTGAACAGACTTTCCCCACTGCGTATCTGTCACTGATGCAGGATGGAGCAGGCTGACCCCACTGTGTCTCTGTTACTGACCCTGGGGGGAGCAGTCTGACCCCACTGTGTCTATGTTACTGACCCTGGGGAGAGCAGACTGACCCAAATGTGTTTCTGTCACTGGCCCAGGGTAGAGCTGACTGACCCCAATGCGTGTCTGTTACTGAACCAGGGGAGAGCAGTCTGACCCTAGTGTGTCTCTGTTATTGACCCAGGGGAGAGCAGACTGACCCTAGTGTGTCTCTGTCAGTGATCCAGGGGAGAGCAGTCTGATCCTACTGCATCTCTGTTACTGACCCAGGGGAGAAAAGACTGACCCCAATGCGTGTCTGTTACGGACCCTGGAGAGACCAGACTGATCTCACTGTGCCTCTGTCACTGACCCAGGGGGTGGGCAGACTGACCTCACTGTGTCTCTGTCACTCACCCAGTGGAGAACAGACTGACCCCACTGCGTCTCTGTCACTGATTCAGGGGAGGGCAGGCTGACCCCAATGTGTCTCTGATACTGTCCCAGGGAGAGCAGTCTGACCCCACTGTGTCGATGTTACTGACCCAGGGGAGAGCAGACTGACCCCGCTGTGTCTCTGTTACTGACCCAGGGGAGAGCAGTCTGACCTCACTGTGCCTCTGTCACTGATCCAGGGGAGAGAAGACTGACCCCACTGTGCCTCTGTCACTGACCCAGGGGAGAGCAGACTGACCTCACTGTGCCTCTGTCACTGACCCAGGTGAGAGCAGACTGACCCCACTGTCCCTCTGTCACTGGCCCAGGGGAGAACAGACTGACCCCACTATGTCTCTGTTACTGAACCAGGGGAGAGCAGACTGACACCATTGTGTCTGTATCACTGACCCCAGGGGGAGGGCAGAGTGACCTCATTGTGTCTCTGTCACTCACCCAGTGGAGAACAGACTGACCCCACTGCGTCTCCGTCACTGACACAGGGGAGAGCAGACAGAGCTCACTGTGTATCTGTTGCTGACCTTGGGGAGGGCAGTCTGACCCCACTGTGTCTCTTTTACTGAACCAGGTGTGGGCTGACTGACCCCACTGTGTCTCCGTTACTCACCCAGGGGTGAGCAGACTGACCCCACTGCGTCTCTGTTACTGACCCTGGGGAGAGCAGTCTGACCCCACTGTGTCTATGCTACTGACCCTGGGGAGAGCAGACAGACCGCACTGTGTCTCAGTTACTGACCCAGAGGAGAGCAGACTGACTCCACTGTGTCTCTGTTACTGATCCAGGGGAGAGCAGTGTGACCCCACTGTGTCTCTGTTACTGACCCAGGGGAGAGCGGTCTGACACAACTGTGTCTCTTTTACTGACCCAGGGGTGAGCAGACTGACCTCACTGTGTCTCTGTTACTCACCCACGGGTGAGCAGACGGAACCCACTGTGTCTCTGTCACTGAACCTGGGGAGAGCAGACTGACCCCACTGTGTCTCTGTTGCTCACCCAGGGAAAGCAGACTGAACCCATTGTGTCTCTGTCACTGACCCTGGGGAGAGCAGACTGACCCCACCGCGTCTCTGTCACTGACCCGGGGAGAGCAGACTGACCCCAATATGCTTCTGTCACTGGCCCAGGGGAGAGCTGACTGACCCAAATGCGTGTCTGTTACTGACCTAGGGGAGAGTAGACTGACTCCACTATGTCTCTGTTACTGACCCAGGGGAGAGCAGACTGACCTCACTGTGTCTCTGTTACTGACCCAGGGGAGAGCAGTCTGACCCCACTGTGTCTATGCTACTGACCCTGGGGAGAGCAGACAGACCCCACTGTGTCTCAGTTACTGACCCAGGGGAGAGCAGACTGACCTCACTGTGTCTCTGTTACTGACCCAGGGGAGACCAGTCTGACCCCACTGTGTCTATGCTACTGACCGTGGGGAGAGCAGACAGATCCCACTGTGTCTCAGTTACTGACCCAGGGGACAGCAGACTGACCTCACTGTCCCTCTGTCACTGATCCAGGAGAGAGAAGACTGACCCCACTGTGCCTCTGTCACTGACCCAGGGGAGAGCAGACTGACCTCACAGTGACTCTGTCACTTACCCAACGGAGAGCAGACTGACCCCACTGTCCCTCTGTCACTAAACCAGTAGAGAGCAGACTGATCCCAATGTGCCTCTGTCACTGACCCAGGGGAGAGCAGACTGACCCCGCAATGCCTCTGTCACTGAACCAGGGGAGAGCAGACTGACACCATTGTGTCTGTATCACTGACCCCAAGGGAAGGGCTGACTGACCTCACTGTGTCTCTGTCACTCACCTAGTGGAGCACAGACTGACCTCACTGTGTCTCTTTTACGGACCCAGGGGTGAGCAGTCTGACCCCACTGTGTCTCTGTTACTCACCCAGCGGTGAGCAGACTGAACCCACTCTGTCTCTGTTACTGACCCAGGGGAGAGTAGACTGACTCCACTGTGTCTCTGTTACTGACCCAGGGGAGAGCAGACTGACCCCACTGTGTCTCTGTTACTGACCCAGGGGAGAGCAGACTGACCCCACTATGCCTCTGTCACTGAACCAGGGGAGATCAGACTGACTCCATTGTGTCTGTATCACTGACCCCAGGGGGTGGGCAGACTGACCTCACTGTGTCTCTGTCACTCACCCAGTGGAGAACAGACTGACCCCAATGCGTCGCTGTCACTGATGCAGGGGAGGGCAGGCTGACCCCAATGTGTCTCTGATACTGTCCCAGGGAGAGCAGTCTGACCCCACTATGTCGATGTTACTGACCCAGGGGAGAGCAGACTGACCCCACTGTGTCTCTGTTACTGACCCAGGGGAGAGCAGTCTGACCTCACTGTGCCGCTGTCACGGATCCAGGGGAGAGAAGACTGACCCCACTGTGCCTCTGTCACTGACCCAGGGGAGAGCAGACTGACCTCACTGTGCCTCTGTCACTGACCCAGGTGAGAGCAGACTGACCCCAGTGTTCCTCTGTCACTGGCCCAGGGGAGAGCAGACTGACCCCACTATGCCTCTGTTACTGAACCATGGAAGAGTAGACTGACACCATTGTGTCTGTATCACTGACCCCAGGGGGAGGGCAGAGTGACCTCATTGTGTCTCTGTCACTCACCCAGTGGAGCACAGACTGACCTCACTGTGCCTCTGTCACTGACACAGGGGAGAGCAGACTGACCTCACTGTGCCTCTGACACTGACCCCAGGGGAAGTGCAGACTGACCCCACTGTGTCTCTGTCACTGACCCTGGGGAGAGCAAACTGACCCCACTGCGCCTCTGTCACTGACCCGGGGAGAGCAGACTGACCCCAATATATTTCTGTCACTGGCCAAGGCGAGAGCTGACTGATCCAAATGCGTGTCTGTTACTGTCCCAGGGGAGAGTAGACTGACCCCACTGTGTCTCTGTTACTGACCCAGGGGAGAGCAGTCAGACCCCACTTTGTATGTTACTGACCCTGGGGAGAGCAGACAGACCTCACTGTGTCTCTGTTACTGTCCCAGGGGAGAGCAGTCTGACCCCATTATGTCTCTTTTACTGACCCAGGCGTGAGCAGACTGGCCCCACTGTGTCTCTGTTACTCACCCAGGGGTGAGCAGACTGAACCAACTGTGTCACTGTCAATGACCCTGGGGAGAGCAGACTGACCCCAATGTGTTTCTGTCACTGGCCCAGGGGAGAGCTGACTGACCACAATGTGTGTCTGTTACTGACCCAGTGGAGAGTAGACTGACTCCACTGTGTCTCGGTTACTTACCCAGGGGAGAGCAGACTGACCTCACTGTGTCTTTGTTACTAACCCAGGGGAGAGCAGACTGACCCCACTGTCCCTCTGTCACTGGCCCAGGGGAGAGCAGACTGACCCCACTATGCCTCTGTTACTGAACCATGGGAGAGCAGTCTGACACCATTGTGTCTGTATCACTGACCCCAGGGGGAGGGCAGAGTGACCTCATTGTGTCTCTGTCACTCACCCAGTGGAGCACAGACTGGCCTCACTGTGCCTCTGTCACTGACCCAGGGGAGAGCAGACTGACCCCACTATGCCTCTGTCACTGAACCAGGGGAGAGCAGACTGACACCATTGTGTCTGTATCACTGACCCTAGGGTGTGGACAGACTGACCTCACTGTGTCTCTGTCACTCACCCAGTGGAGAACAGACTGACCCCACTGCGTGTCTGTCACTGATGCAGGGGAGGGCAAGCTGACCCCACTGTGTCTCTGTTACTGACCCAGGGGAGAGCAGTCTGACCCCACTGTGTCTCTTTTACTGACCCAGGTGAGAGCAGACTGACAACACTGTGCCTGTCACTGATTCAGGGGAGGGAAGACTGACCACACTGTCCCTCTGTCACTGAAGCAGAGGAGAGCAGACTGACCCCACTCTGCCTCTGTCTCTGACCCAGGGGAGAGCAGACTGACCCCTCTATGCCTCTGTCACTGAACCTGGGGATAGCAGACTGACCCCATTGTGTCTGTAGCACTGACCCCAGGGGGTTGGAAGCCTGACCCCACTGCGTCTATGTCACTGACGCAGGGGAGAGCAGGCTGACCCCACTGTGTCTCTGTTACTGACCTAGGGGAGAGCAGTCAGACCCCACTGTGTCTATGTTACTGTCCCAGGGGAGAGCAGTCTGACCCCACTATGTCTCTTTTACTGACCCAGGGGTGAGCAGACTGACCCCACTGTGTCTCTGTTACTCACCCAGGGGTGAGCAGACTGAACCCATTGTGTCACTGTCAATGACCCTGGGGAGAGCAGACTGACCCCAATGTGTTTCTGTCACTGGCCCAGGGGAGAGCTGACTGACCACAATGCGTGTCTGTTACTGACCCAGTGGAGAGTAGACTGACTCCACTGTGTCTCGGTTACTTACCCAGGGGAGAGCAGACTCACCTCACTGTGTCTTTGTTACTAACCCAGGGGAGAGCAGTCTGACCCCACTGTGTCTATGTTACTGACCCAGTGGAGAGCAGACAGTCCCCACTGTGTCTCTGTTACGGACCCAGGGGAGAGCACTCTGACCCCACTGTGTCTCTTTTACTGATCCAGGGGCAAGCAGACTGACCCCACTCTGTGTCTGTTTCACTGGCGTAGGGCTGAGCAGACTGAGCCCACTGTGTCTCTGTCACTGACCCAGGGGAGAGCAGACTGACCCCACTGCGTCTCTGTTACTGACCCAGGGGGAAAAAGTCTGACCCCAATGCGTGTCTGTAACTGACCCAGGGGTGAGCAGTCTGACCCTACTGTGTCTCTGTCACTGACCCAGGGGAGCACAGACTGACCCCACTGTGCCTCTGTCACTGACCCAGGGGAGAGCTGACTGACCCCACTGTCCCTCTTTCACTGAACCAGGGGTGAGCAGACTGACACCATTGTGTCTGTATCACAGACCCCAGGGGGAGGGCAGACTGACCTCACTGTGTCTCTGTCACTCACCCAGTGGTGAACAGACTTTCCCCACTGCGTATCTGTCACTGATGCAGGATGGAGCAGGCTGACCCCACTGTGTCTCTGTTACTGACCCTGGGGGGAGCAGTCTGACCCCACTGTGTCTATGTTACTGACCCTGGGGAGAGCAGACTGATCCCACTGTGTCTCTGTCACTGACCCAGGCGAGAGCATACTGACCCCACTGCGTCTCTGTTACTGACCCAGGAGAAAAAGACTGACTCCAATGCGTGTCTGTAACTGACTCTGGGGAGAGTCAACTGACTCCACTGTGCCTCTGTCACTGACCCAGGGGAGCGCAGACTGACCCCACTGTGCCTCTGTCGCTGAACCAGGGAGGTGCAGACTGACCCCACTGTGTCTCTGTTACTGACCCAGGGGAGAGCAGACTGACCTCACTGTGCCTCTGACACTGACCCGGGGAGAGCAGACTGACCCCACTATGCCTCTGTGACTGAACCAGGGGAGAGAAGACTGACCCCATTGTGTCTGCATCACTGACCCCAGGATGAGGGCAGACTGACCCCACTGTGTCTCAGTCACTGACCCTGGGGAGAGCAGGCTGACCCCACTGTGTCTCTGTTACTGACCCAGGGCAGTGCAGACTGACCCAACTGTGTCTCTGTTACTGACCCAGGGGAGATCAGTCTGACCCTAGTGTGTCTCTGTCAGTGATCCAGGGGAGAGCAGTCTGATCCTACTGCATCTCTGTTACTGACCCAGGGGAGAAAAGACTGACCCCAATGCGTGTCTGTTACGGACCCTGGAGAGACCAGACTGATCTCACTGTGCCTCTGTCACTGACTCAGGGGAGAGCAGACAGACCTCAATGTGCCTCTGTCACTGAACCAGGGGAGAGCAGACTGACCCCACTATGCCTCTGTCACTGAACCAGGAGAGAGCAGACTGACCCCATTGTGTCTGTATCACTGACCCCAGGGGGAGGGCAGACTGACCCCATTGTGTCTCTGTCACTCACCCAGTGGAGAGCAGGCTGTCCCCATTTTGTCTCTGTTACTGACCCAGGCGAGAGCAGACTGACCCAACTGTGTATCTATTACTGACCCAGGGGAGAGCAGACTGACCCCACTGACTCTGTCACTCACCCAGGGGAAAGCAGACTGACCCACTCTGTTTCTGTTACTGACCCAGGGGAGAGCAGACTGACCCCAATCCGTGTCTGTTACTGACCCAGAGGCGAGCAGACTGACCCCACTGTGCCTCTGTCACTGAACCAGGGGAGAGCAGACTGACCCCACTATATCTCTGTTACTGACCCAGGGGATAGCAGACTGACCCCACTGTATCTCTGTCACTGACCCAGGGGATAGCAGACTGACCCCACTATGCCTCTGTCACTGAACCAGGAGACAGCAGACTGACCCCATTGTGTCTGTATCACTGACCCCAGTTGGAGGGCCGACTGACCCCATTGTGTCTCGGTCACTCACCCAGGGGAGAGCAGACTGACTCACTGTGTTTCTGTTACTGACCCGGGGAGAGCAGACTGACCCCAATCCGTGTCTGTTACTGACCCAGGGGAGAGCAGACTGACCCCACTGTGCCTATGTCACTGAACCAGGGGAGAGCAGACTGACTCCACTGTATCTCTGTTACTGACACAGGGGATAGCAGACTGACCCCACTGTATCTCTGTCACTGACCCAGGGGAGAGCAGACTGACCCCATTGTGTCTGTATCACTGAAGCCAGGGGAGAGAAGACTGACCCCACTGTGCCTCTGTCACTGAACCACTGGAGAGCAGACTGACCCCACTGTGTCTCTGTTACTGACCCAGGGGAGAGCAGACTAACCTCATTATGCCTCTGTCACTGAACCAGGGGAGAGCAGACTGACCCCACTGTGTCTGTATCACTGACCCCAGGGGGAGAGCAGACTGACCCCACTGTGCCTCTGTCACTGAAGCAGAGGAGAGCAGGCTGACCCCACTGTGTCTCTGTTACTGACCCTGGGGAGAGCAGATAGACCCCACTGTGTCTCTGTTACTTGCCCAGGTGAGTGCAGACTGACCCCACCGTGTCTCTGTCATTGACCCAGGGGAGAGTAGACTGACCCCACTGTGTCTCTGACACTGACACAGTGGAGAGCAGACTGATCCTACTGTGTCTCTTTACTGACTCAAGGGAGAAAAGATTGACCCCAATGCGTGTCTGTTACTGACCCTGGGGAGAGCAGACTGACCTTACTGTGCCGTGATAACTTTCCAGGGGAGAGCAGACTGATACCACTGTGCCTCTGTCACTGAACCAGGGGAGAGCAGACTGACCCCACTGTATCTCTGTTACTGACCCAGGCGAGAGCAGACTGACCTCACTGTGTCATTGTTACTGACGCAGGATGGAGCAGGCCGACACCACTGTGTCTCTGTTACTGACCCAGGGGAGAGCAGACTGACCCCACTATGCCTCTGTCACTGACCCAGGGAAGAGCAGACTGACCCCACTATGCCTCTGTCACTGAACCAGGGGAGGGCAGACTGACACCATTGTGTCTGTATCACTGACCCCAGCGGGAGGGCAGACTGACCTCACTGTGTCTCTGTCACTCACCCAGTGGTGAACAGACTTTCCCCACTGCGTATCTGTCACTGATGCAGGATGGAGCAGGCTGACCCCACTGTGTCTCTGTTACTGACCCTGGGGGGAGCAGTCTGACCCCACTGTGTCTATGTTACTGACCCTGGGGAGAGCAGACTGATCCCACTGTGTCTCTGTCACTGACCCAGGCGAGAGCATACTGACCCCACTGCGTCTCTGTTACTGACCCAGGAGAAAAAGACTGACTCCAATGCGTGTCTGTAACTGACTCTGGGGAGAGTCAACTGACTCCACTGTGCCTCTGTCACTGACCCAGGGGAGCGCAGACTGACCCCACTGTGTCTCTGTTACTGACCCAGGGGAGAGCAGACTGACCTCACTGTGCCTCTGACACTGACCCGGGGAGAGCAGACTGACCCCACTATGCCTCTGTGACTGAACCAGGGGAGAGAAGACTGACCCCATTGTGTCTGCATCACTGACCCCAGGATGAGGGCAGACTGACCCCACTGTGTCTCAGTCACTGACCCTGGGGAGAGCAGGCTGACCCCACTGTGTCTCTGTTACTGACCCAGGGCAGTGCAGACTGACCCAACTGTGTCTCTGTTACTGACCCAGGGGAGATCAGTCTGACCCTAGTGTGTCTCTGTCAGTGATCCAGGGGAGAGCAGTCTGATCCTACTGCATCTCTGTTATTGACCCAGGGGAGAAAAGACTGACCCCAATGCGTGTCTGTTACGGACCCTGGAGAGACCAGACTGATCTCACTGTGCCTCTGTCACTGACTCAGGGGAGAGCAGACAGACCTCAATGTGCCTCTGTCACTGAACCAGGGGAGAGCAGACTGACCCCACTATGCCTCTGTCACTGAACCAGGAGAGAGCAGACTGACCCCATTGTGTCTGTATCACTGACCCCAGGGGGAGGGCAGACTGACCCCATTGTGTCTCTGTCACTCACCCAGTGGAGAGCAGGCTGTCCCCATTTTGTCTCTGTTACTGACCCAGGCGAGAGCAGACTGACCCAACTGTGTATCTATTACTGACCCAGGGGAGAGCAGACTGACCCCACTGACTCTGTCACTCACCCAGGGGAAAGCAGACTGACCCACTCTGTTTCTGTTACTGACCCAGGGGAGAGCAGACTGACCCCAATCCGTGTCTGTTACTGACCCAGAGGCGAGCAGACTGACCCCACTGTGCCTCTGTCACTGAACCAGGGGAGAGCAGACTGACCCCACTATATCTCTGTTACTGACCCAGGGGATAGCAGACTGACCCCACTGTATCTCTGTCACTGACCCAGGGGATAGCAGACTGACCCCACTATGCCTCTGTCACTGAACCAGGAGAGAGCAGACTGACCCCATTGTGTCTGTATCACTGACCCCAGTTGGAGGGCCGACTGACCCCATTGTGTCTCGGTCACTCACCCAGGGGAGAGCAGACTGACTCACTGTGTTTCTGTTACTGACCCGGGGAGAGCAGACTGACCCCAATCCGTGTCTGTTACTGACCCAGGGGAGAGCAGACTGACCCCACTGTGCCTATGTCACTGAACCAGGGGAGAGCAGACTGACTCCACTGTATCTCTGTTACTGACCCAGGGGATAGCAGACTGACCCCACTGTATCTCTGTCACTGACCCAGGGGAGAGCAGACTGACCCCATTGTGTCTGTATCACTGAAGCCAGGGGAGGGCAGACTGACCCCACTGCGTCTCTGTAACTGACCCGGGGAGAGCAGACTGACCCAAATGTGTTTCTGTCACTGGCCCAGGGTAGAGCTGACTGACCCCAATGCGTGTCTGTTACTGAACCAGGGGAGAGCAGTCTGACCCTAGTGTGTCTCTGTTATTGACCCAGGGGAGAGCAGACTGACCCTAGTGTGTCTCTGTCAGTGATCCAGGGGAGAGCAGTCTGATCCTACTGCATCTCTGTTACTGACCCAGGGGAGAAAAGACTGACCCCAATGCGTGTCTGTTACGGACCCTGGAGAGACCAGACTGATCTCACTGTGCCTCTGTCACTGACCCAGGGGGTGGGCAGACTGACCTCACTGTGTCTCTGTCACTCACCCAGTGGAGAACAGACTGACCCCACTGCGTCTCTGTCACTGATTCAGGGGAGGGCAGGCTGACCCCAATGTGTCTCTGATACTGTCCCAGGGAGAGCAGTCTGACCCCACTGTGTCGATGTTACTGACCCAGGGGAGAGCAGACTGACCCCGCTGTGTCTCTGTTACTGACCCAGGGGAGAGCAGTCTGACCTCACTGTGCCTCTGTCACTGATCCAGGGGAGAGAAGACTGACCCCACTGTGCCTCTGTCACTGACCCAGGGGAGAGCAGACTGACCTCACTGTGCCTCTGTCACTGACCCAGGTGAGAGCAGACTGACCCCACTGTCCCTCTGTCACTGGCCCAGGGGAGAACAGACTGACCCCACTATGTCTCTGTTACTGAACCAGGGGAGAGCAGACTGACACCATTGTGTCTGTATCACTGACCCCAGGGGGAGGGCAGAGTGACCTCATTGTGTCTCTGTCACTCACCCAGTGGAGAACAGACTGACCCCACTGCGTCTCCGTCACTTATCCAGGGGAGAGCAGACAGAGCTCACTGTGTATCTGTTGCTGACCCTGGGGAGGGCAGTCTGACCCCACTGTGTCTCTTTTACTGAACCAGGTGTGGGCTGACTGACCCCACTGTGTCTCCGTTACTCACCCAGGGGTGAGCAGACTGACCCCACTGCGTCTCTGTTACTGACCCTGGGGAGAGCAGTCTGACCCCACTGTGTCTATGCTACTGACCCTGGGGAGAGCAGACAGACCGCACTGTGTCTCAGTTACTGACCCAGGGGAGAGCAGACTGACTCCACTGTGTCTCTGTTACTGATCCAGGGGAGAGCAGTGTGACCCCACTGTGTCTCTGTTACTGACCCAGGGGAGAGCGGTCTGACACAACTGTGTCTCTTTTACTGACCCAGGGGTGAGCAGACTGACCTCACTGTGTCTCTGTTACTCACCCACGGGTGAGCAGACGGAACCCACTGTGTCTCTGTCACTGAACCTGGGGAGAGCAGACTGACCCCACTGTGTCTCTGTTGCTCACCCAGGGATAGCAGACTGAACCCATTGTGTCTCTGTCACTGACCCTGGGGAGAGCAGACTGACCCCACCGCGTCTCTGTCACTGACCCGGGGAGAGCAGACTGACCCCAATATGCTTCTGTCACTGGCCCAGGGGAGAGCTGACTGACCCAAATGCGTGTCTGTTACTGACCTAGGGGAGAGTAGACTGACTCCACTATGTCTCTGTTACTGACCCAGGGGAGAGCAGACTGACCTCACTGTGTCTCTGTTACTGACCCAGGGGAGAGCAGTCTGACCCCACTGTGTCTATGCTACTGACCCTGGGGAGAGCAGACAGACCCCACTGTGTCTCAGTTACTGACCCAGGGGAGAGCAGACTGACCTCACTGTGTCTCTGTTACTGACCCAGGGGAGACCAGTCTGACCCCACTGTGTCTATGCTACTGACCGTGGGGAGAGCAGACAGATCCCACTGTGTCTCAGTTACTGACCCAGGGGACAGCAGACTGACCTCACTGTCCCTCTGTCACTGATCCAGGAGAGAGAAGACTGACCCCACTGTGCCTCTGTCACTGACCCAGGGGAGAGCAGACTGACCTCACAGTGACTCTGTCACTTACCCAACGGAGAGCAGACTGACCCCACTGTCCCTCTGTCACTAAACCAGTAGAGAGCAGACTGATCCCAATGTGCCTCTGTCACTGACCCAGGGGAGAGCAGACTGACCCCGCAATGCCTCTGTCACTGAACCAGGGGAGAGCAGACTGACACCATTGTGTCTGTATCACTGACCCCAAGGGAAGGGCTGACTGACCTCACTGTGTCTCTGTCACTCACCTAGTGGAGCACAGACTGACCTCACTGTGTCTCTTTTACGGACCCAGGGGTGAGCAGTCTGACCCCACTGTGTCTCTGTTACTCACCCAGCGGTGAGCAGACTGAACCCACTCTGTCTCTGTTACTGACCCAGGGGAGAGTAGACTGACTCCACTGTGTCTCTGTTACTGACCCAGGGGAGAGCAGACTGACCCCACTGTGTCTCTGTTACTGACCCAGGGGAGAGCAGACTGACCCCACTATGCCTCTGTCACTGAACCAGGGGAGATCAGACTGACTCCATTGTGTCTGTATCACTGACCCCAGGGGGTGGGCAGACTGACCTCACTGTGTCTCTGTCACTCACCCAGTGGAGAACAGACTGACCCCAATGCGTCGCTGTCACTGATGCAGGGGAGGGCAGGCTGACCCCAATGTGTCTCTGATACTGTCCCAGGGAGAGCAGTCTGACCCCACTGTGTCGATGTTACTGACCCAGGGGAGAGCAGACTGACCCCACTGTGTCTCTGTTACTGACCCAGGGGAGAGCAGTCTGACCTCACTGTGCCGCTGTCACGGATCCAGGGGAGAGAAGACTGACCCCACTGTGCCTCTGTCACTGACCCAGGGGAGAGCAGACTGACCTCACTGTGCCTCTGTCACTGACCCAGGTGAGAGCAGACTGACCCCAGTGTTCCTCTGTCACTGGCCCAGGGGAGAGCAGACTGACCCCACTATGCCTCTGTTACTGAACCATGGAAGAGTAGACTGACACCATTGTGTCTGTATCACTGACCCCAGGGGGAGGGCAGAGTGACCTCATTGTGTCTCTGTCACTCACCCAGTGGAGCACAGACTGACCTCACTGTGCCTCTGTCACTGACACAGGGGAGAGCAGACTGACCTCACTGTGCCTCTGACACTGACCGAGGGGAGAGCAGACTGACCCCACTATACCTCTGTCACTGACCCCAGGGGAAGTGCAGACTGACCCCACTGTGTCTCTGTCACTGACCCTGGGGAGAGCAAACTGACCCCACTGCGCCTCTGTCACTGACCCGGGGAGAGCAGACTGACCCCAATATATTTCTGTCACTGGCCAAGGCGAGAGCTGACTGATCCAAATGCGTGTCTGTTACTGTCCCAGGGGAGAGTAGACTGACCCCACTGTGTCTCTGTTACTGACCCAGGGGAGAGCAGTCAGACCCCACTTTGTATGTTACTGACCCTGGGGAGAGCAGACAGACCTCACTGTGTCTCTGTTACTGTCCCAGGGGAGAGCAGTCTGACCCCATTATGTCTCTTTTACTGACCCAGGCGTGAGCAGACTGGCCCCACTGTGTCTCTGTTACTCACCCAGGGGTGAGCAGACTGAACCAACTGTGTCACTGTCAATGACCCTGGGGAGAGCAGACTGACCCCAATGTGTTTCTGTCACTGGCCCAGGGGAGAGCTGACTGACCACAATGTGTGTCTGTTACTGACCCAGTGGAGAGTAGACTGACTCCACTGTGTCTCGGTTACTTACCCAGGGGAGAGCAGACTGACCTCACTGTGTCTTTGTTACTAACCCAGGGGAGAGCAGACTGACCCCACTGTCCCTCTGTCACTGGCCCAGGGGAGAGCAGACTGACCCCACTGCGTCTGTTACTGAACCATGGGAGAGCAGTCTGACACCATTGTGTCTGTATCACTGACCCCAGGGGGAGGGCAGAGTGACCTCATTGTGTCTCTGTCACTCACCCAGTGGAGCACAGACTGGCCTCACTGTGCCTCTGTCACTGACCCAGGGGAGAGCAGACTGACCCCACTATGCCTCTGTCACTGAACCAGGGGAGAGCAGACTGACACCATTGTGTCTGTATCACTGACCCTAGGGGGTGGACAGACTGACCTCACTGTGTCTCTGTCACTCACCCAGTGGAGAACAGACTGACCCCACTGCGTGTCTGTCACTGATGCAGGGGAGGGCAAGCTGACCCCACTGTGTCTCTGTTACTGACCCAGGGGAGAGCAGTCTGACCCCACTGTGTCTCTTTTACTGACCCAGGTGAGAGCAGACTGACAACACTGTGCCTGTCACTGATTCAGGGGAGGGAAGACTGACCACACTGTCCCTCTGTCACTGAAGCAGAGGAGAGCAGACTGACCCCACTCTGCCTCTGTCTCTGACCCAGGGGAGAGCAGACTGACCCCTCTATGCCTCTGTCACTGAACCTGGGGATAGCAGACTGACCCCATTGTGTCTGTAGCACTGACCCCAGGGGGTTGGAAGCCTGACCCCACTGCGTCTATGTCACTGACGCAGGGGAGAGCAGGCTGACCCCACTGTGTCTCTGTTACTGACCTAGGGGAGAGCAGTCAGACCCCACTGTGTCTATGTTACTGTCCCAGGGGAGAGCAGTCTGACCCCACTATGTCTCTTTTACTGACCCAGGGGTGAGCAGACTGACCCCACTGTGTCTCTGTTACTCACCCAGGGGTGAGCAGACTGAACCCATTGTGTCACTGTCAATGACCCTGGGGAGAGCAGACTGACCCCAATGTGTTTCTGTCACTGGCCCAGGGGAGAGCTGACTGACCACAATGCGTGTCTGTTACTGACCCAGTGGAGAGTAGACTGACTCCACTGTGTCTCGGTTACTTACCCAGGGGAGAGCAGACTCACCTCACTGTGTCTTTGTTACTAACCCAGGGGAGAGCAGTCTGACCCCACTGTGTCTATGTTACTGACCCAGTGGAGAGCAGACAGTCCCCACTGTGTCTCTGTTACGGACCCAGGGGAGAGCACTCTGACCCCACTGTGTCTCTTTTACTGATCCAGGGGCAAGCAGACTGACCCCACTCTGTGTCTGTTTCACTGGCGTAGGGCTGAGCAGACTGAGCCCACTGTGTCTCTGTCACTGACCCAGGGGAGAGCAGACTGACCCCACTGCGTCTCTGTTACTGACCCAGGGGGAAAAAGTCTGACCCCAATGCGTGTCTGTAACTGACTCTGGGGAGAGCAGACTGACCCCACTGTGCCTCTGTCACTGATCCTGGGCAGAGCAGTCTGACCCCACTGTGTCGCTGTTACTGACACAGGGGTGAGCAGTCTGACCCTACTGTGTCTCTGTCACTGACCCAGGGGAGCACAGACTGACCCCACTGTGCCTCTGTCACTGACCCAGGGGAGAGCTGACTGACCCCACTGTCCCTCTTTCACTGAACCAGGGGTGAGCAGACTGACACCATTGTGTCTGTATCACAGACCCCAGGGGGAGGGCAGACTGACCTCACTGTGTCTCTGTCACTGACGCAGGGGAGAGCAGACTGACCCCACTGTGTGTCTGTTACTGACCCTGGGGAGAGCAGTCTGACCCCACTGTGTCTCTTTTACTGACCGAGGGGTAAGCAGACTGACGCCACTGTGTCTCTGTTACTGACCCAGGGGTGATCAGACTGACCCAACTGTGTCTCTGTTACTGACCCAGGGGAGCGCAGACTGACCCCACTGTGTCTCTGTAACTGACCCAGGGGAGAGCAGTCTGACCCCACTGTGTCTCTGTTATTGACCCAGGGGGAAAACGTCTGACCCCAATGCGTGTCTGTAACTGACTCTGGGCAGAGCAGACTGATCCCACTGTGCCTCTGTCACTGACCCTGGGGAGCGCAGACTTTGCCCACTGTGCCTCTGTCACTGAACCATGGGAGGGCAGACTGACCCCACTGCGTCTCTGTTACTGACCCAGGGGGAAAAAGTCTGACCCCAATGCGTGTCTGTAACTGACTGTGGGCAGAGCAGACTGACCCCACTGTGTCTCTGTTACTGACCCAGGGGTGATCAGACTGACCCAACTGTGTCTCTGTTACTGACCCAGGGGAGCGCAGACTGACCTCACTGTGTCTCTGTTACTGACCCGGGGAGAGCAGTCTGACCCCACTGTGTCTCTGTTATTGACCCAGGGGAGAGCAGACTGACCCCACTGTGTCTCTGTTACTGACCCAGGGGAGAGCAGACTGACCCCACTGCGTCTCTGTTACTGACCCAGGGGGAAAAAGTCTGGCCCCAATGCGTGTCTGTAACTGACTCTGGGCAGAGCAGACTGACCCCACTGTGCCTCTGTCACTAACCCTGGGGAGCGCAGACTGTCCCCACTGTGCCTCTGTCACTGACCCATGGGAGGGCAGACTGACCCCACTGTGTCTCTGTTACTGACCCAGGGGAGAGCAGACTGACCCCACTGCGTCTCTGTTACTGACCCAGGGGGAAATAGTCTGGCCCCAATGCGTGTCTGTAACTGACTCTGGGCAGAGCAGACTGACACCACTGTGCCTCTGTCACTGACTCTGGGGAGCGCAGACTGTCCCACTGTGCCTCTGTCACTGACCCGGGGGGAGCAAACTGGCCCCACTGTGTCTCTGTTACTGACCCAGGGGAGAGCAGACTGACCTCACTGTGCCTCTGACACTGACCGAGGGGAGAGCAGACTGACCCCACTATACCTCTGTCACTGACCCCAGGAGAAGTGCAGACTGACCCCACTGTGTCTCTGTCACTGACCCTGGGGAGAGCAAACTGACCCCACTGCGCCTCTGTCACTGACCCGGGGAGAGCAGACTGACCCCAATATATTTCTGTCACTGGCCAAGGCGAGAGCTGACTGATCCAAATGCGTGTCTGTTACTGTCCCAGGGGAGAGTAGACTGACCCCACTGTGTCTCTGTTACTGACCCAGGGGAGAGCTGTCAGACCCCACTTTGTATGTTACTGACCCTGGGGAGAGCAGACAGACCTCACTGTGTCTCTGTTACTGTCCCAGGGGAGAGCAGTCTGACCCCATTATGTCTCTTTTACTGACCCAGGCGTGAGCAGACTGGCCCCACTGTGTCTCTGTTACTCACCCAGGGGTGAGCAGACTGAACCAACTGTGTCACTGTCAATGACCCTGGGGAGAGCAGACTGACCCCAATGTGTTTCTGTCACTGGCCCAGGGGAGAGCTGACTGACCACAATGTGTGTCTGTTACTGACCCAGTGGAGAGTAGACTGACTCCACTGTGTCTCTGTTACTGACCCAGGGGAGAGCAGTCTGACCCCACTGTGTCTATGTTACTGACCCAGTGGAGAGCAGACAGTCCCCACTGTGTCTCTGTTACAGACCCAGGGGAGAGCAGTCTGACCCCACTGTGTCTCTTTTACTGATCCACGGGTGAGCAGACTGACCCCACTGTGTCTCTGTTACTGACCCAGGGGAGAGCAGACTGACCCCACTGCGTCTCTGTTACTGACCCAGGGGGAAAAAGTCTGACCCCAATGCGTGTCTGTAACTGACTCTGGGCAGAGCAGACTGACCCCACTGTGCCTCTGTCACTGAACCATGGGTGAGCAGACTGACCCCACTGTGTCTCTGTTACTGACCCAGGGAGAGCAGACTGACCCCACTGCGTCTCTGTTACTGACCCAGGGGGAAAACGTCTGACCCCAATGCGTGTCTGTAACTGACTCTGGGCAGAGCAGACTGACACCTCTGTGCCTCTGTCACTGAACCAGGGGAGAGTAGACTGACCCCACTATGCCTCTGTCACTGACCCCAGGGGAAGTGCAGACTGACCCCACTGTGTCTCTGTCACTGACCCTGGGGAGAGCAGACTGACCCCACTGCGTCTCTGTCACTGACCCGGGGAGAGCAGACTGACCCCAATATATTTCTGTCACTGGCCCAGGCGAGAGCTGACTGATCCAAATGCGTGTCTGTTACTGTCCCAGGGGAGAGTGGACTGACTCCACTGTGTCTCTGTTACTGACCCAGGGGAGAGCAGACTGACCTCACTGTGTCTCTGTCACTGACCCTGGGGAGAGCAGACTGACCCCACTGCGTCTCTGTCACTGACCCGGGGAGAGCAGACTGACCACAATATATTTCTGTCACTGGCCCAGGCGAGAGCTGACTGATCCAAATGCGTGTCTGTTACTGTCCCAGGGGAGAGTAGACTGACCCCACTGTGTCTCTGTTACTGACCCAGGGGAGAGCAGTCAGACCCCACTTTGTATGTTACTGACCCTGGGGAGAGCAGACAGACCTCACTGTGTCTCTGTTACTGTCCCAGGGGAGAGCAGTCTGACCCCATTATGTCTCTTTTACTGACCCAGGCGTGAGCAGACTGGCCCCACTGTGTCTCTGTTACTCACCCAGGGGTGAGCAGACTGAACCAACTGTGTCACTGTCAATGACCCTGGGGAGAGCAGACTGACCCCAATGTGTTTCTGTCACTGGCCCAGGGGAGAGCTGACTGACCACAATGTGTGTCTGTTACTGACCCAGTGGAGAGTAGACTGACTCCACTGTGTCTCGGTTACTTACCCAGGGGAGAGCAGACTGACCTCATTGTGTCTCTGTCACTCACCCAGTGGAGCACAGACTGGCCTCACTGTGCCTCTGTCACTGACCCAGGGGAGAGCAGACTGACCCCACTATGCCTCTGTCACTGAACCAGGGGAGAGCAGACTGACACCATTGTGTCTGTATCACTGACCCTAGGGGGTGGACAGACTGACCTCACTGTGTCTCTGTCACTCACCCAGTGGAGAACAGACTGACCCCACTGCGTGTCTGTCACTGATGCAGGGGAGGGCAAGCTGACCCCACTGTGTCTCTGTTACTGACCCAGGGGAGAGCAGTCTGACCCCACTGTGTCTCTTTTACTGACCCAGGTGAGAGCAGACTGACAACACTGTGCCTGTCACTGATTCAGGGGAGGGAAGACTGACCACACTGTCCCTCTGTCACTGAAGCAGAGGAGAGCAGACTGACCCCACTCTGCCTCTGTCTCTGACCCAGGGGAGAGCAGACTGACCCCTCTATGCCTCTGTCACTGAACCTGGGGATAGCAGACTGACCCCATTGTGTCTGTAGCACTGACCCCAGGGGGTTGGAAGCCTGACCCCACTGCGTCTATGTCACTGACGCAGGGGAGAGCAGGCTGACCCCACTGTGTCTCTGTTACTGACCTAGGGGAGAGCAGTCAGACCCCACTGTGTCTATGTTACTGTCCCAGGGGAGAGCAGTCTGACCCCACTATGTCTCTTTTACTGACCCAGGGGTGAGCAGACTGACCCCACTGTGTCTCTGTTACTCACCCAGGGGTGAGCAGACTGAACCCATTGTGTCACTGTCAATGACCCTGGGGAGAGCAGACTGACCCCAATGTGTTTCTGTCACTGGCCCAGGGGAGAGCTGACTGACCACAATGCGTGTCTGTTACTGACCCAGTGGAGAGTAGACTGACTCCACTGTGTCTCGGTTACTTACCCAGGGGAGAGCAGACTCACCTCACTGTGTCTTTGTTACTAACCCAGGGGAGAGCAGTCTGACCCCACTGTGTCTATGTTACTGACCCAGTGGAGAGCAGACAGTCCCCACTGTGTCTCTGTTACGGACCCAGGGGAGAGCACTCTGACCCCACTGTGTCTCTTTTACTGATCCAGGGGCAAGCAGACTGACCCCACTCTGTGTCTGTTTCACTGGCGTAGGGCTGAGCAGACTGAGCCCACTGTGTCTCTGTCACTGACCCAGGGGAGAGCAGACTGACCCCACTGCGTCTCTGTTACTGACCCAGGGGGAAAAAGTCTGACCCCAATGCGTGTCTGTAACTGACTCTGGGGAGAGCAGACTGACCCCACTGTGCCTCTGTCACTGACCCAGGGGAGAGCTGACTGACCCCACTGTCCCTCTTTCACTGAACCAGGGGTGAGCAGACTGACACCATTGTGTCTGTATCACAGACCCCAGGGGGAGGGCAGACTGACCTCACTGTGTCTCTGTCACTGACGCAGGGGAGAGCAGACTGACTCCACTGTGTGTCTGTTACTGACCCTGGGGAGAGCAGTCTGACCCCACTGTGTCTCTTTTACTGACCGAGGGGTAAGCAGACTGACGCCACTGTGTCTCTGTTACTGACCCAGGGGTGATCAGACTGACCCAACTGTGTCTCTGTTACTGACCCAGGGGAGCGCAGACTGACCCCACTGTGTCTCTGTAACTGACCCAGGGGAGAGCAGTCTGACCCCACTGTGTCTCTGTTATTGACCCAGGGGGAAAACGTCTGACCCCAATGCGTGTCTGTAACTGACTCTGGGCAGAGCAGACTGATCCCACTGTGCCTCTGTCACTGACCCTGGAGAGCGCAGACTTTGCCCACTGTGCCTCTGTCACTGAACCATGGGAGGGCAGACTGACCCCACTGCGTCTCTGTTACTGACCCAGGGGGAAAAAGTCTGACCCCAATGCGTGTCTGTAACTGACTGTGGGCAGAGCAGACTGACCCCACTGTGTCTCTGTTACTGACCCAGGGGTGATCAGACTGACCCAACTGTGTCTCTGTTACTGACCCAGGGGAGCGCAGACTGACCTCACTGTGTCTCTGTTACTGACCCGGGGAGAGCAGTCTGACCCCACTGTGTCTCTGTTATTGACCCAGGGGAGAGCAGACTGACCCCACTGTGTCTCTGTTACTGACCCAGGGGAGAGCAGACTGACCCCACTGCGTCTCTGTTACTGACCCAGGGGGAAAAAGTCTGGCCCCAATGCGTGTCTGTAACTGACTCTGGGCAGAGCAGACTGACCCCACTGTGCCTCTGTCACTGACCCTGGGGAGCGCAGACTGTCCCCACTGTGCCTCTGTCACTGACCCATGGGAGGGCAGACTGACCCCACTGTGTCTCTGTTACTGACCCAGGGGAGAGCAGACTGACCCCACTGCGTCTCTGTTACTGACCCAGGGGGAAAAAGTCTGGCCCCAATGCGTGTCTGTAACTGACTCTGGGCAGAGCAGACTGACACCACTGTGCCTCTGTCACTGACTCTGGGGAGCGCAGACTGTCCCACTGTGCCTCTGTCACTGACCCGGGGGGAGCAAACTGGCCCCACTGTGTCTCTGTTACTGACCCAGGGGAGAGCAGACTGACCTCACTGTGCCTCTGACACTGACCGAGGGGAGAGCAGACTGACCCCACTATACCTCTGTCACTGACCCCAGGGGAAGTGCAGACTGACCCCACTGTGTCTCTGTCACTGACCCTGGGGAGAGCAAACTGACCCCACTGCGCCTCTGTCACTGACCCGGGGAGAGCAGACTGACCCCAATATATTTCTGTCACTGGCCAAGGCGAGAGCTGACTGATCCAAATGCGTGTCTGTTACTGTCCCAGGGGAGAGTGGACTGACCCCACTGTGTCTCTGTTACTGACCCAGGGGAGAGCTGTCAGACCCCACTTTGTATGTTACTGACCCTGGGGAGAGCAGACAGACCTCACTGTGTCTCTGTTACTGTCCCAGGGGAGAGCAGTCTGACCCCATTATGTCTCTTTTACTGACCCAGGCGTGAGCAGACTGGCCCCACTGTGTCTCTGTTACTCACCCAGGGGTGAGCAGACTGAACCAACTGTGTCACTGTCAATGACCCTGGGGAGAGCAGACTGACCCCAATGTGTTTCTGTCACTGGCCCAGGGGAGAGCTGACTGACCACAATGTGTGTCTGTTACTGACCCAGTGGAGAGTAGACTGACTCCACTGTGTCTCTGTTACTGACCCAGGGGAGAGCAGTCTGACCCCACTGTGTCTATGTTACTGACCCAGTGGAGAGCAGACAGTCCCCACTGTGTCTCTGTTACAGACCCAGGGGAGAGCAGTCTGACCCCACTGTGTCTCTTTTACTGATCCACGGGTGAGCAGACTGACCCCACTGTGTCTCTGTTACTGACCCAGGGGAGAGCAGACTGACCCCACTGCATCTCTGTTACTGACCCAGGGGGAAAAAGTCTGACCCCAATGCGTGTCTGTAACTGACTCTGGGCAGAGCAGACTGACCCCACTGTGCCTCTGTCACTGAACCATGGGTGAGCAGACTGACCCCACTGTGTCTCTGTTACTGACCCAGGGAGAGCAGACTGACCCCACTGCGTCTCTGTTACTGACCCAGGGGGAAAACGTCTGACCCCAATGCGTGTCTGTAACTGACTCTGGGCAGAGCAGACTGACACCTCTGTGCCTCTGTCACTGAACCAGGGGAGAGTAGACTGACCCCACTATGCCTCTGTCACTGACCCCAGGGGAAGTGCAGACTGACCCCACTGTGTCTCTGTCACTGACCCTGGGGAGAGCAGACTGACCCCACTGCGTCTCTGTCACTGACCCGGGGAGAGCAGACTGACCCCAATATATTTCTGTCACTGGCCCAGGCGAGAGCTGACTGATCCAAATGCGTGTCTGTTACTGTCCCAGGGGAGAGTGGACTGACTCCACTGTGTCTCTGTTACTGACCCAGGGGAGAGCAGACTGACCTCACTGTGTCTCTGTCACTGACCCTGGGGAGAGCAGACTGACCCCACTGCGTCTCTGTCACTGACCTGGGGAGAGCAGACTGACCACAATATATTTCTGTCACTGGCCCAGGCGAGAGCTGACTGATCCAAATGCGTGTCTGTTACTGTCCCAGGGGAGAGTGGACTGACTCCACTGTGTCTCTGTTACTGACCCAGGGGAGAGCAGACTGACCTCACTGTGTCCCTGTTGCTGACCCAGGGGAGAGCAGTCTGACCCCACTGTGTCTATGCTACTGACCCTGGGGAGAGCAGACAGACCCCACTGTGTCTCTGTTACTGACCCAGGGGAGAGCAGACTGACTCCACTGTGTCTCTGTTACTGACCCAGGGGAGAGCAGACTGTCCCCACTGTGCCTCTGTCACTGAACCATGGGAATAAAAGAATGACTAGGGTAGGAATAGGTCCAGTCAAGGATAGTAGTGGGAAGTTGCGTGTGGAGGCTGAAGAGATTGGGGAGACACTGAATGAATACTTTTCGTCAGTATTCACTCAGGAACAGGACATTGTTGTCGATGTGAGTACCGAGTCACAATGAAGTAGAATGGATGGCTTTGAGGTATGTAGAGAAGAGGTGTTGGAAATCCTGGAAAGGGTGAAAATAGATAAGTCCCCTGGGCCTGATGGCATTTATCCTAGGATTCTCTGGGAAGCAAGGGAGGAGATTGCAGAGCCATTGGCCTTAATTTTTATGTCCTCGTTGTCTACAGGAGTAGTGCCAGAAGATTGGAGGCTAGCAAATGTGGTTCCCTTATTTAAGAAGAGGAGTAGGGATAACCCTAGTAACTATAGGCCGGTGAGTCTCACTTCTGTTGTGGGTAAAATCTTAGAGAGAATTGTAAGGGATAGGATTTATGCACATCTGGATAGGAATAATGTGATCAAGGATAGTCAGCATGGTT
Organism: Chiloscyllium plagiosum; assembly: GCF_037043375.1. Taxonomy (NCBI): domain Eukaryota; kingdom Metazoa; phylum Chordata; class Chondrichthyes; order Orectolobiformes; family Hemiscylliidae; genus Chiloscyllium; species Chiloscyllium plagiosum. Next base: position 32,558,564 of record NW_028270171.1, read on the forward strand.
TTGTGAAGGGCAGGTCGTGCCTCACAAACCTTATTGAATTCTTTGAGAAGGTGACTAAGGAGGTGGACGAGGGGAAAGCAGTAGATGTGGTGTATATGGATTTTAGTAAGGCGTTTGATAAGGTTCCCCATGGTAGACTACTGCAAAAAATACGGAGGTATGGCATTGAGGGTGAGTTGGAGGTTTGGATTAGGAGTTGGCTGGCTGGAAGAAGACAGAGGGTAGTAGTTGATGGCAAAGGTTCATCTTGGAGTGCTGTCACGAGCGGTGTTCCGCAAGGATCTGTTTTGGGACCATTGCTGTTTGTCATTTTTATAAATGACCTGGAGGAGGGGTTAGAAGGTTGGGTGAGCAAGTTTGCGGATGATACGAAAGTCGGAGGAGTGGTAGACAGTGAGGAAGGATGTGGCAGGTTACAGCGGGATATTGATAAGCTGCAGAACTGGGCAGAAAGGTGGCAAATGGAGTTCAATGTAGCTAAGTGTGAGGTGATTCATTTTGGTAAGAGTAATAAAAAGATGGGGTACTGGGCTAACGGTCGGATACTTGGTAGTGTGGATGAGCAGAAAGATCTTGGTGTCCATGTACACAAATCTTTGAAAGTTGCCACCCAGGTAAATAGTGCGGTGAAGAAGGCATATGGCGTACTGGCTTTTATTGGTAGAGGAATTGAGTTCCAGAGTACTGAGGTAATGTTGCAGTTGTATAAGACTCTGGTGCGGCCGCATCTGGAGTACTGTGTGCAGTTTTGGTCCCCATACTATAGGAAGGATGTGGAGGCACTGGAACGGGTGCAGAGGAGGTTTACCAGGATGTTGCCTGGTATCGTATGAGGAAAGGCTGAGGCACTTGGGGCTGTTTTCATTGGAGAAAAGAAGGTATAGGGGTGACTTGATAGAGGTGTACAAGATGATTAGGGGTTTAGATAGGGTCGACAGTGAGAATCTTTTTCCACGTATGGAGTCAGCTATTACAAGGGGGCATAGCTTTAAATTAAGGGGGGGGGGGGGGGGGTAGGTATAGGACAGATGTTAGGGGTAGGTTCTTTACTCAGCGAGTCGTGAGTTCATGGAATGCCCTGCCAGTAGCAGTGGTGGACTCTCCTTCATTATGGGCATTTAAACGGGCATTGGATAGGCATATGGAGGATAGTGGGCTAGTGTAGGTTAGGTGGGCTTGGATCGGCGCAACATCGAGGGCCAAAGGGCCTGTACTGCGCTGTATTCTTCTATGTTCTATGAGAGCAGACTGACCCCACTGCGTCTCTGTTACTGACCCAGGGGGAAAAAGTCTGACCCCAATGCGTGTCTGTAACTGACTGTGGGCAGAGCAGACTGACCCCACTGTGTCTCTGTTACTGACCCAGGGGTGATCAGACTGACCCAACTGTGTCTCTGTTACTGACCCAGGGGAGCGCAGACTGACCTCACTGTGTCTCTGTTACTGACCCGGGGAGAGCAGTCTGACCCCACTGTGTCTCTGTTATTGACCCAGGGGAGAGCAGACTGACCCCACTGTGTCTCTGTTACTGACCCAGGGGAGAGCAGACTGACCCCACTGCGTCTCTGTTACTGACCCAGGGGGAAAAAGTCTGGCCCCAATGCGTGTCTGTAACTGACTCTGGGCAGAGCAGACTGACCCCACTGTGCCTCTGTCACTGACCCTGGGGAGCGCAGACTGTCCCCACTGTGCCTCTGTCACTGACCCATGGGAGGGCAGACTGACCCCACTGTGTCTCTGTTACTGACCCAGGGGAGAGCAGACTGACCCCACTGCGTCTCTGTTACTGACCCAGGGGGAAAAAGTCTGGCCCCAATGCGTGTCTGTAACTGACTCTGGGCAGAGCAGACTGACACCACTGTGCCTCTGTCACTGACTCTGGGGAGCGCAGACTGTCCCACTGTGTCTCTGTCACTGACCCGGGGAGAGCAGACTGACCCCAATATATTTCTGTCACTGGCCGAGGCGAGACCTGACTGATCCAAATGCGTGTCTGTTACTGTCCAGGGGAGAATAGACTGACTCCACTGTGTCTCTGTTACTGACCCAGGGGAGAGCAGACTGACCTCACTGTGTCTCTGTTACTGACGAAGGGGGGGGGGGCAGTCTGACCCCACTGTGTCTTTGCTACTGACCCTGGGGAGAGCAGTCTGACCCCACTGTGTCTCTGTTACTGACCCAGGGGTGAGCAGACTGACCCCACTGTGTCTCTGTTACTCACCCAGGGGTGAGCAGACTGAACCCACTGTGTCTCTGTCACTGACCCTGGGGAGAGCAGACTGACCCCAATATGTTTCTGTCACTGGCCCAGGGGAGAGCTGACTGACCCCAATGCGTGTCTGTTACTGACCCAGGGGAAAGTAGACTGACTCCACTGTGTCTCTGTTCCTGACCCAGGGGAGAGCAGACTGACCTCACTGTGTCTCTGTTACTGACCCAGGGGAGAGCATGTCTGACCCCACTGTGTCTCTTTTACTGATCCAGGGGCAAGCAGACTGACCCCACTCTGTGTCTGTTTCACTGGCGTAGGGGTGAGCAGACTGACCCCACTGTGTCTCTGTCACTGACCCAGGGGAGAGCAGACTGACCCCACTGCGTCTCTGTTACTGACTCTGTCTCTGTCATAGAACATAGAAGAATACAGCGCATTACAGGCCCTTCGGCCCTCGATGTTACGCCGATCCAAGACCACCTAACCTACACTAGCCCACTATCCTCCATATGCCTATCCAGTGCCTGCTTAAAGGCCCATAATGAGGGAGAGTCCACCACTGCTACTGGCAGGGCATTCCATGAACTCAAGACTCTCTGAGTAAAGAACCCAACCCTAACATCTGTCCTATACTTACCCCCCCTTAATTTAAAGCTATGCCCCCTTGTAATAGCTGACTCCATACGTGGAAAATGATTCTCACTGTCAACCCTATCTAAACCCCTAATCATCTTGTACACCTCTATCAAGTCACCCCTAAACCTTCTTTTATCCAATGAAAACAACCCCATGTGCCTCAGCCTTTCCTCATACGATCTTCCTACCATACCAGGCAACATCCTGGTAAACCTCCTCTGTACCCGTTCCAGTGCCTCCACATCCTTCCTATAGTATGGCGACCAAAACTGCACACAATACTCCAGATGCGGCCGCACCAGAGTCTTATACAGAGTCTCAGTCACTGACCCGGGGAGAGCAGACTGGCCCCAATGCGTGTCTGTTACAGACCCAGGGGAGAGTACACTGACTCCACTGTATCTCTGTTACTGACCCAGGGGAGAGCAGACTGACCTCACTGTGTCTCTGTTACTGACCTAGGGGAGAGCAGTCTGACCCCACTGTGTCTATGTTACAGACCCTGCGGAGAGCAGACAGACCGCATTGTGTCTCTGTTACGGACCCAGGAGGGAGCAGTCTGACCCTACTGTGTCTCTTTTACTGATCCAGTGGTGAGCAGACTGACCCCACTGTGTCTCTGTCACTGACCCAGGGAAGAGCAGACTGACCCCACTGTGTCTCTGTTACTGACCCAGGGGGAAAAAGACTGACCCCAATGCGTGTCTTTAGCTGACTCTGGGGAGAGCAGACTGACCCCACTGTGCCTCTGTCACTGAACCAGGGGAGTGCAGACTGACCCCACTGTGTCTCTGTGACTGACCCAGGGGAGAGCAGACTGACCTCACTGTGCCTCTGACACTGACCCAGGGGAGAGCAGACTGACCCCAATATGCCTCTGTCACTGAACTAGGGGAGAGCAGACTGACCCCATTGTATCTGCATCACTGACCCCAGGGGAAGGGCAGACTGACCCCACTGTGTCTCTGTTATGGACCCTGGGCAGAGATGTCTGACTCCACTGCGTCTCTGTTATTGACCCAGGGGAGAGCAGACTGACCCTGGTGTGTCTCTGTTACTGATCCAGGGGAAAATGACTGGCACCAATGCGTGTCTGTAACTGACTCTGGGGAGAGCAGACTGACCTCACTATGTCTCTGTCACTGACCCAGGGGAGCACAGACTGACCCCACTGTGCCTCTGTCACTGACCCAGGGGAGAGCAGCCTGACCCCACTATGCCTCTGTCACTGAACCAGGGGAGAGCAGACTGACACCATTGTGTCTGTATCACTGACCCCAGGAGGAGGGCAGACTGACCTCACAGAGTCTCTGTCACTCACCCAGTGGAGAACAGACTGACCCCACTGTGCCTCTGTCACTGACCCAGGGGAGAGCAGACTGACCCCACTGTTCCTCTGTCACTGAACCAGGGGTGAGCAGACTGACCCTACTGTGCCTCTGTCACTGACCCAGGGGAGAGCAGACTGACCCCACTATGCCTCTGTCACTAAACCAGGGGAGAGCAGACTGACAATATTGTGTCTGTATCACTGACCCCAGGGGGAGGGCAGACTGACCCCACTGTGTCTCTGTCACTGAACCAAGGGAGAGCTGACTGACCCCACTGTCTCTGTTACTGACCCAGGGGAGAAAAGACTGACGCCAATGCTTGTCTGCTACTGACCCTGCGGAGAGCAGACTAACCTCACTGTGCCTCAGTCACTGACCCATAGGAGAGCAGACTGACCCCACTATGCCTCTGTCACTGAATCAGGGGAGAGCAGACTAACCCCATTGTGTCTATATCACTGACCCCAGAGGGAGGGCTGACTGACCCCACTGTGTCTCTGTTACTGACGCAGGGGAGAAAAGACTGACCCCAATGTGTGTCTGTTACTGACCCTGGGGAGAGCAGACTGACCTTACTGTGCCGCGGTAACTTTCCAGGGGAGAGCAGACTGACCCCACTGTGCCTCTGTCACTGAACCAGGGGAGAGCAGACTGACCCCACTGTATCATAGAACATAGAAGAATACAGAGCATTACAGGCCCTTCGGCCCTCGATGTTGCGCCGATCCAAGCCCACCTAACCTACACTAGCCCATTATCTTCCATATGCCTATCCAGTGCCTGCTTAAAGGCCCATAATGAGGGAGAGTCCACCACTGCTACTGGCAGGGCATTCCATGAACTCACGACTCGCTGAGTAAAGAACCTACCCCTAACATCTATCCTATACTTACCGCCCCTTAATTTAAAGCTATGCCCCCTTGTAATAGCTGACTCCATACTTGGAAAAAGATTCTCACTGTCAACCCTATCTAAACCCCTAATCATCTTGTACACCTCTATCAAGTCACCCCTAAACCTTCTTTTCTCCAATGAAAACAACCCCAAGTGCCTCAGCCTTTCCTCATACGATCCTCCTACCATACCAGGCAACATCCTGGTAAACCTCCTCTGCACCCGTTCCAGTGCCTCCACATCCTTCCTATAGTATGGGGACCAAAACTGCACACAATACTCCAGATGTGGCCGCACCAGAGTCTTATACAGAGTCTCAGTCACTGACCCGGGGAGAGCAGACTGACCCCAATGTGTTTCTGTCACTGGCCCAGGGGAGGGCTGACTGACCCCAATGCTTGTCTGTTACTGACCCAGGGGAGAGTAGACTGACTCCACTGTATCTCTGTTACTGACCCAGGGGAGAGCAGACTGACCTCACTGTGTCTCTGTTACTGACCCAGGGGAGAGCAGTCTGACCCCACTGTGTCTATGTTACTGACCCTGCGGAGAGCAGACAGACCGCACT